>NC_081853.1:47733634-48068925 GCF_963259705.1 Myotis daubentonii | reverse complement strand
ACTGGACACCGAAAAGTGACATCTATGACCGTGTTTTCTCAAATAGCATGGGACCAGGTGGCTGTTCACAAATGAGATTCGGTGTGTGGGAGCTTGCATGGACACACAGCTGGCAGGTGTCCAAACGTAGATTCAAATCCAGGCTCATCTGACCCCAGAGCCCAGGCACTCTCCAGCAGGGCCTGCTAACAAGCACTGGGGAAGAGATCACAACATCGGAGCGACTTTCTCATCCACGTAATGCATTCGGTTGAGTATTTCCCCTCCGCAGCAGTTAGCAGTTAGTTGCTATTTCTCCCACCTGTTAATGACTGGGGTTTGGGTGGGGGTGCATTTGGCTTCCCAAGGCGGCCCACACAGGTTGTCACACTGTCAAGGATCCCTCTATTAACAAGCTGTCAATACGCTGCCAGCAGCCGCCATTTGGTTTGTTCGGGGAGCAGGCACTCTGGTGCAGACTTGGCTCCATCGTTCAGAGGAATTTGAAAAAATAAGGCACAAGGCAGATGTCTCCCAGTCTGTTCTTCCACAACAGACCCGGGGAGATGGCGTGGGTTTTCACTGGAGGGAGAGGGAGACGGGCTTTCAAAATAAGTATAAAGGAGGGGAAAACGAGGCACGGAGGAGTGAAGAATTAGAATGATGCACTTAAAAGTGCTGTCTTCCCCGGCCAGTGTGGTTCCCTAGTTGAGCGTGAACCCATGAACCAAGAGGTTGAGGTTCTATTCCCAGTCAGGGCACATGCCCGGGTTGCCAGCTCAATCCCCAGTAGGGGGCATGCAGGAGACCGCCAATCAATGATTCATTCTCATCATTGATATTTCTCTCTCCCTTCCTCTCTGAAATCAATAAAAATATATTTTAAAAAGAGAAGAGTTGTCTTTCCTCTCCTCCAGACTTCCCATGGACAAACTTCTAAAAGCCAAAATTGTCTATTCCTTGCCACCGTGGACATCTCAAGCTCCAATTTTAAGTATAGTTAAAAGGGCGTGGTTTAGATTTTTTAAAGTGAACGGTGCCACTTGCCTGCAAGCTTTTCAAAGTCACCCCAATGAAATATAGGGAAAATCTGTCTGTTTCTGAGGCCTCTGCCCCTTCTGTTAATTAGTGAGATTAACCTCTGAGCCGACAGGCCCCCCAGCTCACCACTAACAAAGATGTCTGTAGAAATGCCAGCTTTGCAGGTTCCTTCCAATAACGTAACGGAAAGCCCAGCTTTTGAGCAACTACACTTAGAGCTGGGGCCTCAGTGAAAATCTTTGTTTGCACCTGTAGCCTCAGGCTGGACTCCTGCCTGCCTACCTACAGCTTCCTGCACCTGCGCCATGAAAATATGCTTGAATTCTCTCCAACCAGTAAGACTTCACAGCCAGCTCACCACAAAGCTGCCTTGGTTGGAAACGTGGTGTTTTAGTATTCAGATTTCAGGAAATTATAAAATACATCTATCTCTCCATTTCTGCTTCCTTTCCAGCTCATGTGACAAATAACATTACAGTTTAGGCCCAGGGAGTCAGTCAAAAGCATAGACTTACTTCATGATGGGGACCTAAGTTGGCTTAAGAAAAAGGAAAGAGCCACTATCCTGACCTCTACCACCGCTAAAGAGAGGGGAAGAGGAGGGACATGCAGGTTTGGAGGTTGTGCAGACAGTGAGGAACAATGGGGAGAACAGAATAAACTTGGGGATTTTCATGAATCTGTGATCCAGTAGGGTTCATTACAAGCACCAGGCAGGAGATCGTATTAGAACGAACCTGAAGGCAAGCAAACAATTCAAGTTTCCCAACCTCCTGACTCCAACTGGTGCCCAACCCCCCATGCATGTTTCTCCCTATAGGATTTTCTCCTGTAAGACTTTAAGCTCCAAATCGAAAGGAAAGAATCAATCAGGCAACAGCGTTGGTTTCTTCTGTTGCTATGACTGCCAGGAATGCGAGAGGCAACATTTTCAGATGCTTCTAGTGTCTTCTATTGTCAGCTGTTATGGAACAGGGGTTGAAAAACTAAAACCCATGGGTCAAATCCAGTCTCTCACTTACTTTCATAAATAAAGTTTACTGGAAATACCAGCATACCCACTTGTTTATGAACTGTCTATGGCTGCTTTTATGCTGCAACAGTGACTGTCTAGCACATTATAGAGAAAAAAATCTCAAAGTTCAAAACATCTATAAATACTGGATAAAATATCTAAAATACATTTTCCAGAGAAGAGCTGAGATGAAAAGAAAGTAAGTAAAAAGCTGAACAGGGGAAAAAACCGAAGTCACACCCTGGCCAGGTGAGTCAGTAAGTTGGAGGGTCGTTTTGTACACCAAAACGTTGTGGTTGGATGCCCCGTCAGGGGTCAGGGCAAGAACGGGAGGCAACTGATGGATGTTTCTATCACATCAATGTTTCTCTCTCTTTCTCTCTGAAAAATCAATACAAACATATCCTTGGGTGAGGATTTTTAAAAAATTAATTCATAAAAGCAAATAAGCTAGTGAACGATCCAAGGTCATTCTTTTCTCCTTGATTTGCAGAATGTGGGACCTACAATCAGGGACACCACAGAATTCTGGGACCCTAACGAGTGTAACCTCACCAGGAAAAGCAGCAAAGAAACTACCTTGCAAAGAAAGTTTGTCTATCTTAGTCTTATCTCTGGGTGAAGGGGAAACAAGTCTCCCCTGATAATTAGTAACCACAATCCCACCTGCAGGCAAATTTGGGGCTGGAATTTATACACTGTGACAAGAAAACAGCTAAGGCAAGAATTTAATTTAAAATAGTTGGGATCAGTAGTAGCCTCATGGCTTGGAAAAAGCCAATGCATGTCCTCTCTGGAAGAAAGCACCTTATATACACACAAGCCTTAAGGAATGTCCCCTGTTAATGTTCCAAGGAACATGAGCTTCTAATAATAAATAACACACGAGAAAAACAAACCATTTAGAGGAAGTCAGCAAAGAGCAAAATCAGTTCTACAAATAGCAGCAATAATACTAGTGACAATAGCAAACACTTGTATAGGTTATACTCCATGCTAGATACTCTTCTAAGAACTGTGCATATATTTGAACATTTAATCCTTAAAACAATATATTGAGTAGGAATTATTTTTCTTCCCATTTCTCCAGATGAGGAAAGTAAAGCACAATGTCTTTGGATTTTACAATTATTAGAATTAGAATCTAGGAACTATATATGTATTACATTTAAGACATAAGCGATTAAGGTTATAAGTCTCAAAAGTGAACAGGTTTATTTGAAAGAAAGATTCAAAGAAAATTTATAGAAATAAAAAATAAATGAAAATTAAAACTCAAAATGTAGGCTACATAATAGATTAGACACAGTTGAAGCAAAAAATATTGAACTGGAAATAGTTCCAGAATGAAAAGAGTTTTAATCAACTAGAAGGTGAATGAATGCATAAAATATAATTACTAGTAATAATAAATATATAGCCCAAAGATAAAACATATGAATCAGAGGTTAAGAGACATAGGAAATAGAGCAATGAGATCTAAGACATGCCTAATCAGAATTTTAAAAATAGGTAATGGCTTGTAAATATATAATATTTGAAAAGATAATGGTGCAAAATTTCCCAGAATTGATGAAAGGCATGAGTTCTCTCACGTAGGATAATTAAAAGAACCCCACATTGAGATACAATATGATGAATCTATCAAACACCAAGTAACAGGCAAAGACTGTGAAGGGGCCCAGAGAAAAGGAGCTCACCTCCAGTGACATGGCACTGAGACTGACGGATGACTCCCGGCAGCAACAATGGAACACAGTTGAAGTGTTAGAATAGAATAGCTGTCAGCTGGGAATTTTATCACCATCAAGGCAATATTTAAAGAATGAGGGCAAAATAAAGACAGTTTCACACAAATAAAACCTGGGTTAGTTTCCAACAGACCTTTACTAAAAAACTGCTAAAGAATGTACTTTAGAAAGAAGGAAAATGATTTCGTAATAGGTATGTTATTCCTTCCCCAGCTTTGTTGCAGTATAATTGGTACACAAAGACTGCACATAATGGACATATGCAATTTGGTGAGTTTGAACATATGCATACACTTGTGTTACCATCACCACAATCCCAGTAATAAACATATCCATCATCTCCAAGAGTTTCCTCCAAAGTGTCTATTTGTTGTTAGGTTCTTTCTTTCTTTCTTTCTCTCTCTCTCTCTCTCTCTCTCTCTCTCTCTCTCTCTCTCTCTCTCTCTCTCTTTCTTTCTTTCTTTCTTTCTTTCTTTCTTTCTTTCTTTCTTCTTTTTTCCTTTCTCCCTTTCTCCCTTTCTTCCAAAATGTCTATTTGTTATGTTCTTTCTCTTCCTTCCTTCCTTCCTTCCTTCCTTCCTTCCTTCCTTCCTTCCTTCCTTCCTTCTTTTCTCTTTCTTCATTTCTTTCTTTCTTCTTTTCTTTCTTCCTTCCTTCCTTTCTTTTCTTCCTTCCTTTCCTTTTTTTAGTGTAAGAACACTTAACATTAGATCATACAAAGGAATATATTCAGCCGTAATGAAGAAAAGCCTACCATTTGTGAGAACGTGGATAAATCTGGAAGATAGAATGCTAAGTGATGTAAGTCCTTCACAGGACACATACTGCATGATTCCTCTTACATGAGGCATCTAAAGTACTCAAAGGAATAGAAATAAATGATGAAATGGTGGTACCAGGGGATGGGGCAGAGGGGCATATGGGGCAGGAACAACTATGAGATAGGAAAGGGCAGAACCACAGAGGCTTGGAAGGGCAATGGAAGAGGCTAAGTGCAGAGGACTCATTCAGGAAGCCTGGTCTTAAAGCAGGAGGAGCAGGAGGATGTAGAAACAGGGGAACTTAGGACACAGGACGGTTTGTTCCTTTGCAGTATGAGGCATACATAAAACCAAACATGTTGAAGAGTTGGTAGCGAAGGCCAAGGGAGAGGAAGAGCAGATGCAGAAGGAGCAAAGAGAGAAAGTAAAATACTAGAGAGCTGGCCACTCAACAGGTGAGAGGAACACTTTTCTGCTGTAAGAGAGGAAAGGAAGAAACCATCTCTCAGAAATACAAGGTAACTAACAGCGGAGAAGGAAGTGGCCACATACCCACTTTCCCACCATCATGTGCAGGGCCCAGTGTCCAGCCTTCTTCCATAAATTGCAGCACGCACACAATCCAGTCAAAGGAGCCTGAGCTTAGAGTCAAAATAAACCTGGGTCCCAAGCCTGACAGTAACACTCCGGAACTGAGCAGCCTCGGGAAAGTAATTCACATTTCTGTTCATCTCTTTCTCAACCCTTAGCTGGAATCCTGATACCAGACCCGCACTGTTGGTGAGGATCCCATGGGTGGCATGTGAACCCGAGTTCTAACTTCTCCATCTACAGACATGCAGACTGGACTAATGGACTTTCCAGGCTCCTTCTTGCTCTGATGTTCTCAGCATCTACAGCTCTCCAGCCTATGACCTCCCAGACATTGAAAGGAGGACGAGTTTATATGATGGCAGAGAGAAAACCCAGAGTGCACACCCTCGAAGCTCCTGGCAAACTCGAGCAATGCTGTTCGTGCTTTGAATGAAGAGGCAGGAGTCACAGAGCCTAGTGAACGAAGGAGGCTACATGGTAACTTACAGGTGATTTTTATGAGGGAAGCACTTTTCTAGAGGCTGACAGTCCCTCTCTAGATCTGGGAAGGTGGCAGGCTGCCAAAGCCACTGTCTTCGCTCATTTGGAAAACATCCCTGAGGGCCTATTATGTGCCAAGCACTCTGCTAGACACGGGGGCTATGACAGTGATTGAAACAGCCCGAAAGCATTGCTTTGAGCAACTAACATTCTAGTAAAATAGAAAATATATATGGTAAGGTAATAAGGGCTATAAGTAAAAAACAAAGCAGGGATGAGGAGAGAGGAGATGGTGGATGGATACAGACGTTATTTTACACTGGATTGTTGGAGGCTTCACTAAGAAGGTAATGCTTGGGGAAAGGCCTAAGAATGATGAGGGCAATAGCCATGTGGACATCTGGGGACCAGCAATCCAAGCAGAGGAAACTATAGGTGCCAAGGTAGGAATGTGCCAGGTACTGTACTTTCAAGCCCGGATTCAGGAACAACACTTGTCATGGCCAAGTGCATGGTCATTATGCCAGACTCCTCTTTGGACAGTTGCATGGAGCTCAGTTAATATCATAAGGAGCTGTTATAAATCAAATGGATTCAGAGTTGGTCCCCTGACCTCACCCCAGCTGTCTGCACACAGCCATGGGCCACCTGCAGGAGACTGTGAGAGCTACACTGAATTATTGAAAGCTCACGTGGCCTCTAGATATGGTTTCCTTAAACAGCCAAACTACTTATTATATTTTGTTATTTTCCTTTTCTTTTTGACAGGACAAAACGATTGGAAAATCTATTTTGTTCCGCTAGAAGGGAAACCCCTTTCCTACTGGCTCCAAAACAGGCTCCAAGATTAAAGCTTCTTTCTTCAGAGAATAAATTCTATAACTCAGCACTGCTATCCAGGCACCAGGATTATTTATTCCAACATAGCAACGACCCCATAATCTGCTGTTTCACTCTCATTCTTTCTTATGCCCCCAATTTTATTTTTGCTCCTACGTGACACATTTCAGGCAATCTTCTGGAGCCAACAAGAAGCTAATTTTGAGATAAGGATAGAAAAGTGTTCAAAAGCATTCATTACGAGGACAGGGGTGACTATTTAAAATGCTGATGTTCTGTTCTCCACTGGCCGAAGGAGAAGCTGTGAGTCTGGAGTGGTGAATTTCACGTCAGTCTCACTGCACATTCTGAATTGATCAGTCTAAGGTGGCTGATTCCTGCCTCCATCAGGAAGTAACATTTCATTTTCATGGCTCTTCAGTTGTCAAAGCCTTTTCACACGCCTTAATGTACTGTCACCTGGCTCCCTCCCTCCCCATTAACCACCTAATCACTAAATTCCATAGGCAGTCTTGGTTTTCACTGACCTTGGCTTCCCTGCAGCATTTGCAGCTCTCAGCCAGTCCTCCCTGACACATTCTGCTGTGCCCTCGGCAATGAGACTCTACCCAGTTTCTCCCCATCACTCTCCTTGCCAGGCCTTGTTGGTAGATGTCTCTTTCTTAACACACTCAAAGTTTGGTATTCCACAGGGTTCTGTTCCAGCCCTCTTCACAGTGAGATCTTGTCGAGTGCCCTGCCAAGGGTCCCCATACATGGCCTCCGGTCTTGAACATTCAGTCTCTGCTGATCTGGCTCTGAGTGTCCATTGTCAGGAGGACCTGGGGCTCTCACAGATGCCTCTAACTCAACAAGTCAACAACCAAATCGTGTGCATCCTTTTGTGGCTTTTGTACATGAGGTGTGGTATTGACATGAGGTGTGGTATTGACTAACTTTCCTTCATCCGCACTGTGGCCCCAACTGGTCCACTTCACACGCTATTTCTTTTGCAAACTGTTGCTTAGACTTCATGTTCTCTATTCCTTCACAAGCGATTAGCACTTTCTCTTTTGTGCTGCTGCAATTAAGATAGACATCCATTCCTGCATATATGTACTGTGCTGTCATTGTTTCTTGCACTAGGATCTTTGCAGTCACCAAGGTTTTGTTTATCTATGTTTGTCCAGTGCCTAGCACAGCAGCTCAATAATTCTATTAAATAACAGGGAGAGAGGGAGGGAGGGAAGGTGGGAGGGAGGGAGGGAGGGAGGGAGGGAGGGAGGGAGGGAGGGAGGGAGGGAAGGAAGGAAGGAAAGAGGAAACATTTTCTCTTCAAAACTGATTTTACAGATTGGGGGGGGGGGGGGGGGAGTGGTTCAGAGAAATAGAAAAACTTGCTCAGATCCACAGCGAGAAACTGTAGTCTTTTGACTTCAAATGACCAGCAATTTCCCCCTATGATAGGAGCCTCAGCCACCACTTTTCTTGCACTTGTCCTAGAAAATGGCATGGGTATTTTCTTAAAGACAAATCAAGAAGTTCAATTCTGTGACCTACAATTGAGTCAGGGCTTTTCACCTCGTCTCGCCTGTGCTCCCACACAGGTGGGAGGGAAAAAGTGTGTTGATCTCACCAGCCAGCAGGAAGTCATCAAAGCATTTCTCAGCTAAACCCTGCAGAATTGAAGGTGCCAGATATTAGTATACCCAATCCCATGACCATTTCATAGTACACAATCCCAGTACACAAAACAAAAGGTTGTGAGCACACCTCACTCTGCCACCACTGTCCCTGGCACTGCCGTCACTCTTTACCCTGTTCTGGGCCTTCTGTCATCCTCTGTCCCACAGCAACATTACTTCTAGTGCCTGCCAAATGGACAGATCCAATGCCCATAAGGAAGGCACTGACAATGTCTGCCCACTAGAGCTTCTCTTGACAGTGGGTGAGCCCAAGAGAATGGCGCCATAGGAGTGTAAGCCAGAAAGCAAGGATGGGCATGAACCCAGGAAAGTGCCCTGCTGATATGCTCAGCCTACCTGAACAGAGGGCCAGAAGGAGTGTCATTTTTGTAATACCCCTGAGGGTACAGGGCCCACTGGCTGTGTCCATGTCTGTCACAAGCTGCTTTCTCTCTGCTTTCCTAATCAGAGCCAAGATTGTAGTAGCCATGTGAGTTCATTGACTTTTTTCTTTTTTATGGGATAAATATCAAGTAATATAAAATTTAATTAAGGATTCTTGAACACACAGGAACATGGACAAGGAAATTGAAAGCCCTTGTGACTTTTTTTTTTTTTTTTCAGAGAGGCAGCTGAGGTTTTTCATTCCAGGATAATCAAAAGGAGAGAATTTTTCATTAACCCTCATGTTTCTTCACTGAGCATTTCTCTAAAGAAATCAGAGTCGCAAAGACCTATTGGGCAGTCCCATTCATCCTGATATCTGGGCAATAGGCAAGGCCCTAAGGAAATGGATTAGGAAGGGCATGGTCCTCAGTACCAATAAGACTTGTATTCTCGTTTTACTGTTTACTAGCTGGGTAACCCAGGGCAAGTTGCTTAATCTCTCTGCACCACATTCAGCAAATATTCATGGAGTGCCTCTGTGAGCCAGGCAACGTTCTAGGCACTGAAGACAACACAAAATAGCATCAAAACATAAAGTCCCTGCCTTTACAGAGCACGCATTTTAGAGGAAGAATAAACAAAAGACAGACTATGTCAAGTGCTAAGATCTGTGAAGTAAAAGAAAACATCACACAGGATAAAAAGAGCAAAGCATGATGGAAGTGGGGTGATATTGGTCAGGCTTCCATTTATAAGGACCTAAAGGAAGGGAGGGTAGAAGCCACACAGATATCTGTGGAAAGAATATTTGATGAAGAGGAAATGTATGCAAAAGATCTGAGATTCCACTGTGCTTGTGGTGTTTAAGGACAGTGAGTAGGAACCCCAAGGAGGTCAGGGTGACTGGGGTGAACAGAATGGGGAGCGGTGGGAGATGAGATCGGGAAGTAGAAAAGTGGCCAGATCGTAGAGGACCTCATAGACCAGTGGTCGGCAAGCTCATTAGTCAACAGAGCCAAATATCAACAGTACAACGATTGAAATTTCTTTTCAGAGCCAAATTTTTTTAACTTAAACTATATAGGTGCTGAACCGGTTTGGTTCAGTGGATAGAGCGTCGGCCTGCAGACTCAAAGGTCCCAGGTTCGATTCCGGTCAAGGGCATGTACCTTGGTTGCGGGCACATCCCCACTAGGGGGCGTGCAGGAGGCAGCTGATCGATCTCTCTCATCGATGTTTCTAACTCTCTATCCCTCTCCCTTCTTCTCTGTAAAAAATCAATAAAATATATTTTTTTAAAAAACTATATAGGTAGGTACATTGTTATTAACTTAATTAGGGTACCCCTAAGGCTTAGGAAGAGTCACACTCAAGGGGCCAAAGAGCCGCATGTGGCTCGCGAGCCGCAGTTTGCCGACCACTGTCATAGACCATCGTAAGGACTATGGGTTTATTGGAAATTATGTGGAGAGCCACTGGATGGCTTTGTGCAGAGGAGCAACATAATCAGACTTCAATGTATATTATGGATCACTCTGATTGTTGTGTGGAAGCAGAGAGGCCAGCTGAAAGATTTTTAAAATAGTCCAAGTAAGAGAAAGTTGTGGCTTGGCCCAAGAGACAAGTGGGGAAGCGATGGAGGTAGTAAGAAGTGGTTTGGTTGGGGTCGTATCCTGAATATAAATAAGAGTCAATAGAATGTGTGGGTAAGTTAGAAATAATAACACCAACACGAGAAGGCTGTAATGAGGATCAATTGAAATAACATGTGAAATGCCTTGTGTACTGCCATATTCTAAGCCCACCTCTGCCCCACACTCCCGCCATTTCTTACAAGTAAAGCAAAACCACTGGAGAATTCACACAATCTGTTGGAAGGAGAGGAGAAAAGAGGAAGGATCCAGAGTCCCTCCTTCAGCCAGCACATGCATGCCCACCTTCCCTGCTCCTAGACTGCCAAAGTCCTCTACAACCTGGAGAGCCCTAAGAGGAGGCTCCAAAGTAAGCCTTTGCAGATCAGATAGAGGAATTGCAAGTGTCTCCCCTGCCACGGGCCTTGCACATACCATTAATCGCCCTCTCAAATCTCCTTTGCACGGTTCCTTATCTGGGAACCTGCTATGGGCCCTATAAGACTGAGCTTACTGTGAGTGATTAATTTTAGGAGCCCCTCTGGCCCTGCCCTTCTTTATTCTGAGTCAGAGACGGCCTCTGTAGCTTCCCCAGCACCCTAGACTGACTTACCATTACTTCAGACTTCATCACATTGGATTGTAACTGGGGTAGGTTAGAGAATCTATCTATATTACTCTTCCATGTACAAAGAAAATGTCATTTCTTCCTTCAGACAATAACAGATCTGCTCTTCTCCACAAGCCCCCTCCCAATTGGTAAACAAGATAAGAAAACTAAATTTAGTTTAAGCTATTACTCTGGGGTCTGATTCTAAACTTCTAGAATCTGTCTCTCATCCTCCTTGGACTGTAGATGGAGCACATCCGTCGCATGGCTGTAACACAGGCACAAGAGATTAAACCAAAGCACCCAAATGTTTTTTAAGCCTCTACTCACATCAGGTCTGCTAAGATTCCATCAACCAAAGCAAATCATATGACTAAACTCAAAGTCAAGGAATGGCAAAGTACACTTCACCTATAAAGGTGGTGGGATATATGATTTTTTCTAGGATTGCCATAACAAAATACAAAGGAATGGGTGGTTTAAACAAGAGAAATTTATTTTCTCTCAATTCTGGAGGCTGGAAGTCCTAGATCAAGGTGTTGGCAGGTTTGGTATCTCCTAAGGCCTCTCTCTCCTTGGCTTGCGGGCGGCCACCTTCTCACTGTGTCCTCTCACCACCTTTCCACAGTGTGTGCACACTCCTGGTGTCTCCTCTTCTTATAACGGCACCAGTCATACTGGATTAGGGCCCGACCCTTATGAATTTATCTGATCTTAGTTATCTCTTTAAAGATCCTATCTCCTAATACATTACATTGTTGGTTGGAGTGTCAAAATATGAATTTGGTGGAAGGGACACAATTAAATCCATAACACAGGGTTGGTGAATTTTACTGAACAATAATTTTTGTTCTCATTTTAAGGTTTTCCTTAAAGTTGGAGTCCTACTGACCACAATTTGAAATTCTGACTCTAGCACTTAGCTATACAGCCTTAGGAAGATGAGCCATATTTCCCCACTTATAAAAGTGAAATAATTGTAGTTACTAACTCATATGTTTGTCAAAAGTTGAATAAAACAATTCATAGAAAGCCAACACAAAGCAATTGCTCAATAAATATTGTTAGTGTGTGGCTCTTTACAGTAAGCAAGCTTTCATTTTACTCAGCGAGGAGGCTGTTCGAGTTGTAGCATCAGCCACGACTTCCCTTCTGGGACCTGGATTCTCTCCTACAGCAAACATTATTCTCCCAAATCCATCTTTCTTCAATCTGTTTCTGCAATATGGTGATTCTTTTTTTAAAAAAAATCCACTTAACATTTCTCTGCCAATAAGTTAGAGGCCAGAAAGAAAGAGGATGGTAGACATTCATCTTTCTAGACATTCTGCAGATGGCTGGCTGCCTTGAGGCCATGTCATGGCTGCCGAAACCTCAGCTAAGTGCTTGATTTTTATCGGCTAGGTAAAAAGCCTATGAGCTTAGAGGAGGACGGTGCAAGCATTAAGCCTAAAAAATAGATAATAGAGAGGGAGACAGAGGAGGAGGAAAAGGAGGAAGAGGAGAAAGAATTGTTGCATTTTATCACATCCCAAGCATCATGGTTCTTATGTCCTGGTTACATACTCAGGAGAGAACTGAGACCACAAGAAGTGAAGTGAGTAACTCAATATACACAAATAGCAAGCTAAGGAGTGAGTGATCTGGGATGGGAAATCAAGTCTTCCTGATTCTAAAATCCATTCTTTCCCTTCACTACCATGTCAAGTAGGAATGTTGACCATAGGAAAATCACGAAATCTGGTGGACAGAAAGCCAGAGAGGAACTGTCTAGAGATATAAGGCCACTCCTTCTGTGTTAGGGTCTCATCATCTCCTTTTCCTCCACCTGGGTTCTGTTATGGCTGCAAGATCCAACATGACTCTTCACGGTAATGACTCAGGACCTTCAAGAAGCCTCAGCTGCTCTCCCTAGAGCCAACTCAGAGACTCAGACTCTCCATTCCAAGCAGAAGAGGTAAGGACTCTCTTCTGGGAAGGACCCGATCCCTTCTGGATGATCAATCAATGTGGCTCTTCATGACCAGGGGCTCTAGTTGACTTAAGATACCTTTTTTCTAGTCCTAGTGGGAGAAAAATATACAGCAGCTTCGTTTCATCCTCCAACCAGAGCAGCGGCAGAACCTCCCCAGGGTGACCATAACCCACTGCAGTGAGAGAGCAGAGGGAAGGGAAGGAGAAAGATAAAGTGCTCTCTCTGTGGCCTGGCTTTTCCCTTCAATCCTAGGAGCATCCTTCAGTGAGGGTGGAAATGGAGGCAGAGAAATCAAGTAATGTGAGCCAGACCCTGCTAGTAGGACATGGAGTCCTGGGATACTCTGCAGTTAAATGGGCCTCAGTAAAGAAACTAGGAATGAAATCACAGTGTGGTAAAAAAAAAAAAAGGTACAGGAACATGGGAACTAGACAGCTTGTGATGGGTGCCAACTGTGCGATTTTGCATATTTTTAACAAGCCAGTCTGGATTTTTTTTTTTTTTACCTCATCTGATAAATGGGCATGAGCTGCCTACAATCATTCTATGGGATGAAAAGAAATGACATTTATAAAAAAGTTGACACGACTCTTGTTTCTCTCCCCAATCCGTTATACGTTTGGCCACTGCCCTAGGAAATCGGAATCTTTAGAGAAGTTCTCAAGGCTTACACAAAAAATGGGGTCAGAGCTGATTATGATATTTGTAATGAGTGAGAACATCCAGCCAAAGCCCAGGCCCCCTCCATCCCTGAGCTCATTAGAGTCAGCCACAAACATTGTACTCTAAGCCTGTTGTTAGGCTTGCTGTCAGACCATGTCCCTCAGGGGGAAGACAGATCACCCGCTCCCCTTCTCCTTCTCAGAACCAGAGTGATGGAGTTAATGAAGGAATGTGAAGCGGAAATAATTACATTTTAACTTTGAACACAAAATCCAATTGCGCTGCCAATATCTTTCCATGGCAGAAACCCTTCTAAGAAGAGGGAGGAAAACTGAAGCAGAAAACACAGATTCAAATTGGCAGCCAACCCTTGAGTGGCAGACTTTAAAAGGACCTACCTGGGCTGATAAAGCAGCAGGCACATAAGGATCGTAATACCCCTTTGCCAGCCAAGATGAGAATGTGTCACTAAGCCCTGGAGGTTGTAACTGCAAGAAGAACTGGCTTCAGATGAAATGCCCTCATTTGTGCTTCTCAGATACACTACACCACCTTCACCAGGTGTTAAGAATGCCAAGGTAAACAGAAAAAAATGTTCCTATCCATAAAAGCTCACCAGTAACAGGAAAAACATACAATCGTAATCAAGGTAATGAATGCCAGCTTCCCCAGTGGACCCCAACATTTCAGTGGCTTATAAAATAAAATGTCTTTCATGCTCACATCATACCCAAATATGTCTTGAGTGGCTTTCCTTGAGCCTGTAGTGACAAAACCTGAGCTACATGATCTTCAAGGTCAAAGGATGGCTAGAGGATCATGTGGGATGATTTCAAGGGCCAGGTCCAGAAGTGATACACATCACGTCTGCCCAGATCCATTGGCCATGGCCCCAATCTAAGTGCAAGGGAGGCTGGGAAATCTAGAGGAACACAGAGATATTGGCTGAGAATTAACAGTCTTACCACAGTTAAACAAATAAATAATGGCAATGCAATGAGTTAAGGACACGGTTGATTTACGGTATAGGATTGGCAGGGGCCCAATGGAGGGAATAGTAAATTCTGCTTGGGCAGGTCCAGGAAAGTTTCATGGAAAAGGAGATCACTGCTATGGATCTAAAAAGGGAGGAAAAGCAGGATAACAAGGAAGATAAGCAGGGTATTTTCAAGCAGAAACACAGATGCATGAAATAACATGACAAGTTTAGAGACCGCACCAAATTTGGCATGTGCAGAGCATAGTGTGCATGGGGAATGCATGGAGGAGGGACTGGAGAAGTGAGAGGGACCTAATTCTGAGGTTAGGAGGGAAATTTCAGGGCTACGGTAAAGGCATGCTTAAACCTGAAGTCCTTATCAGGCCTCGGGAGAAGTCTGTACCCCAGATATATGAATCAGGGGCTCATGACTCACAGCCGATAAGCAAGGCCTCCTATGTCTCCTGCTCTGCTGACAAAACAGTACAGGTTGCTTTAAGGAGCAGCGCAGGCTTCTTCCGCCTGTTGCAGGAGAAAGAGGCTGGGCTTCGGCATCAGACAGACCTGGCCGCAAACGCCTATTCCACTACCATTGGGCAAGTTGCTCCCTAAGCCACAGTTTTTTCTAGGAACGCAGCATGCAGATGAAGTGAAATGCTGCTTGTAAAGCTACAAGAATGGCATCTGACAGGGGAGCTTCCAAACATATGGGTAGCACTATCCACCCTGTCACGCCCAGTTCTTTCTTCCTCTGTCTAGTGGAGTTTTTGATCTCACAATTGATGGATTTGGATTGCTTGCAAGGCACTCTTTCTTCACATAGGGGTGTCCTTAGGCTCCGTGTTGGTTGGAGTGAAGATGTTTATTGCCTTAACCCCCAGCTCTGACACAACCCCCTGGACAAAGTTCCTGCAGGTTCCTGGAAACAGGAGGCCGCTCAGTCTTTCCTTGAAGCCAGACTGACACTGGAGTCTAGGAGTCGTCTCAGATCCATTATCTCATTACATATTGACAATCGCCCTTTGAAATAGACAGCATCATTCCCACTTTACAAATGAGGAAAGCCACAAAGGGATTTGAAAGGCAAGGCCAAATGTATTCCACTTTCTTTAATATAATTCAAATTCTCTCTGGTATTAAAAAAGAAAATGACCACTCTTAATTCCTGTCTTAAAATATAGCAGGAAAAGATGGAGGTATTTTGCCAGGAAATGAGATGACTCTAAAATCAAAAATTGTCTAACTAGTTTCCCTTGTAAACACCCTGGAAAGTAGGTATTCCCAAAGCACTAAGCAATAAACGCCAAACTCCAGAGAAAAAATACAGAAGACATAGCAGGTATTATTGCTTTTGCTTGTACTGAACTGAAATACACTCGGCATAGGATTACCAAATAAAATAGCAGGTCCCTAGTGCATGTTAACATAATAACCCTCCTCCTTCTTGGTTAGTACTATGCTACTGAGAAATCTCATAATTCATACAGAATTAGATACATAAGATGTAGAGGCATATGCACACCCAAATATGTTTATGCATATGAACATGTACATGTACACATACCCAATTGACACTAAGCAGACTATTCACATTTTTTTTTGTTTTGCTTTATTGTAGCATAACATGCCCACAGTAGGAGAGCATGGGAAGGGGACCTTTGGATAATCTGACCCCTTCTCTTTCTATCAAAGACAGCAAACACAAGTGGAAAAGTGAAATGAGGCCTAGAGTGCATAGCATTTCATGGCCGACACCCCTGAGTCAAGGAACATTAATGACCCACCCTAGTCCTTCCATTGGTTCCTATAGCAGAAAGTATCAGGGTCCCATGTATGTCCTCCCAGCCCACCTCGGAGGTCATCTGTCAGGGCCCCATATATGCCTCTCTCTGGTCCTGGGAGTGTGCTCAGCCTGGGCTCAGGACAGGTCAGAAGGGCCCCAGAGTCAATGTCCCAAGAGCTGCTCTCAATTCTGAGATGTGACAGGAACTGCTGGACAAACACCCCAGCTTCCTCACCCTCAATGGGACAGAGTATGGGTGTGCTCTCTATAGCCTCTCATCAGGACTGCGCCCCAGTGCCCACGGCAGGGATCTGCTTATCAATGGGCCCTTTATTGGCCTTCCCCACACATGCCTGTCTCACTGCCCCACCCCATTACTGTGCTCCCTGAGTTCACTGCCCGAATAAACTACTTACCTAAACCCCCGTTTCAGGCTGTGCTTGTAGGGGACCCAAACTACAAAAGCTTTCCAATTCTAATGCCTCCAAACCAGGTCTCCAACACCTGACAGTTCTGTCTCTCCTGATAAATGCCCTTGGCTGGGCATGCTTCTCAGCCAGGATGGCTCCCTCCTCTGTGCCTTGACTATTTTGTCTCCCCTAGTGGCCTGCAGCAGGTATCCTGTCATGTCTCCAGGGCAGCACTAGGACAAAGCAGGTGTTGAGTAGATAGCAGGTGAATCATTTCATCCCCTCTAAGCCCAGCACACACAACTCCAGCACATCTGCCTGGTGCTACAGCCCTGGAGTCAGGAGCCACCTGGGGAGCCCAGAAGTATGCTTTACTGTAACAGATGGACAAACCAACAGGCCTCTGGCCACTGGGCCCCTCTGTTGCCATGGTTTTGCACCTAAGAGGAGCCAGCCTTGCTCTGGAGCTAAGCAATTTGCCACAAATCACTCCTTACCCCCTTGTTCCCAGCTTTACCTCTCATAGCCTCCCTGTGTGAGCCCCTCTCCTCCTACTGTCCCTGCATATTTCCAAAGAGCACACCCCTCAGTCCCTCAGGATGAGGCTGTCCTGCAGCTGGGCTCTCAGACAAAGTCTCCCCACATTTGAAAGTTCTCATGACTATCTCATAAGTTGTTGCAGCAACTCGGAGGGTGAGAGACACCCCACTGCTCCTCACCTTCAGTGTGGACTGCCTCCCCTCTTTGCCTCAATCCCCCGTCAAGCCCATGCCCTGATACCCATGACCATCCTCAAGCCTGAGCTCCCACAGCCAAGCTGGGCACTGTGTGGAGATGTCTTTCCTACCAGACTCCTGTCCCCACAGCTGATCCTGGTGCCAATTATACACAAGGCCTTCTATGTGTGTTGAATACACAGAACTTTCCACACCAGGGGGCACAGGCCTTGAAGTGCAGTTACAGATACCCTTTAGAGCGGGGACACGGTCGCCTACATTCACTGAGGAACACTGAGTCTCTGAAGTGTAGAGAAGTGGACTCCTAAGGGGGAGTAGACTCGGGAAGGAGAAACATGAGGAGGACAAGGGCATGCTTGCCTTCATTCGAATACCTTAGCCTGGGAAGAGGGTGGGGGGATAGGAGCTGGTTGGATGTTACAGAGAAAGAGAGAGGATGACATCTTCTCTCAGCAGAATATTTCTTCTTGCAGTAAAAAGATTAAGAACTCTGTAGTCAGACAGAATTTGATTTGCAGCCTCACTTTCAGAGGTTGTTCATGAAGGACTCTGGAAATGCCAAAACGCAGAGGCAAAGGAGCCTTTGGAAATGAGCTCAGGCCTGTGGGCACTGCTGACTGGTAACCAGTGTGGTTTATCTCAAGCTTGCTGGAGGCCAGTGGGGAAATGAACGGAAGGCCAAAGCTGTGCCGACTGCCTTCCAGATGACTCTTCCACAGAGTGGAGGGAGGCGGTGGTTTCTATTCATTGAATTAACTTAGAAAAGCATTTAGACAATTCCTGGCAGGCATTAGCAGGGACTTGATCCAGGGATAACTCTGGGTAGGGATGTTTTAATGAGATTCAGAGTAAACACCATAAAGAAAGTCACCATCACAGCAAGGGAGAGAGGCTGGCCTTTGAACACACCTGGCGGAGGCTGAACCTAGCCAGTGGCACACAAAGCTGGCCTGCAGACGTGTGGCAGTCTCACCACCGATTTGGCAGCGGTGCGGCAGCTGTGTTAGAGTGCTGGCCCGATGTCAAGGAAGTAAAGTTTCACGTACAGGTCCAACTAAGGTCTCCTAACCAACTGTGGGAAGCAAGATCCTTCAACATTCTCCATCCATTTCCATTTCAATATTTCAAAATAGGAGATGATCCTTTTTCTTTAAAAAGGTGGGGGAAGTAGGTGTTTATAGAGCGCCCACTATGCACTAGGTTCACACTAGGTGCCCTATATGAATTATTCCATTTAATCCTCACAACGACCTGAAGTAGTGAAGTAGTGTAAGGTAGTATCTATCAGTCAGGCTTCAGTCAGGAGAAGAGAAACCTCTCTAGGTATTTTAGCAGAAAGGGAGTTAATACAGAGTTTATTAAAGACAGGGCAGGGGAGTGAAGGCCACTGAGAATCCCTGTTGGCTTTGAAGAAATCAGGAAACCCTTGGATCACAGGAAATCTCGGCCAATACTCTCACCTGCATGCCACACAGACGTGAGGGTTCCCAGAAGCTCACCAGGGAGCCCCTGCAAACAGTCTGTCCCTATCTGTTGGCATGACTACCCACCCCAATCACACGGGAGGAATGCATCTCCTCTCTGCCTTCCAAGTCGGCGTGAATGTCTTGCATTGGCAGGACCCAAGCCAGAACCCTTTTGACCAAAAGAGACTATAAAATGTAGTTTTTAGCCTTCCAACCTCCCTATCCCCAAACAATGAAGATCTTAAAATCCACAGGCAACATCTGACATAGAGAGGAACTATGCTGCTCATTTTACTATTGAGGCAACTGAAGTTCCTAGAAGAGGAATAACTTTGTCTAAAAGTTCCCTCTACTACTTTGTGGTAGGAATGGGATAGGAATAAGCCTGAGTTCCTCTACCCCCAGGATGCAGAAAAATTCATGGAATTTTCCGTGATGTGGAGACACAAATTTGACGATCACCTCTGTGCGGTGGCTGCTTATTCACCAATGCTGACAGCAGAAGAAAGATAAATAAGGCACTCAGCGTGAGGTTTTCCCATCAGCCATGCGAAGGTCTATTTGATGTTCACCCAAAGTCATTAGGAGGAATCTGAAGGCAATAATATTAAAACCTGAAAAAAGTACCAAGTGTTATCACAGAAATGCAAGTTAAAACCACAATGAGCTGCTCGAGCCCAGCAACATGAAGGGTTAGCAAGGATGTAGAGCAGGGGTCCTCAAACTTTTTAAACGGGGGGCCAGTTCACTGTCCCTCAGACCGTTGGAGGGCCCGACTATAGTTTAAAAAAAAAACTATGAACAAATTCCTATGCACGCTGCACAGATCTTATTTTGAAGTAAAAAAACAAAACGGGAACAAATACAATATTTGTATTTGCACGTGGCCCGCGGGCCGTAGTTTGAGGACCCCTGATGAAGAGCCTCCCAACTCTCAGACACTGCTGATAGGCATGTAAATTAAACACCACTTTGAAAAATAATTTATCACTACCTCTTAAAGTTAAATGTGTTCACCATCTATGAGCAAGAAATTCCACTCATAAAATAAGTCATGGGAATATAGAGAATAATATTATAATTACTAGACTGATTGTGCAGATCACTTCTTAGGGTGTATAAGTGTTGTATCACTGTATTGTATACCTGAAACTAATATATATTTTATGTCAACTATAATTAAAAATTATAAAAGAAATTCGACTCATAAAAATATTTCCTAAAGAAATTCTTGCATTTAGGCTCCATAATATGAAACACGTGTAACAATGTTTAAAGTAGCATCGCCCTTAGCAAACTAAAGTTTAAAGCAAACCTAATGGCCACGAACAGGATGAATAAATAAAATGGATTATATTCATACCATGGACTCTTAGAGAGCAATGGAAATGAATGAATTACAAGTAGACTTTGCAAGATGTATGAACTTTGTAAGTTTGATGCTGAAAGAAAAAAAAAAAAAACAAGTATCACTCCATTCATACAAAAGCCAAAACTAAATAACACTGTTTAGATTGCATACAATTATAAAGAAGACCAAGGTAAATATTTATTTAAATGGAGAATAATGGGCTATTTTAGAGAGAGACGGGAATAGAATGGAATGGGGGGCAGGTTTAGTGGGGTTTCTAAGGTCTTGATTATGATGTTTCTAAGTGGGCTAGCAGGTTCAGTGGTGTTTATTATTCCTTATACTATGTCGTATATGTTATAGACAGTTTTACGTCTATGATGCACTTCACATACAAAGAAACTTAATGTCATAGTGGAGATGATCTGTCAGCCTCTGTCTTTCATCAGGCCCATCCAACCACAGCCTGGTACTAGGGGTAGTCTATGAACAGCCTGTTCATCCCATCTGGCCTTTCAAATGCAGCCTTGCTCACACTCTGAGACAATGTAAGTTTCACTGCAGGCATATGAACTGCATCCCCAGAATTCCCCCTGACCACTCCCTTGCCAGCTCCACATGCAGAGAAACAAACCACAGTGGTTTAGAACACAGATTTTCAAACTTGAATTTCAGAACCTGGATTTGAATCCCAGTCCTGCCACTCACGGTCTGTGCAATCTTGGTAACATGTTTCTTAGCCAGTAAGATAGTATTTACCTCACGGGATTGTTGTTTTAAAACAACGAGATGCAGTGAGCTAATGCATGTGACACACTTTGAAGAGTGACTGGCATACACTGACTTCTCATTTTTCCTATTGCTAGATTTGCTGATCAAATGACCCTTCTTGTTTGACCCCACATCTTAGTAACTATTCTATCTGCCTTGTACCAGTCTCACAAATAGAGATCAGCAAACTATGGCCTGTGGGTCAAATAGGGTCAACTACCTAGTATTGATAAATATAATTTTATTGGAACACAGCCATGCCCATTCATTTATATATTACCTGACTGCTTTTTTGCCATGATAGCAGAGATGAAATCATTGTAACAGAAACTGCAAAGCCCATCTGGCCCTTTACAAAAAATGTTTGCTGACTCCTGCTTAAGAATATGATTGAACTCCGCTCTCCTGGCTTTGATCTTGCTCCCTTCCCATATCCTCCTTATCACAGACCCCATTTCAACCTTAGTGGTATCTGTACCCCACCTCAGGCACATGACTAGTGAAACTAACATAATCTTATGTCCTTGGGCTTGAGGAACCATGAGGTCAAGTCCAACTATGTTGGCCATCTCCCTTCATGGATAGAAAACTGGACATATCACATACCCAAGCCATTCCTGACCACAGTAAGTCATTTGACAGCAGTTTCTGATCCTAGGGTCTCATTATCTCATAACAGAAATTTCCAACAGAAGAGCATGTCATTACCTCACCTTAAAAAAGAACATGTGAAAACATTATAAACATGCCAATACCATATATCTGTAAATCATACAAAGATAAGTATTAACTAGCAGCATGACTTGGCCATAAAAATGTTTTAAGTCTTAAATATTCATTATATGCTCCTCTTAAGTAAGACAAATTCTTTAAGATAATAATCATGAAGCCATATGATTCCCCAATGTGTCTTAGGAGGAAATAAGTCAATGTGAAACACACATCTATTTTTTTTAATGTTATCCCCACACCATTGACTTGGTCCCCATGACCTCCCCCGCCCAAGACACGCACCTACTTGGCAGCTCTAAATGAGAAGCCCTCCAATAAGGATGAAGGATGACACTAAGACTAAAAAAAGAAACCAGAAAGCATGCAAAGACAAGAGTTTCAGCACATCACCCATCCCCGCCCAGAGAAGGAAAAAAAACAGGAGTGCCCTCCTTTGTGTGCTATTTTGGTCACATGTGATTAATAGCCTGTCACACTGTCAGGGGAACCCAGACTCCATCAAATCGACACACAGGGCACATTTCTGTGCAAAAGGTGCCGGGGGTTGCACTGTGTGTGTGTATATATAGAACACATACCTGCCACTTGCATCCCTTGATCCTGAAATACTGCTGAAATTCCTCTCCCCACACACACTCCCAAAGTGTGTGTGTTTTGCCATTTCATTCAGCAAGCAGCTGTGAAAGCTATTATACTGCCTGCATAGCAACAGAAACGGATCTGGTAAGTGTTTAATGAGGGGGAGGTGTGATAAAAGGGATAGGGCAGTTAAATTGGGTAACTCAGGAAAGATTGAAATAAGATAACGAATGTTGTTGTCATGGAAACCAGGTCACAGTCTATAATCTAATACAGCTCTAGCTATAATATTCTATATTCTGAGAAATGGGCAAATGCTTACTTTTTTCACTCATGAGTATTACTTTTATAGATATTAACCATCTAGTCAAAGTACTTCATTTTCCCACCCATTAGTGAAGCAATACATAAGTGAGATATAAAACACTCCCTCTAGAATAGAACACAAAAACCCTTTGTGAGTCCTAAGAAGATTATAATTTATTTTTGTCCCTTATTAAATTGGCTGTCACATTTCTCTTTTCTTCCCATAAACATCCTATCTTCCAGGCCTGCTCTTTAAAATATATATATATATATATATATATATATATATATATATATATATCCCCCCAAGAAATTGATATTTTTCCCTAAAGTTTGGCTTTGCAACCACATGTGCCCCAAATTTCTGTGTCAAAAGAGCCTTTCCAATAATCATTCCTGGAAGTTTCTGGGCTGGCTGATTTCCCAGGGAGAACTTAGCACATGGGATTTTAGGTGACTTTAAAACACACAGTATTACAATACTAAAATAGAAATAAAAATTCAGAGCTCAAAAATCGAAATCTAAATGAAAGATCAGCATGGGGGAGAGAATGGTACAATACATACTTGTAGCCCTGACTGTCCTAGTTGTACTCGTGGAACCAACAATTTGACTGAGCTTCCGGTGGTCAGAGCTAAAGAGAAATCACACACAAAAATAAATATGTAAAATAAATGAGAATAATACATGGCATTTTAAAAAATAAGTCAAGCTTTTTAAAACTCATATTAAGAAATATTTCTTACTTGGAGGCTCATATATGGACCACTGAGAGATATTGTGCCTAGTAACCCAACTGCAAATGCAGTGATGGTTCCAGTAGGTGTGATCCTTTGAAGGCAGTCTGGAGGGGGAGGGAGAGAGGTGATGGAGGGAACGGTGGGGGAATAATATAGAAGATCTACCGAGCATGTAAACTTGCTTGATCCAAGAATAACAACATTTCCAAGAACTCCCATATATTCACTTCCAAATGTTCCTTATTTCAATTAACCTATAGGTAAGAATTGAAAAGTAGACTTTTTTTTATTCTTTAATCTAGACTGCAGATCTACTCTGGCTATAACTGTTATTATTATTATTATTGATTGACAACTTTTTTATGAAAATGGAGGAGCAAGTTCAACACTCTCCAACCAACTGCCAGACGATGGTGTCATTGCAAAGGCATTATTACAATGGAAAAATCTCTGAAGATGGTTCTAAAACATTCACACTGCAACTGTGTCATCCTAGAGAACTTGGTCCAATTCATACTCTATCAAAGGCAGAGACCAGTGCTCATCAGATCTTCATGGGCTTCTCTACATTTCCCAGGCTCCTTTGCAGTTAGGTTGGGCTCTATGGCTAAATTCCCACCAAAGGAATGTGGGTAAAAAAATGACGTCAGCCCTTCAAAAGTCCAAAGTAACCCTCCAACTTGCTTTCTTCCCTTGTTATAGCAACCTTGGAGGTTTCTGATATGTGTATATAAGCATATATTCCAAATAACATGGCTATAGCTAGCTGTGATATGAGCAAAAAATAACATTTAATCTTGCTAAGCCATTGAGATTTTAGGGTTTATCTACTGTGAAAGTAAGAATCAATTACCTGGATGACTAATACACTGGCCAAGAAATGACCTTCACCACTTTTTTAAATCAAGTGTTATTAATTTTATTATCTTACATATTTTTGGTTTAAATATTCTTTATAAAAATACTGACTTAAACTTACATAAGTTTTAACTTCTGCACTATCTTTGGACATAATTTATTCTCTCTCTCTCTTTCCTCCCCACCCCCACTGACCCATGCCTTCTTAACAGAGAGAAAAAATATAATTAGAAAAAAAGGATAAATACGATAGATGCCAGATATAGATAAATACAGGGAAAACAGATACAATGCTTAGATATGCTTCTGTAAGTTTCAGATGGGCATGGTTTTTGCATTTACTTCAAGCAGTAAGCATATAAAGGCCACTCCTGTTAACTTATAAATGTTGGCACTGAGTACTGAGAAGTAGACTGAGATTAGCAGACACAAAGTGGTAGGGAAGTGTTTTAACTCAAATGCAACAGTGCTATTCCAGACTCTGTATCGGAGTCACCTGTCTCTCTACTGCCTTGAGTGGATTATCTTTCATTGACTAAGTCAACTTTTCCAAAACCAATTGTTGCTTAATTAATGAGGTTAATGATAGGTCATTGTTGTTGTTTTTCTGTTTCCCGACAACTTGCTGCTTTTTTTTCTGTAGACTGCCTGCTTTCTTTAAGGATATTTATCTGTTTATTGATTTGCAAGAGTTCTTTATAAATTAAAAATATTAATCTTCTACCTGTCATATTTGTTCAAACATATTTACCAGTTTTCTTTTAATTTAATTTAAGGTAAATTTATTTATTTACTTTCAAATTTTCCTTATGATCTCATCATAAAGTTCTTGTTCACTCCAAACTAACATAAATATGAGCTTATATTGTCCATGTATGTTCACAGTTTGCTTTTTTCACCTTTACATCCTTTGTCCACCTAAGAGTTATGCTTATAAAAGGCTTTGGATGCTCCTTACTTTGTTTCCTTGAGTATTTTTCAAATAATTGGTTTTCCTAATAATATTAACAAATATTTGTACTTTATCTAACTGATTTGAAGTACTTTCTTTATTATACATTGGGTCAACTATGGTACAGCTGGGAGAACAGACAATCTTGACTTATAATGAGAATGGCTCTAGAGTCTGCATTTAAGTGTAATGCACATGTTTTGGTTAGATATATTTTTATTACATGCAGGAACTTGTCTTCTAGTCCCATCCTATCTAATAAAGAGGGAATATGCTAATTGACCCTCATGCCGTCGCAAAGCTGGCGGCACCCACAGCCAATAAGGAGGGAATATGCTAATTGACCGTCCCACCCTCAAAGATGGTGGTGCCCACAGCCAATAAGCAGGGAATATGCTAACTGACTGCCCTGCCCTCAAATATGGCAGTTCCTATAGCCACAAGATGGCAGCACCCAGTCCTCTCAGCCCCACCAGGGCAATAGGCACACGGCAAGGCCTGGGGGCGGGCCTGGATGCTCTGTGCACCTGCCTCTGGAGTCCCCCAGTCCCCCAGCCCCCCAGCTGCCCAGGGCTTGCCTGAGACACAGGCAAGCCTAGGATGTCAGCTAACCAGCCACCCAAGGCCAGCCCAAGGCACAGGTAACCAGGGCCAGCCACGCTTGCACTGCCGGCAATGGCAGCAGCAGAGGTGTGATGGGGCATTGCTTTCCCCTGATCACTGGGTCGCCTCCGGCCCCTGAGGGCTCCTGGGCTGTGAGAGGGGGCAGGCCGGACTGAGGGACCCCCCCCCCTTCCAGTGCATGAATTTTCATGCACCAGGCCTCTAGTTTTACTATAATTTACTTTAAATCAGGAATAGTCACACATTTTCCCCTTACTAACATAATGGATTATCATAATATATGTTTTTATTATTATATCATCATTAAATTCCTGGAATAAAATCTACTTATTCACAGCACATAATTTCTTTAATATACTTGATTTCATGCATCCATCATGTGATTAGAAATTTGCATGTTTATTTCTAAGAAAGATTGGTCTGTAGTTCTCTACAGTTATGCTAGTCAGAGGGAAAAAAGGAGAAACTTATCTTTTTGTGCTCAAGTATTTCCAGTGGCATGGTAAGTTTGTGTTCTAAAATTGTTAGAAAGAACTAATGCCTAAACCCATATGGGCCTGACAGGCTTCTAGGGGTTATTTTTTAGACATTTTTCATAATTGATATTAGGTTTTATTCAGTTTTTTCCTATTTCTTCTATAACTAGTTTTTTATATTGCCCCTAGTCATTCATTCATGTATTTATCTGTACTGGCATATATTGACATGGAAGTCTACATTTTCTAATATGTGTATATAAGCATATACAAATAACTATTTAACTACGTCTTTTTGATAATTCTTAATGAGGTATATGGCTATTTTTATTTCCATGATCAACTTTATAAGAGCTTATTTTATTGGTCTTGACCTTTAAAAAAAGGGGGGGGGGTATAAAGAGAAAAAGGAAAAAAGAAGAAAAATAAAAAGAACAAAAACTCTATTATTTATCACTTATTTCTCATATTCATAGATAGGACATGATTCAAAATACAGCCATTAAATAAAGTCCATCAACCCCATTATTGATCTCTCTTTATTCTGTAACCTACTTAATAATTAAAATATGTTTCATACTATTTCCTTGAGTCTTCCATTTTTCTCTTTTTTATTTTGTACATCTGTGTAATTCATCACCTAATTTTTTGTGATTATTATATTTTCATTTGGATTTTACCATTAGCAATTTAGACTACTCTCTTTCATATATTTAATTTTTTCATATCACTTACTTCTAATATCAATCTGGTTTCCTTTTGTTTAAAATTCCATATATGTCCATTCCTTCACTATTAAGCGTTATTCTTTCACTTGTGTATGGGCACCTACTGGGGAACTTACATAGTTGGATTTCATGTTATTTTAGACGTTTTTCACATTTGACATTGACAGGTAGTTTAATGCTCCCTAAATGTCTTTCTCCTTTATTATCCTGCAAAACAAGTTTAAAGTGTGAAAAATGCCAGTTAAAATCAGAATGGGCAAAGCACACTCAAGTTTTTGTGTGCACAAATGCCCATGCAAGCATGTATGCATGTATGTATGTATGCAATTGTGCATGTTTGCATTTGTTTGTATACATGTATATGCATGTGACATGTGTGCAGTCTGAAACCAAAGATACTGAAAGGTGACCACAACAGACCAACAAAGACCAAAAAACCACACTGTATCTCATGGGGCATGTTCATTAGCTTCTTCGTGCTACAAAGAGTTGTAGTCCAGCATAACAGCTGCAGCAAGAACCTATCAAATATGGTGAACTATCACAGTCTTCCTTAATGACACTTCCAGGGAGCTGCAAAATTTTGCCTTATATCCTTGTGTGTATAGGTCTCTGGTGATAATAACCGAATAAACAATCTGGCTTGCCTGAATCTGAATAATCAGATTTGTAACAGTGTTGTGATATTTCTATCAACTCCTTTCAAGCTCTCAGAACAATTTCTTCACAGTTAGAGAGAGGCTCATGCTGGCTACCGCTCTGGACTACCTGAACCCTATATCACCCTCCCCTCCAAGTACTGCCCTCGGCTGTTCCAATGATCTACCTAATTCATCTGAGGCAGGGACCTGAAAGGGCCTCTCTCAAGGTCTTGGCCAACTGCCAGATCCTAGTGATGGGACTGGACCAATCTTCTGCTTTAGAAAGAGCTGTGAAATCTGGGCTTTCTAAAATGTGTTACAGAAACGTGTTCTTCTGAAATTCAGTATTCCATGAGGAATTCTCTCTCCTTCCTGCAGAGAAAGACCAGTTACCCTGAGCGTAGAGAAACTAGGAGCCAGAACACACCTGCTCCATGCATTTATTCACAAATAGAGCCAAAAGAACTATATGAGGGTTTTTTTTCCTCCATCCAGGTATAAAAGTATGCCTCTTTTAAAGGAAGAACTATCTTAATGCAGCCCTGGGATAGTCGCACAGGTTTTTGAAAGTGAGTTTAATGCATTGCCCTCACTGGGAAGCATTTCTATTTCTTAGGCATCATTCTCTCCTCCACTTTTTATGCTCTGCACGTTGAGCTCACCTGTTCAATCAGCCTATAGTCATAGGGATCAGGGGGGAAAAATGCTTAACTACATTTCAGATGTCAATGGACATCTGGGGAGGGGAGCATCCTGAGTAAAGAGCCATCCTCACACACCTGTGGCCTCCTGAGGGCGGTTGCTCTCACAGAGTCCACTGCGACCTTGTTGGCAGGAGGCCCGACAGTCTGGGAAAGGACCCACGTTGGCACTTGTCCATCTCACCTGCATTATGCTATTGGCAGTGTTATCCTCCTGCGATGGCCCAGCTCCAAAAGGCCCGGACATACTCTATCAAGAACTACTTTACATACCAGTCTTTCCTTCTTAATTGTTCTATCACATACACAACGCGGTAAACATAAAAACCAAGAAATATGATAAACAAAGACTGAATGAGGCACAGGTGTTCCATGCAGGTCTCATCAAAGCACAATAAAGCCAACCCATTCACGAGGTTTAGATGCATTACTTTCTCCTTCAGCAGATTTTTACACACACACACACACAAACACACACAAACACACACACACACACACACACACACACACACACACACCACGTTCACAAATTAGGAAAAATTGGAAAGTCAGATGTATGTTCCCTGATGCAGCCTAGCTAATGGGCCCTGGAGGAGAAGGGGATTGTGTTTTTCCAGGGAAGCAGCCAAAGAAACACTCTCTTTTGTGTTTTCCTTAGTGAGGTCATGAGCAGCAACCCCACGCATCAAAGGTGCAGAAGGTAACATTGCCGAATGTTTCGCACAAAGCTTCATTTGCTACCAGTGCTGGTGTTCTCATTCCTCTTTTGAGATCACAAAGAGCCCATTCAAGCTAGACAAAGCCCTCCTGGCTTCCTCGAATGCCAGCCCCTGGACAGTCCTGAAATGCAGCCTTATCCCAGCCTTGAAACACCAGGTTCATTTTCCAAGATCCCCCTGTGGCACACAGACATTGCCTGATAAAGCTTGGCCTACATATGAAATGTGTATGGCTGTTTCTCCCACCCATCCTGCCAGCTGCAGCTGGTTAGAGTGCCAGGCTAATGAGGCCAAGGCCCCCCACAACCCCATCTCCAAGGGGTTTCAAGAGAAACTGCCAGTTCAGGTCTCTAACATTTGTAAAATTTTCATATGGGTATTTAGCACAAATGCTTCAAGGAGAAAGTCCCTGCATGAGATAGGAGACTCAAATACTTCAACCTTAATGTCCCTTCAACAAAGATGCTACCAATGAACGCATCTACTAAGCCCATCAATTCCTTCATGAATCCCCTTTCTCCATCTTGGCTCAGTCAGCAAAGATAGGGTAGGTCAATCAAGTAAAAGTGTAACTAGAATCCAAGTAACATGAACGGTTATAGGAAAGTTTTACCTCCTCTCTGGTGTTGCATGATATGACTTTTTTTTTCATACAGAGAACAAGATAGTGATTATCTCTGACCTGGAATCTCTGCATCATTAAAGCTCATCCATCAGAATTACCTCTAAAAGGAAACTTCATGAATGAAGTGTGTCTACACCCACTAATACTCCTTGTTTCAGCCATAAATGAGATCACTACATGAACTTTGCTAAAAACGAAACAGGCAAACCCAAAACTTGGTAGGTTCCTCTTTGTTGCTATAATCAGCAGCAGTGTCAGCAATGATTGAGCTCAGAAAGTAGCTGGAAAACAGGAGACTATCAATAACCACAGCCCTTTTCAGCCCAGGAACAATCCAGCAGCCATCTCCCAACACCGTGCAACCCAGAGCTCCAGGGCGGGCCAAGGAGCAGATGGATTGCTAGCCTTTGTGAGGCATTCTTCTTGTTTGAGAAGGAGCTGTAGGCTAACCATCACATTGCTCTTTGAGCCTCGAATGGAGCCCCATAGCTCCTTGGAGCTTAGCTGTATTTTGTTTACAAAGCTCCTCAGTGAAGGTTAACAAGGTATAAAATAATACAGCACACAGCCCTATGCACCTCAGTATTCCAGAAATCCAAGTGCTAAATGCTATAAGAGCAGAGGAAGAAAATAAGAGGCGTTCTTAACAGTGTGGATTTAAATTCCAACACTGACACTATTCTCTTCCCAGCAATTTTTTTTAGGTCAAATTTGAGTCAAAGAAAGCAGTGCACTTCGAATTCTCTTAAAGACGCTGGGTGATTGGTGTTTCTAGAATATTCAACAAAATGCCAGCACTCTGTCAATTTATAGTGTTGCTTGCTATCGATCCCGAGTTGACTCAAGAAAGAAGTTAGAAAATACAGGTTTCATTTCCTTGGAAGGAAATTAGCATCATGATACTTAATCACATACAAAAACTATTTGAGAAGCCTATGAAGAGAATTTTAGTTGTCTAGAGAATGGAGAAATATGCAGATTAGAAACGTGTTTGCCATAGTTTTAATACTCAGGATGGTATACTTAGATGAAAGAACTGAGGCCCAGAAAAAAAGGTCTTACACTGAAGGATACTCAATTAAGCCCTTAGAAATCCAGAAAACAAACTGGAAAGAAATGAATAAAAGTGATTGAAAACCCATTCACCAGAATAGCTAAAATGAAAAAGAGAACAGTGACCAAATGAGCACAATGACATGGAAGAACTGGACCTCTCATAGCGCAAGATGCTGTTGGGACTGTAAATTGGTGCAACCACTTTGGAAAAGTGTCTCATGATATCTACTAAAGTCGCTCATCTACCTATTCTATGACCCAGCAATTTCACTCTCAGGAAAGTACACAAAAGAAATGTGTGAACATGTTCACTAAAAGACATGAACTAGAATGTTCATAACAGCATCATTCACAACAGCCCAAAACTGGATACTCCCCAAAGGTTATTAAATGGAAGGTTAATAAAGTTGTAATATAGTCATACAACCGAACAGTCGAACAGCGGAACAACCTTCCCGACAACCTTCCAGATGATGCTGGGGCTGTGAAGGCCTACTCTTGCATGAATTTCGTGCATCAGGCCTCAAGTAATAAACAACTCTACACAGCAGCGTAAATGAAAATCACTTCAGTATTGCTGAGTAAAAAACGTTGAAACAAAAGATTATATATCGTGTAATCCCACTTATGTAGTGTATGCAATCAGATCTAATTAATCCATGGTGTTAGAGGTTAAAATGGAGGATGGTGTTGGAGAGGGTAGAGAGTGCACATGAGAGGCTTTGAGAGGCGGATTTCTTAAACTGCATGTTTATTACATAGATGTGCTGAGGGAAAAATACCCCACAAGTATTCCTTCAGGTAGAAAGTATAAAAGCAACAAACAGACATTCTCTAGTATGCAATAACTTACAATGTCCAGCCCTTGTGGGCCTTTCTTGCAAAAACTACTAGAGGGTGAAATTTACTAGCAAAAAAAAAATCCATCAAAAATTGTACAACAGGAAAGGAGAAGGCAGGAAACAAGGGCTGCTAGTTAGATTTAAATTCATTTAAATGTAAAACTTAGTCTAAGCAACCATGAGAATTATGAGGTCTTTGGTTCTTTTCATTTCACTGCAAATTCATCTCTGCTAAATTAAAGAAAAATTATGTTTAATCCTTTCAGTAAAATTAGCATGTGCTATATCTTTGTTCCAATCTTTGTTCTCTATCTCTCTCTCTCCTTCTACCTGTATGTATATTGATAAAGGGATATCTGATGTTGTATTGACCAAATATTAAAAACAGTTGTTTCTGGGTAGTGAGATTTTAGATAATTTTTTTCTTCTCTGCATGGTCCATTTTACTGTATTTTTTTACTTTAAATAATGAACATTTATATGTTTATAAAAAAGTTATTTTTTCTTTCAAAAATAAAAAATAAATTGAGAACAATATATATAAACAAAATCTATACACACGAGTCAGGTAAGAAAGCATGCTTCCCTTAGCAACACTAAAGGAGATATTTAAACACAGTCAGCATTCAATGAACACATAATTTAGCAATCAACAAAATAACTGGGAGTCAGCATGTAAATTATTCATATTTAAATTTTTCAACTGTTTACTCTTTTCAAATATTTATTTCTCCTTTAAAGCAAACTCATTTAAGGGCCTAAAATATGAATAAAGAAAATTTTGTATCAAACTGGGTTTAAGTTACATATTGAAAATTTGGGCTCAACGGAAGAAACTTCTGAGGGCAGAAAATAGTCAAAGCTATCATAAATGGTTATATAACTATATAGTTCATTAAAACTGACTTATATAAACCACTTTTCTACCTTAAAAATGTCCCTCCCGCCCCCATATATCCACTCCTAACATATCAAATCTTCTGAAGCAGGCCCAAAGCTTCTATCACTTTTGATGCTCCTTTTTCATTGCTCATGGCACCCAGTCAGGGGTTGCTGTTGCAACTTCACTCCTGAAAAGTCAAACACATCCTCTGATCCATACCTTCCCATTGTCTCCAAAGACCGGCTACCTCTCTAGTCTTTTTACGTCTATTCTCATAGCATTCATTCATTCCTTAACTCACTCATGGAACCTACTACGAGCAGGGCACTGAGATAGGCCATGAAGGAAAGACCTCCTGAGTGAGTTTTCTGCCATCAGTTGGGTTGGAGCTCCATAAGGAAAAGGATGAACAAGAGATGGCTATGATACAGTGTAACAGAGGAAAGTAGCTGGCCCTAGGAAGGGGCACTGTCCAGGCTGGGGAAGTCAGGGAAGGCTCCCCCTAGGGGTGAAGGGTGAGATAAATCTGAACCATATGACAGCCACGTGCAGAAAAGGCAGCACCAGGCTGGAGAGTGTGGCGTGTTGGGGGAAATGTCTAGTCATTCATTTAATCTGACACATTCAAGAGGAGAAATGGAGAGAGCAGAGAGGATGCCGCGGCGATGGCCCGTGGGCCAGAGCAGAACATTAGCCAGGAGGCACCAGCAGACCCCAAGCCTCACACGATTCTGTCTGAACATCACAGCCAGATCATCTTTCCAACAATGTATCTCTAATTTTCTCATCCCCTTGATTAAAATGTGTCAGCATTTCCTCAATTAAGTATAAGCATCTTTGAAATAAATGACAATTGTTTTCTCCTTTTGCAGCAGACTGGTGGACAATGCTGTACAGTCTAAGCATAATCCATGATGATAATGAGGAGGAGGTGAGAGAAAATACTAGGAAAATTACCATTTTGGCTCCCCATATGCCATAATGTTAAACTGAAAGTTCCCATGTGTATTCGCATGTCCCTAAATGACTTTAATCACAAAAATTGCCCTGAAATGACTGCCCTGGCTAATGTGGCTCCATGGTTAGAGCATTGGCCTGCACACTGAAGGGTGTCAGGTTCGATTCCTGGTCAGGGGCAGGTACCTGGATTGCAGGTTTGATCCCCAGCCCTGGTTGGGGGATGTGCAGGAGGCAACCAATTGATGTGTCTCTCTCACATCAATGTTTCTGTCTCTCTCTCTCCCCATTCCTCCTTCCTTTCCACTGTCTCTAAAATCAATGAAGAAAATATTGTCAGGTGAGGATTAAGAAAAAACAAAAAAGCTGCCCTGATTGGAACAAAGGGACTTTTAAAGTATAACCATACAACACTAGTTCTGACTAATGAAGAGAAGTCAACTAGTTTATGAAACTTTGGAACAGATTCAAAATTTATCTCCAGAAACCATGGGCCTTTATCATTTCTGAGTGAATAAGGGAATGAATAAAAGTATAAAAATTGAAATATGGACAATTCTTTAAGACATGACATTGCATACTTCCAAGTATGCAAAATGATCCCAAAAAATGTTGAGAAAGCCTTATAGACTTACTGTAATGAACTGATAAGTATAATAGATCATCAAAATAGTGACTTAACTAAGAAAATGTAGGTATTGGAAGTACAGACGTGCTTAAAAACACTTTATCTTTAGTATTCAAGAATCTCATTGCAATTTTCTTTCTTCCATCAATTCTGGCAAAACCCAGGCCTTTTTTTGTGGAGGGTGAGGGGAGCTATAATCAGTGATGATTCAAGCATGGTGATTTCCCCTGGGGAAAAGGCTTAAATGTGCCCATCTCTTTGGGGATTCCATCTAGTCAATGTACATACATTAGCACATATTCTGATTTAATGGAATCAAAATAACTAAGTTGTAGTCCACTTCCCATTCATTCATGTGCTGAAGATGTAATGACAAACAGAAGACAGTCATAGAGTCATGAAGGAGATAAACATGAGCCATAACAGAAATACGATTAGAGCTTTAATAAAAAAAAAAAATATGTACAAGACACTGTGGGATCCAAGCTGATGCATCCCAAGTCTGTCTGTGGATATTCTGAAAAGTGATCTAAAGAAGAAAGAAACTGAGCTAAATGTTGGAGAACGAGTGAGTTTCTCAGGCAGGCAAGGGCGGGAAGGGCATCGGAGCCCCTGCTCAAAGGTCTGAAAGGTGAAACCACCTGCCTTGACCACAGGGTGCAGGAGACAAGAAGCACCTAGAAAAGGCAGCTAAAACCAAATGATCAGCCCCGGGGAACAGTTTCGGGTTTGCCTTTTGAAAAGTTCATTCTGGCAAGATTGAGGAGTCAGGGCAGTAAAGGATGAGGCCAGTGGCAGGAAGGCAGCTGGAAAATGTCAAGATAAACCCGGTGAGAAATGATGAGGCTTGAACTCCTTAAACATGAGATGCTGGAACCTGGCCTTTTGAAATAAAGTGTTTGGTTCCATCCTCTCTCAGTGGGAGCTTGTTGACATAAATGGAAAACTTCAAAAGCAATTAAAATTAGATCATCTGACTCTGAATTTTCATTCTTAGATTTCTGGGAGAGATTTCTAGTCAGACAGTGACTCTGGTAAACACCGCAGGGCTTGCTGATCTGTCAATGACTCTAAATTGAGGCATGTCCAGGAGTGACCAAGATGCAAACAGAGGAAGCCCATTAAGGGAGGACCTCCGCCCCCCAAAAAAATCTAGTGTCCCCATGGACCTCAGTTTATCATTCACATCCCAGTCCACTTGGAAACCCTCTTGGAATTATCCCCACTCTGTACAAATCCTTGCATACCTTGGTTGGAAACTAACATGACCATAATTTGTTCCCTATACATCAATTACTAATAACCAGTTCTAATTTCCAGGCCCTGATGATTCAAGAGGAAGATACTGAGCTGTTTGTTTTGTTTGCCAGAGGTATTCTTAGCTTCTTAGGTAGGTCACTTTGCTCTATGGAGAGAATGGGAGCTTAGCAGTTTTTCTTTCTCATCTCTATTGTTTCTTGCCAAAAATCCTTAAAATTTTAAGATGACAGCATTTGCAGATTTATACTCATGATATAGAAATGTCTTTGTTATTAGATTATAGCTGTGAAGATGTGAAAGACTGGAAGAATCAGTCCTGTGAATGTAGGTGGCCATCAGGACCAGAAGTTCGGATAAATCCCCATTATTTGGTTCATTATCATAGGTCTAATCCATTCCAGGATGCCCATAGTTCAGTGGGGTCTAAAGCAAGCCAATGGAAAAATTCTTCAGATATATGAGATAACAAAATGATCTCTTATATGAGACCTTTGGAACACATCCCTTCCTTCTAGAGCTCTGCCTGTCATCTCAAGAACATCAACAGTTAAATCACTCTGGAACCAGCTGGTAGGGAACACCAAAAAAACCAGAGTTGACTTTCCCGAGGTAATAGTACTGAGTACTCTTCTCTGAGTCTTGCCGTGGCTCTGAAGCCAAGCTGCTCTCTTTTTTTCTTTCTTTCTTTTTTTTTAATACCAGAGAGGAAGGGAGAGGAAGAGAGATAGAAACATCAATGATGAGAGAGCATCATTGATTGGCTTCCCCCTACACGCCCCACACAGGGGATCGAGCCCACAACACGGGCATGTGTCCTGACTAGGAATCAAACCGTGACCTCCTGGTTCATAGGTCGATGTTCAACCACTGAGCTACACTTGCTGGGCCCAAGCTGCTCTTCTATTTAAGGTATTGAAGCTACATAAACTATTTGTTGAAATATATATTTGATGTAAGCAGTTCATTCAGGTTACACCCCCTTTCTTGGCATGTGATTCAACTTTGTAAACATTGTCAATAGGGTTTATAGCATGATCTTTATCCTCTGGGTGCTTTACATATATAGAAAATTCTTATCGCATCCTGCTTTGTGTGTTGGGGAGGTTGGTTTAGGGGTGAAGTTGGAGGCCCAGTGTGGTAATCAGTGGCTACTGTCTTTGTTTCTAGTTCCGTTAAACCACTGACAAAAATGCTGACAATTTAGCTGCACAGCAAGTTTCAAAAAATATGCGTGTGTTTACTTGAGTTATTTTTACGTTTGAGCTCCACCTACACACACCTGCTGAAAGTGTAGAGGAGATGTAGGACATGTGGTGACAGTCCTTGGGCTGAAAGACCTCAAAGGAACTTAAGAGAAGCTTAAGGGCTCTGCGATCCCCTTGAGGGAATTGTAAAGTCTGTGAATATGCTTCATCCAGGTGTCTTTCCTCTATTTTGAACATTAAGCAGTCAGAAAAAAAAACAACAAAGCGCCAATTTGCATTTTCAGTGGGAAGCAGAAATGTAGACCTTCAAAACAGACTATCCCCACTTGAAAAGATCAGCCAGCCATACATATTAATAGTGACAAGATCAAAGCCGAAAGAGGTTAACAGTTTTATTCCCAGCTGGGTAACCAGTTAGTGGAAGGGGTAGGAGTAGGTCAGGTGTGTTCTTGCCTCCACCCTAAGAACACTTCTCCATATTACCTATGATTAAAGGGAGTTGGCCATGATGGTCTTGGTAAACATGTGAGACTTCATTTTGTAAGACTGTTACTTAAGTTCCAAATCATCTGTGCTAGAAACTCTGAGTCATCTTTGACTTTCCTCTCACATGCATTCCTCTATCCACTGAAGAGGGCTACGACATATCTGCCTCTTCTTTTCCTATCCCCACAGATGCTGTTTCACTTCAGGACTTCAGCATTTGGGTCCTGGATTCCTACAATGGCCGCTTAAGGCATTTCCTTTCTTTCAGCCTCTCACTTTTTCAGTTCTACATACTACCAGTAGATTTCTCTTTCTCCCAAGTGATTGGATCACTCTCTTTCTGAAATACCTGTTCTGGATTCTCATTGCTTATAGAATTGCATCAAAAATTCTAAGCACAGCCTCCTAGGGTCTGAACTGAACATGCTTCTCTGACTTAATCTCCCACCATTTGTTTTTAGCAATTCTGTACTGTTGACACTGGGCCCTGCTACACATTCCCAGAAAAGAAAAATATGTATGTTGGCCTCCATTTATGTTCCAGGTATTGATACATGCTGATACCTCTCTCTGGAAACTATGCTTTCCCTTTCAGAATATCACTATTTGAAGCAATAGGTTAACTGAGTGTGAATGAATAAAACAACAGTTGACTTCAGTACCTGTTCATTCCACTTTGTTTATATTCCATAATTTACTCCTTCAATTTCTCTAGATAATTAGTTCCTTGAGAATAGGACCACAGACCTTTGCCCCTATGTCATGCACCTTCCTGGAGATGAAGGCTTACCCTGCTCTGCCCCTGCTGCTGTGACATCCCACAAGCAAGTCTGCTGTCAGGGCTTCCTGAGCTAATGGACATGTGGCCTGCATACCCCATTGTCCTGTCACTGCATACTCAGCTGGAGGAAAATAGTCAGGGTCACCAATACAACAAGGATCTGGTCCATGCTCCCTGCCACCACTGGTTCACCCCCGAAAGCCAGGTGCATACCCAAGGTAAGGAGAAGGCCCTTGGCTAATTGAGCACAAAGCCAAGAGTGGCCATATTTGGCCAACAATAGGGACCTTATCACCTGGCTGAAGGGTTTCAAGAAGAGAAATTCTCCAAAAATTTGGTGATAAATTTCCAAGCGGGTCTCCTGAAGCTACTTCTGGGTGTAAGAGCCCTTGAGAAGCAAAAGTTCTGATGGAGAAATAGTTCTTTTAAATCAAGGACTTCGTGCAGAAGGGTCTTCCTGGGGTTAATATTTAATAGGGAAAATGTCTTCTTGGAAAGATTAATACTCGGATAGAAAGGGTCTTCATGGGAAAAGGGTCTTTTGAGGGGCAGGGTTCTCGTGGAAGGAAGGTCCTCACAGGTGAAAGATCCTTTTGAAGAAAGGGTCCTTAAAGGGAAAAGTTCTTCATGGAGAAACGTCCTCATAGTAAAGAGTCCTCATGGGGAAGGGTCTTTATAAAAGAAGAGTCCTCCTGGTTTTAGAATTCCTATAGGAGAATGGTTCTAAGTTCCTATAGAAAGAGTTCCCCTTATGGAGGTTATTCCTCTACCAGGACCTTTCCTCCATGAAGACCCTTCTTCATGATGACCTTTCTAAGAAGAGAGGGAGCTGTGAGGATGAGGCTACTGGTTTCTGTGCTTAGGAACAACATCAGGGGACCTAATAATAGCAAGTACACATTGAACACATACTATGTACCAGGCACAACCTACCCCCCTTTACAGTAGTAGCTCATTTAATCCTTAAAATAACCCCAGAAGGCGGATACTGTTGGCATACTATCCATTTAACAAAAATGAAACTGAAGAATAGCAAGGCTAAGTGAGGAGACTAAATCATACGTTTGGAAAAGGGTAGAACCAGAGTTTGAGCCTAGAACTCAGCTTCTGACCCAATACATTATCCTACAATAAGGCCAAAGGCTTTACATTAATCTATCTCAAAAAGGTCAGAGGTTATGTGCCTGGAACCAGGACCTCACAGATCCATAGACTTCATTACTCCCTTATTCTGTTAACTCTGAGATATCTTATGCCCAAACGAATAAACAATAAAACATTAAAAACACACACAAAAAAAATAAAAACAGGCTTTGGAAGAGGAAAACCCAAATGTGCAGTGGGCAGTGGCTATTATTGAGTAATAAACCATGGATTGGTGCAAGAAAAAGTCAGCTCACTGAGCCGGTCTGAGCCTAAACAGAAGCAGCTTACCAAGGGTCCTTGACCCTCAGCAGCAGCTCCTGTGACATGAGCAACTCCATTATAAACCCAATTCTGCAACACTAGCTAAGGCCTCTCTGACGGAACACCACTACTTGCAACTGGTCACCAGCCCAAGAAATAAACCTCCACTTTAGATTTGCACTGTGTTCCTGCCTAGACCCCAGCTAAACCGTAATTCCAGATGTGCAGAAACAGCACATTGACTCGCTTTCTCTGAGTCTGGACAAAGTGCTTTCTGAGACTCCTAAGAAAATGAGACTTCCAGGGATAATGCAAAAAGAAAGCAGGTGGGGTGCCAGAGGATGGCCCAGAAAGCTAGTGAGATAAACATGGAATTACTCTGGGCCACATGGACCTTCAAGAACTAAGGGGAGAATTAAGGCCAGGGTAAGGCATTTCACAGACTAAATTTCAGCATGTTTAAAGTCACAAATTCTTAACCTAAGCCACAGACATCTTTGGCTCAGTCCTCACTCCCCATACAATAACTAGTTGACTCCATGTAAAGATGAGAAGATGAACCATAAATGAAAAGGGACCAGATTCATATATAAGACAAAAAAAGGAAAGAAAAGTAAACAAGATAAAAGTCATACATAAAGAAAGAAAAGAAGAGCTCATGCAAATGACTCTTCAGAGTCTCAAAGAATTACTTAAGACTTTCTTTTTAAAAAGGCCCTTAAAAAAAAAGTAAAGGTTCCAAAAGCTTCAAAAGAGATAGTAAGATAATAGGAGGAGCATTAAAGTGAGCTGACAAAGCACAGATAGAAGCGGAAAAGAAAATGAAAACATTATAGAGATTAAAGTCATATTAGAAGCAGAAAACTATTGAATATATATAACTGAAAACATAGCCAGGTCCCTGGCTGACAAAGTTCGGGTAATCACTCAAATGTTATGAGAAAGAACAGATATTTAAAGGACTATTAAGGGGAGAACAATGGTGCAAGATTCATAAAGTTATGAGTTAAGTAAGGCATGGCTCAACAACTGTACACCAGCCAAGTGATTCTTCAAGTAAAATTGCAACTGAGAAATATTCTAATAGATGCAAGAATGCAGGAAATATAACACCTGTGAGCCCTTTATGAAGAAAATTATTAGAATATTAAAATGAACATAAAAATTAATAAAGAAAAGTGTGAATAAAATGGCAAGGTAAAAGAAATGCTGATGATTTGTTTTAAAATAGAAGAAAACTTGACAACTGTGGATATTATAGTTAAAGACTTGTAAATGTTATAAGACTTGACAAAGTTAAAATAGTGAAATTAGAAGTGTTGAGAAAATAGAGAAAAAAGTATGTTTGCTAATTGTTCATCTTTTATAGCAAAGATTTCCAAAGATACCATTTAAAGTTAAATTAGGTGGTTCAAAAATTATTCCAAACTCATAAACTTTTTTATAATAAATAATCTTTTAGGATTAACATATTTTGTAGTGAAGAAATACTTACTGTAAATATAGTCATTTCAATAACAACTATTGTATTTTTAGGCAATTCTTCTAATCTAAACTTTGACCTCCCTATCTAGTTAGTTTTCTCTGTATATGCATAGAGAAATGTCTAAAATGAGTTTCATCAGAACTTTATTATTTCTGGATTTTTTGTGTGTCTTGTTTTGTCTCTGGGGAGTGGAATTTGTAAAAATGTTTATATTTCTGTGATCTTTTATTGGTTGAACGTTTTATGATGAGCAAGTAGCATTTTTTACAATAATAAAAGTTACTTTTCATAAAAGATAAACAAAATGAGAAAAATATTTGCAACATATGTGACAAGCAATAGTCCAAATAAAGCAACATAAACATTAACAGTAAAAAGATGAACACCAGAAAATATAGGCAAAGGACATTAAAAGTCAATTCGCTAAGAAAAAGTACAAATATTAAAAAACCAATAAAATGTTACTCAACTAATTATCAAAGCACAAAAAATTTAAAGGCAGAATTAAGATATAAATATTTGTTTATCAATTTGGCAAAAATTGGAAATATTATCAGTCTACATTTGGTGAAAATGGGCAAATGGCCTCCTTGTACATTATTGGCACATGACTCCTAGTACACGATTCTTACAACTTCCAAGCATATAATTTGGAGAAAATAAAATGTATTGTGCATGTTTACATATAGTGAGTTTCAGGCAAAATCAGGACATTCAAGAGGTAGTTTTGGGGCAATAATGATCTTTTTCATGTTCTCATTCTCTTCCAAACTATTCAATATTCGTCTTTTATCTCATGTTCCTTAAATGAAATTGTGCTACTTTACAGTGATTTCCAACATAATTTCATTACTTTGAATCACCAAAAGCAACTAGGATTTTTATGCACTGTTAGTAGGAATGTAAAATGGTAAATCGCTTTGGAGACTTATTGAGGAGTTTCTAATAAAGTTGAAATATGCACTACAACCCAGAAATTCTGCTCCTAGCTGTGTACCCAAGAGAAATGAATGTGTATGTCCATAAAAACGTGTATGAATATTCATAGCCTTATTCATAATAGACAAAAACAGAACACAACCCAAATGTCCATCAACAGGAGAACGTCTGTGGTTTATTCACACAATGAAATGCTACTCAGAAATTCAAAGGAGTGAGCTACCGATATACACAGCACACATGAATCTCACGGGCATTATGTGAGCGAAAGGAGCTAAGGGAGTACACGCTATATGCTTTCATGTATATGAAGTTCTAGAATAGGCACAGCGCCCTATGGTGGTGCTAGGTGTCAGAATAGTGGTCATATTTGAAGAGGGGGCTATTGACATGTCCATTAGCAATTGACTGGAAAGCGACATGAGAACATTTTCAGGGGTAAGAAAAAATGTTCCATAAGTTAATCTGGGTTTGGGTTGCACAGGTATATGCAAAAGTTAAAATTCTTCCAACTGTCCACTTATGGTTTCTGCATTTCACTTAAGTAAACTGTACACAGCAATGGACTACTGGCTTGAAAGAAAGGCCATTTCCCCATGGGGAAGGATCAGTTCCGTCCCAAGCACCTTCTCTCCCAACACTTAGATTCCTGGTTGCCTGGGAGCCTCAGAGGCTGGGGAGGATCTGAAGAGCAGGGTGGATTCAATCCAGGGAGAGGAAGGGGTCACTGACCTCATTTCCTTACTTTGGATGGAGCTGTATCTGTGCTGTTGGGTAAAACAGCACAAATGTAAACGAGGTGTAAACTGCTTTCACATCTCATTTAGGCAACAGATGAGGCGTGAAATGCATTTCACAGGCACAAGTACTGGAGGGGTATGCTTAGCATGGCACAATGTAGAACATTTGTTCCTCTTCCCTCAGGAATGCTGGATTATTTCTGAACATGGCTCCTGTAGAGGGTAACGGAGGAGGGGTGGAGGTGTAAGTGCAGGAGGAGGAAGAAGGGCTCTGCTGTCTCCTATACCTATGGCACCTTCCTTCCTTTCTCTGCCTGACCACCTCCTTCCTACACATCTGTTCAAGTCCAGCTCAAACATCACCTCCCCGCCCATCACTGGCTCTCAGAATCTGTGGCTCTCTCCCCTGGTCACCCACAGCACTTGGCTCCGCATTCAGGTTTGTCACTGATTTCCCTCCATTTTATGTTAGAAGGACCAGGAGTGTGTATTGCTCTTGTAATCCCAGGCTTGGACTCAGTAGTTGCTCAATTAACCTTTCAGGAATGACAGCAAGCTGAAGCAGGGGAAGTAGAAAGGGCCAAGAATGTATTCGGGGATGGCAGTTTAGCAGCCAAACCTTCTTCAAATACCCAAAAGAAATACAAGTTCCAAAGACGATTTAAGAGCTTAGAGGATTTATATTATTTTAGATCTCTCAAAGACGTACATGTCTGTACCCTTCAGGGCGAGCTTATTTGTAAAGATAAAAGTGGGAGTCAATGTGTTCTGATCACTGAAACAGTGTTGTGCCCCCTTCTGTGAGAGGAACTTTGATATGTCCAGCTGATAATTGTTATATCTCTATCACCTATTCTAAAATATGTGACTGGGTTTGCAGGCCTTTGCCCACTAACAAGATAGATCTCTTTGAAGAGAACAGGTTGGGTTTAAATTCCCAGTGCCTCTCCTGATAAGAGCTGCTTATCTCTGCATCCACTGTAACATACATATTGAATGTTGACTTTTTTTTTTAGAAAAGCAAGCAAGAATTTATTGTCTGCAGCAAAAACCTACTTAGGGCAATGAAACAAGGAAGGGCATAGAAGAAGCAACAGGAGAGCCTAGGCTGGGTTGCTTTGGTTCACTGGGAAGTCAGAGAAAAGCAGGGGAAAGGGGCCTGGGAGACAGGTTCAGGGGGTTAGCCCTGGACAAGCTGCCACTGCCCATTGCTCCCCTGATTGCAAGTCTCATGGGGTCCCTTAGAGGTTAGGGGATACATGTGGGTGGTGGGGGAGGTCTTAGGGGTCAATCAACAGAATATTCATCAGCTTTATGCTGATGTACGAAAATGAGATTTATTCTCTTAATTTGTCTGTCCTTGGGTGTGGTTGGCAAATGGCACTAACTGCACTTCTGTTCTTTGTCTGCCTGAGTAGGGTGATTTAAGCCATCTACCCTCTGGCTGGGGAGGAGAAGTGCAAACAATTTACTCCCAAGTGTCCTTGGTTTAGGGAGGATAGGATTTACTAGGTGGCTGCAAACTGTCTTAGTCTCCCCATTCCACTTGTCCTGGAATTTTCTTAGCATCTTACTATTTACTTATGGTGGCCAAAACAAGGCCAATTCCAAGCTATAACACAATTAAACTAGCATACTAGAGAAACTGTACTTGGAAAATTCCAGGGAACACAGGGAAATTGAGATGGCAGCATACTGTGAAATAACTATTTCACCAAGACTGAGATCTGAGATCAAGCCTAGCCACAAACTTGACCTCAGAAAATTGTTTAACCTCTGCAGATCTCTGTTTCCTCCTCTGTAAAATATGAACAATTCTGGAATTCAGTTTGCACTTTCCCTACAACCCAATGATTGCTTTCCTAGGAATGTACCTCAGACACGTACTCAAATTCAGATGCACACTAATGTTCATCCCAGCACTGGTTATAAAAAAAAGGGTGGGAAACAATGCAAATGCTTATTCATGTGGGCATGGATAAATAACATTTGCATATGAAACAGACCAACATAGCCTACTTAGATGGGTCTTAAAAACAAAGGATGCATAACATATTAAAGGTACAGTTTTGAATTTATAGTACCATAGCATTTGAGTAGAGAAACAGTCAAGATAGACAGGGATAACAGAGTACTAGGGATGAAAGAAACAAAAATAAAATGTCAAATAAAATAAAAAGAGACAGGAATCTAGAGACATTAAGTCTTGGTTTAGCAAGACAGAGACAAAAAGATAGGCAACTATTTCTAAGTGGACAATGTTTGATTTTTCCTGTTTACCTCAAGTCAGAGTAAAAAAAACCTAAGATTTTCAATGGCTTTAAATGTGGCCTCACATTTTCACCAGATCATCTACTCTGTGTTCAAATAACATACGCTGCACAACGTAAGCGGTAGATAGTCACCGATTTTGCTCAGTATTGACAGTCAAGGCATTTTTACTGTTAATGCAATGTTAATTGGGACCATGCTAACATTTAATTAATTTTAAGTACAAATAGATCATTTGTCAACAAAGGGGGGTAAAAATATTAATTGAAACATGTGAATGGTTATTTGCAAGTGGAGGAAAGATCCCACAATTAAAGTTAATCACAGTGTGATTAATTGATTTTAATTGATTCAGGATGGTTTCCTGTGGCAAAACACAAGTCTGTCAATAAAACTTACAATTAAGACTCATTATGGAAAACAAAGTTACTAAGGCAAGCAGCGACGGGACAGAGCACAGCGGGCTGCTTTCCCTATGATGCGGAGAGGCCAGCATCCTAAGCAGGACAACAAAGGCCCAGGGACTGGGCATTCTGGGAAGGTGGAAGACATGCTCAGGAAAGCCTTCAGACAAAGGTGGGAGCATACTTGCGTCTGAGAAATGGAAGCTTTGGAGATGAGAGGGTTGGGTAGGGAGTTGGGCCCAGTGGTGGATGGAGGAGGGCAATTGTGTCAGCAGCTCTATCCCTCAAGTATAGAGATAAGCAAGGCTCGGCTACGCCATGGGGTATACAGATGCATGGAGCCAGAGGTTCTAAAACACAAGATCTGTAAGTCTTAGGAAATAGAAATGGAGTCTCCCTACAAATGGGGATTAACACAGACAGGGTTCTGAGAGCCTGCAGGGCCCCAAGCCTCAGACATGACTGCTGCTCCGAACAACAGGCCCACAAGGCACTCCGGGAAGATGCATGCAGGCTCCCCTGCTCTGCAGATGATTCTGGTGGGAATTCAAGGTCAATCTGTTTACTCAATTATCCTGTTCTCGGGAAACTGAAGACATTGTCACTTGTTTTCATTACATGCCTGGAAGGTGAGGCCTTCCATGATGTTGTCCTATCAAACTTCTATTAATTCCTCTCCCTCACCCCACGGGAGGATCTAGGAACCTGTCAACAAAGAGCTTTTTTATATATGTTGGGTACGAGCATAAAAACTTTTAGTTTTAGTTCATTTTTTTAAAATTGATTTCAGAGAGGAAGGGAGAGGGAGAGAGACAGAAACATCTATGGTAAGAGAGAATTATTGATTGGCTACCTTCTGCATGCCTCACACTGGGGATCAAGCCCACAACCTGGGCATGTGCTATGACCAGGAATCAAACTGAGACCTCCTGGTTCATAGCTTGATGCTTAATCACTGAGCCATGCCAGCTGAGCTGTTTCAATTTGCATTCCCCCCAGAGTATAGCTATGATATAACAAATATATCTGGTCTTTGTCCCCAGTTCCTGGCACAGTTTTAAAAACCCTTGGAACTTTGATTGATAGAAGTGTCCTTGTTATGGTAACAAGGTGATTCCTGGCTGAGGTCCTACACAGCTTCAGGATGGGAGCTGGTCACCAGGAAGGCGAACCAGTCACCTGGCAACTTTGGGCCAGTTCAGCCTCTGGGGAGGGGAAGATGGCTGGAGATTACGTTCAGTCATGTGGCAATGAGTGGATCAATGTCCATAAAATAAGATAAAACCCTAATAAAATCTCTGGATATCAACCCTCAGTGAGGCTTCCTGGGTGGTGAACACATTGATATGCAGGGTGGGTGACATGCCCAGATTCCACAAGCAGAGGGCATGAAAATATGGAATAGGAATGGAGTCCAGCCCCCCTCCGCCTCCTTTAACACTTGCCCTATCCACCTCTTCCATTTGGCTGTCCCTGAGTTGTATCCTTTATAATAAAAATGTAACCATAATAAATATAGCACTTTCAGAGAGTTCTGTAAGTTGCTCTAGCAAATTATCAAACTTGAGAGAGTCATGAAAGTCTCTGAATTTATGTAGCAGGTAAGACAAAAGGGCAGGTGGCATCTGAAATGGGGCAGCATTGTGAAGGGCTTTGCCATTAACCTCTGGGGTCTATGCTAATACCAGGTACTTAGTGTCTTCACTGAATTGAAATTTAGGACACCCAACTGGTTTCAGAGAATTGGTGTCAGAACACAAAAGCTTGAGACAAGAGCTTGGGTGCAGACAATTTATTTAAGAGGCAGTCCCAAGAGGCAAATGAAGGGAGTGAGACAGATAAGGGAGAAACGCCAATGCACTGAGTGCTGGTTACCTCTACGGGCAGTGGGGGTCAGTGCTGTTGGGGATGTTGTTGTTGTTTTTGTTTTGATGTGTGTGTGTGTGTGTGTGTGTGTGTGTGTGTGTGTGTGTTTAAATATTTTTATTGATTTCAGAGAGGAAGGGAAAGGGAGAGAGAGAGAGAAATTTCCATGATCAGACAGAATCATTGATCGACTGCCTCCTGCATGCCCCCTTCAGGGGATCAAGCCTGCAACCCAGGCATGTGCCCTTGACTGGAACCCGGGACGCTTCAGTTCGCAGGCCAACGCTCAATCCACTGAGCCAAACCAGCCAGGGCTGTTGAGGATGTTTTAAAGAACCAGATAGAACACAGCTCCAAGAACAAGGAAGCCAAGGGGCTCCTCTGCTGATTCTCTTCCCCGGCTTGTTAAGGGTTTCTCTGGGGAAGGGGGTTGTTAATTTCTCTACCATTCTGGTGGTAGCACTTTCCTTGGCTCCAGAGAAATTTCCAAACCAACAAAGCAAAGAGACACACAGGTATGAGCTTGACGTGAATACTAAAAGCATGCAGGAATTTGAAAGGACGTAGTTTGGTGCATGACAATTACCTGTTGCACTCAAGAATCTCAATACCCTCTATAAATTATTCCAAGCTGCTTTCTTGGAGTAAAATTATAAACAAATCATTTATTAGGCAAAAGTAAAGCTTTGGAATGCCTCTCTTTTCCTCCCAGTTCCACCCTGCAAGAGAAACAGCCCTAGGGAGTACTTGCAAATAAGTCACCAGGCTCATACATGTAACATGGGTCTCCTTGCAAGGAATGATTGAATTATGGATGGTACCAGCCCCTAAGAAGCTAATCCAGGGCCAGTCAGAGACCCATGAAAGTAATGAAGGAGAAGCCATGCTGTCAGTGCTGGAACTGGAGCAGAAACAAAGGGAGCATACCAAGTCCTGACAACGAAGAAACCCCAGTATCACAAACAAGGATGTGCCAAGATGGCCCGAGGCCAGAGCTACCTTGGGCAGGGCAAATATCTAATGCCCAAATCACATTCTAATATGCACAGAGCCGGCGCTACGGCTGTGTTCCGCAAGAGGCCTGGGTCCCTCCCTGATAACACAATGGTAGCCTGAAGGAGTGCTCTCTATCCCGGCCACCGGAAGAACCCAACACTGCTGCCAAGGGCAGGGCTCTCACAGATGCCCAATCTAAAACCTGCTGTGGCCACCAGAACCTGCTTTGTCCACCTTGACTTTTACTTTCCTCATCACATCCTTGGGCCAACAGTTGTCCTAAAAAAACACATCTCACAGATATTCACTGAGTAAAGGTTTGGAGGAGAAAAAGACTCCATTCAACTGTAGGTGAGGTAAGACGCATGGGTGCTCGCCAAGGAGAGAGGAAGAAGGATTAAGAAGACATGAATTTTGAGCCAGTTCTGTACTATTTCTTGAAGCACATATACCTACTGGGACATTGGAGTTGACAACCAAAATGAAACCCCCTTTCTGAGGCAAGTCACCACTTTCAACCTGCCTTTATTGACTGGAGCAACAGTACTTGCTTATAAAATAGTCAATTTGACTCTTTGAATTACAGGAAAATTGAATTATAAATGCTGTCTTCACTTCTCTCTGAATGTTGGCTTTATTCTTTCATATTGCAGTCAGTCTTACTCCATATACTGGGACATCTAGCCAAACTCACCCCTTCCAACTTTGGGGTGGATCACCATAACCAGGAGGATATAAATTATGTCGGCCTCATCCTGAGTAATTTGCCCAACACTTTGGCTAGAAACATGGGATATGGGCCCAAAAGAGAATTGGCAGTGTTCAAATAGGACAAACACAATAACCATACCCCTCTCCACCACTTCCCCATGTATCTATCACATAAATATATATAGTACCTACTATGGGCCAGGTACTAGGTTCTGAGCTTATGATGGTGAACAAAACCAGTATAATCTCCACCCTCACTGAACTTACAGTTGAGGGTTTTTATCTAACTTTGGGAACAAGCTACCTAACATCTCTAAATTGCACATCTCCTCTGTAAAAGGAAGATAATCATATTTACCTTTCCTTGTTGTTGCAGGGAAAATTTGACATGGCTTCCGGCGTTCAGCATTAGCAGCTCAGCTGTGGCACTGCGCCCAGGTGGCAGCTGGGCTGTCCCCGTTACCTCCAATTCTGCAGTGAGATTCTGGACATTGCTCCTGGCTGCACAGCTTCCCAACTCTGTCCTTCAGCCTTGCTGTGCACATCCTAAGGTCCTTTCACAAATTACCCTTCCGCTCAAACCAGTTTTTCATTGTTTGCTACTAAAAACCTTAACTGATAAAGAATGTGCTTGATAAACGGTAACTATAGTTACTAATCCCTCAGCTCCTTGTCCCTTTAATAAGGAAAGTACAGCTGAGAGCCATGCAAAGTGGAACCCGAAAGGAGCAGTCCTAAGAATTAAATCAGACCCAGACCCTGGCCGTGGCAGGTGTTGTCAACAACCCCACGTCTGATGCACAGGCAGGGGGAACTGTCCCTGTCATTTTGCAGGAACCAGAAGTAGAGAAGCAGTTCTTCTCTCCATGTTCAGAGGTAAAATAATGATTTCTCCAAAGGAGCTTTCATGCACTGCGCTGATTAAAAGTAATAAAAGGCGGCTGCTTCGACTCCAGATTTAATTTCAGACACTTAAATGTGTTATGGCCTTTCAATTGAGTTCTGTGTGTTCAGTGGAGCAGGAAGGCAGGGAATCTTAGATGTTTCCTTGTCACTCGGCAGACATGAAGGCGAACCAGGTCCCCATCTCTGACCTTCAGAAGGTGGGCACAGGACATGATTATCTCGTTGGCTCCAAACCTTGACCTTGGTTTCCACAGGGTGAAGGTCTCGGGATTTTGCTAAACTAACCCCGAGATGATGTGACTATCAGGAAACCCGTCAAGGGCAGCTGGGCCACCGCTCAGAAGTCTGGGCAGGTCACTCAGAGCCTGTCTGTGAGGAAGCGCCTGTCTGCCCAGAGACACCTCTGGCTGAAGTCAAATGGTTGGGATTCACCTGGTCTCATTTCTCCTGCTCCAGCCTCACCCAGCCCGGGATTCACATCACCCCCGGTTCCACCACTTATTCCCTGTGATTCTTTACTTCTCTTGACCTCAGTATTCTTAACTTTAAAATGGGACAATTATATTTAAGACACAGAGAGTATTACATGTAATGTCTATAAAATGCTAAGATGATGGAAAGTGGTTACCCACTATCTCTTACTGAAAGGCCAATAAATGCAATCTAATGTGCCAATACCTAAACCAGGGCAGAGAGTTCAGACAGGGGCGCAGCCTCCTTGCTGGCTTGGCCCTCGTGGCTCTGCCTCGCCTCTTTTCTCCCATATTCTCATACAGAGAGATGAGAAGACCAGCAACAGTGACTGGGTCCCCTACCCCATGTAGAAGCTATTAACATCTTCCAAGGACACAAAAGACGCAAAACCAATAGAGCAGAAAAGCATGGTTTGGATGTAGGAGAAGTATAAAGACAATTTAGAAGTTAGAGTAGCTCTCTGCTTAGCTCCTGGGCAATAGTATTGCAACCCCACACCTGTCACAGAGGCCACGAAAAAACCTGGGCTGGGCTGGGCTGGAAAAACAAAACAAGGAGCATATTATTTAACACGTTGAATGGAAAGTTCCTCGGCAAAAGATAGATATCCAACACACAGTGCTGGTGATGAGGCAGGGAGCAAGGTACACTATTATGTACATTTCTTTTCTCAAGGTAAGCTATATTTTTGTTATTATTAGGAAAGTAATACATACACATAATAGAAAACTGAGACACAGACAATTACAAAAGAACAAACACACAAAACACCCAGAACCGCCACAAAAATGGCAGCCACTATTTTTGTTTAGGAATACCCCATGCCCAAGGTGCTCATGGGCTGGAAGGGGAGAGGTGAGAAAAGGCGTCATTGTAACTAACGGGACAGTTGCTAGGAGACCGTGCTGGGCAGATGCTGAGGAAGGACCAGGAGGAGCAATAACTCTGGGAGAAAGGGGATGAGGAAAAAGTCATCCAAGACGTTTGAGTGAATTTAAAGTATGAGTTTGCCTGTTGTAAAGTAGGAAGTTTAATGAAGAACAGCAAGCCACTGGCTGGGAGGAGACAACTGAATTGCTCAAGTGTATCCATCAAAAAATTTATATCCCCTAGAACCCCTACAAAGCAGTAAGAGCAAACAGAACATCTAATTTTTTAATGGACAGAATACTGAACAGGTACTTCACTAAAAAGGGTATTTAAATTGACCAGTAAACATATAAAACAGTGGTTCTCAACCTTCCTAATGCCGTGACCCTTTAATACAGTTCCTCATGTTGTGGTGACCCCCCAATTTCATTATTACAAATTGAACATAATTAAAGCATAGTGATTAATCACAAAAACAATATGCAATTATGTGTGTTTTCCGATGGTCTTAGGCGACCCCTGTGAAAGGGTCGTTCGATCCCCAAAGGGGTAGCGACCCACAGGTTGAGAACCGCTGATATAAAAGATGCCCAAGTTAATTGGTTACTGAAGAAATGAACACTAAATCCACAATCCTCGATCAACACTCACCCATCAGAATGACTAAAATTAAAAATATCAAATGTTGGCGAGGCTGTGGAGCAATTAGAACTCGTGAACTTTCCTGGTGGGAGTATAAATTGGTAGAGCAACTTTAGAAAACAGTTTAGTGGTATCACTAAGTCTGACTAAATGCCAAGCTAAGGAAGAGCAATTCCACTCTTATGTATAAATCCAACAGAAAGAGGATGTATGTTCATTGAAAAGCCTGTAAAAGAATGTTAACAGCAAAAAATTTCCTAATAGTCTCAAATTGGACAAACCAAAATGTCTATAATAGTAAAATGAAGGCCGGCCAGTGTGATTCAGTGGTTGAGTGTCAACCCATGAACCAGGAGGTCATGGTTCAATTCTTGGTCAGGGCACAAGCCCAGGTTGCGGGCTCGATCCCAAGTAGGGGGTGTGCAAAAGGTAGCTCGATCAATGATTCTCTCTCATTACTGATATCTCTCTCTCTCCCTTTCCTTTCTTCTCTCTGAAATCAATAAAAACATATTTTAAAAATAGTAAAATTGCTTTAGTTGGTCTGGCTCAGTGGATAGAGTGTTGGCTTCTAGACTGAAGGGTCCTGCATTCAATTCCAGTCAAAGGCACGTACCTAGGTTATAAGCTCAATCCCTGGCCCTGGTGAGGGCATGTGCGGGAGGCAACCAATAGATGTTTCTCTCTCTCTGTTTCTCCCCTTCCCTTCCACTCTCTCTAAAAATCAATGGAAAAATGTCTTTGGGTGAGGATTAACAATAAATAAATAAACAAAAATAAATGTTTAAAAATAGTAAAATGAATAAAGTATGATATGTTCTTTAAATAGAGGCAGTTGGGTGGGGTGGCAGGGAGACAATGCACAATGAAAAAGAACAAATTACAAGAGCATGTAACAACATAAGCGAATTTCACAAAAATAATATTGAGAAAAATAGCTAGACATAAAATATGAATGATTCCATTTATATAGAGTTATTAAACAGTCAAAATTAACCTGTGGTTTAGAAGTCAGGAGAGTGGATATTCCTAAGGGCAGGACATTACTGCAAGGGTGCACTAGGGGCTTTTGGGTCATGCCTGTCTCTTGATCCGGGTGCTGGTCACTCCGTATGTTCACTCTCTGAAAATCCATCAAGCTGAAAGTGCATGCTATGTGCATTTTTCTGTACCCCTGTTGCACTTCAGGAACATTTACATTAAGCAAAACAGAAGTGAAGGTGGGCTCATTTTGCCTGAAATGCAAATTGCCTGGGGAAGCTCTAGAAACTGAACCTTGTGTTTCATAACCACCTACCCAGTCTGCTCTTAAGAGCCAAAGACTGGAAGGAAAGGTGGATAGCAGAGCAGGAATCTGAATTCCTCATAGAGAAAAAAAGAAGAGGGAAGCGGCGAGAAAGTACAAAATGAAGACATGGAAGCAATCAAAACAAAGGCAGAAGGAGGAGCAATGCTCAGCAAGGCTGCAAAGATGATACTTTCAGGGGTCATTTCTATAGTTTGTTACTAGAAGGCCTGCAGGCTAGACATTAACAGACAGAAGCAGGACAATGACTTGAAAAGTCCAGCGTTTTTGTTTTCTAACTTTTATATAAGGCAAATGCAAGCAAATCTATTTAGAACACACAGTCTGCAGGAATTGTTCGCACTGCTTTGATTCAGGTGGGGTGGGATACATTCTGAAGCAAGCGGAGTTTTCATGAGATTCTCCCATCAGGGGAAAAGGGAGGTCCAAAAAGGGTCTAGGATTCTTAGGACAGAAGAAAATCCTTCCATTGTTTCCCACCGCTCCCTCCTCTCCCAGGATCCATCCCCTTACCCTCATCCCTGCCTCAGCCTAAATCCTGAAGCCGCCACGCCCACTTTGATGCCTCTTTCCCTCCCTCTCTCCTCCTTGCTGCCTGTCAGCTGCTCGGATGTCTTCCTGTCCTGCAGATGCCTTGACAGGAAGGGCCAGAGGGCCTGGGCTCAGTGCCTGAGGTCTCCACCCTGCAGGCTCTGATGGAATGTAAGTGGAATCCAGCATCATTCATCACTGTCAGGTCTGCTGGGCCCTGAGTGTTCACGTCGGCGAGTGCAAATCCAGCTTGTCCCACGTCAGAAAGGCCCTCACACATTTGCTTTCTGTTCCAGATTCCCAGGGAAGTAATAGCCCTTCTCCTCTCAAGTTTAAAGATTTGAGGTCAGAGGCTGGGCTTCATGAGAAATCCTGGTGTCTCCACGTCCTCCGCGTGCCTTTGGAGTAGCTGGAACCCGAGGTCATGGTGAGGAAGGCAGCTTGCTCCTACTCAGGCAGAGACTCTGAAGAGCCTCTCGTAAAGGAATAGCCTTCCTCTGGGAATGTGTGGATTTTATGCCTCCTTTTGTAGAAAGACTCACCTGTTAGCGTAAGAGCCCAGCTTCTGGGTCATGAAATCATGAAGGCCAGTGTTTCTCAAAGTGTGGTCTCCTGACCAAGGCCAACAGCATCAGCATGACCTAGGACTCTGTTAGGAGGGCAAATTCCTGGGCCCCAACCCCCCAATGTACAGAATCAGAAACTCCGGGAAAGGGGGTGGGGGGCTGCAATCTGGGGTTTAATAAGCCTCTGGTAATTCTGTGCAAGCTCAAGTCTGAGAAACACTGCTCTACGCAGAAGACTTAGACATCACTTACCTGCCCTCTATTCTAATTAGCTGGATCTTCTGAATTTCTTCTGAGGAATGGGGCCATTTATGCAGTACCTGCTTGAAGACTGAGGAATCCTAAATTAGCAGATCTCTGGAGGAAGCTTCCTTTCAACTTTAATATCTACAATTCCATGACTTCAAAGTACTGTCATCATGATTTTCCCAGGGTAGAGCAAGGAGGAGTTCATTTGTTATTCAAGCCAGTGCAATTATCCAGCCCCGGGGATCCGAGTCAACACCAGAGCAGCTGAGATACAGCCAGGAGTAACCAAATACTAGGCCATCATAGTGTCCTACAATGACAGGTGGGCCCTTCCAAGCCTCCACACCTGCCCCCCACTATTTACAAACTTGGCACACGCTGCAGCATCAGTCATGTGACATAGATAGGGGAGAGTCTCCCCATTTTGCTGATGGGTATCTCAAAACAAACCACAGAGGGGAAAAAACAGACTTCTGGGATTCCTCCGCCCCTTCATTCAAACCAACTTCTACTCTATAGTCCCCAAGACTGGTAGCACTAAAGCCAGCCTATTTCAAATAAATCTATCACAGCCTGATCCAAAGATATTTGTTCGCCTGATTTTGTCCCAGACTGAAAACTGCACACGTCCAAGGTTTAAGAGCTTATGTTAGGAGAAATTGAACCTTATCTCAGGATAATGTTTTCCTACCGCTACTTAAATTTCCAGAGGCATTTACAAAAATTAAACATCAATGGGAAGCCAAGTCCTTTATTTATAAAGCCAGCAATAGACATTGATCCAGTGATAATGTTATTATTTTCCTTATTGCTCCTGTCGGTGTGTATTTCATCATCATTGGGTTGGATGAGTAGAGGGTGTCACGGGAATAGAATGTTTATTGGCTCACAGTTTCTTGCTGCTTTGAAAAAGTCTGTGGTTCTTTCTTTCTTAAGGCCTTTAGAATGCTAGTTATGCACAAACACATATGAGCATACTAAAACTCTTAGATAATTGGTGTTTCTTATCATTACTTCTTGGCTTTTTTTTAAGTGACACATTTTTTTAAATATGGTCAGCATTTTGTTGACATTATAGAACTTAGTCATGCATCTTGAAATTAGCTTCAATGACACTCGAGCCACTTAGCAAACACAGGTGAGGCAGATGGGCTCCTTTTTGGCAAATGGGGAAAGTAACTTCATTTATAAGAAAAATGGACAAGAACACTGGAGAGTGCTGACTCCTTCTGGACCAAGACAGAGGAGCCTGAACCAGACCAGGGTAAATGAGACCGTAATACACCCTGCAGTTGTCTAGTGGTCTGAGGGGAGGGAGAGAAAGAGTCAACTGTGGTCAGCAGGAGGTGAACTTAGGAAGCCAGGTAAGAAAGTCAGGAAACTTGGGCATGAGTAACTCTCCTGCTCTGACACTGTGGAAACAGAGGCAATAGGAATTCAGTCTCAATCACTCAGGAGATGCCTACGAAGTCTCCTTCTTCCATCTGACACACACACAGAGTTCAGGCTGCTGAGAACTGAGGTCGAGATAAAAGGTACCTAGCAGATACTGTGGGGAGGGTGATAGAAGGAGCAATAGCAGCTGGCCCAGTGAATTCGTGTGGTTTCCACAGCAACACATGTATTCCTGAGGTTGCATTCAAGGCAGTGTCCTTCCTCACCAAGGTCAGTTTCTCCTTTTGAATTCTTGATCTCTTCCCTCGTCGTTTTAGCGTATCAATTAGTCCATCTCTCTGCTGTAGAGTCTCAATCACATCTTTCCCAAAAACACTTAAAAAGACTCAAGTCTTCCCCATCTGAAATGTATCTCCCTCCCCCTCCACATTTCCTGAAGCTACAGCCCTGTCTCCTCCTCCTCACACCCAAAGTTTTCCAGAAATTTTCTATCCTTGCAGTCTCCATATGCTCCCCTCCCACTCACTTCTCAATTCACTCCATTCTGTCTTCCACCCTCATTACAAGCTTCAAAAAGCTTCTGTGAGCATCAGGTGACCTCTCTGTCGCTAAAGTCCAAGGACAATTTTCAGTCCTCACTTTGCTTGAAATGTCAGCAGGGGTGATGACTGCTCCCCTCATCTCTAATCATCTGGGCTCTCAGGATTCCACAATCCCCTGGTTTTCCTCTCACCTCCCTGGCTGTTTCTATATTTTCTTTGCAGGGTCGTCCTCTCTATCCAACATGCTAGAGTTCCTACAGTGTCTAAGGGTCATTTTTGAACTTCCTCTTCCTCACCACCCCCATCAAAAACATCACCAAATCCTGTTACTTCAGGCTCTTTGGATTTGTTTGTTCTGTTCACATCTGTCTGTCTTTACTCCTTTCACCTGCTGAGAGCTGCATAGCCACCTCCAGAACAAAGAGAGAAATTTGCCTAAGTTCATACAATTCATTAATGGTCACTAGCAGTAGGCCCGGGTATTCTAACCCCTGGTGCACTGGTGCTTCCTCATTACCCTAATATAATCATACTTTATCCAGAAGAGCCAAAAATTAATTATGAATATGATGTCATTTATCATCAAGACATTGTTGAGGAAGAAGAAGGGAATATGAGATCCCTCTAAGCAGAAATATCCACTTTTGAGTTGGCAGGATTAGAAAAACAGAGCCAAGATTTCGTGTATGTCCTCAGAAGACCTTCCTGAAGACCATTCTCCTGGGAAGTTAACAAAAATTGAGATTCCAACTTTCTCCATCTCATCTAGGTAACAGAGGGAGCTGGCGACAACTGAGGAAGGAAGCAGACAAGCAAGACTCAAACTTCAAAGGTTTGACTGCAACTGTCAGCACGAGGTGAGAACAACAGATGAGACAGTAACACTCCCTGCAATAATCAATCCTTAAGGACTGTCTCATGGAATGCAGAGCAGACTTGTGCTGAGTGGCTCCAGGAGGCAAAATTAAGGCTCAAGGGAGAAGTTACTGATAGACAGAGGTCAGCACAGTAGAAAAAGCTCTGTTGGAGCTGTCCAAGGTGCCAACTGCAGGACTGGGCAGAAGGAACACTTCCATAGGCAGTACACCACCTTTTCATGGGGACTGTCACACAGACTCTTGCACAAGGTAAGTGAGATAAAGGAAGACCTGGCTTTCATACCCTGCCTCATGGCTAGGACAGTGCTGGGTGGCTTGACCTTCACTAAAACCATTGGCTAGGTATTATTGCTACTTATACAGCTGAGAATTTAGGCTCACAAAAGTTAGGTATATGACCTTAATTATGCAGAAAAGTAACGGAAGATCCAAGATTTTATTCATCCACTCAACATAATTTTATGGAATATTATTCTGTTATACCTACTGAGATGGGGATGATAGATAGTAATTGGAAGGGTATTCTCATATCATCAAGAAGATAACAAATAGAGGAGGTCCGTTAATATACAGTGAGCTGCCGAAACCGGTTTGGCTCAGTGGATAGAGCGTCGGCCTGCAGACTGAAAGGTCCCAGGTTCGATTCCAGTCAAGGGCATGTACCTGGGTTGCGGGCACATCCCCAGTAGGAGATGTGCAGGAGGCAGCTGATCGATGTTTCTCTCTCATCGATGTTTCTGACTCTCTATCTCTCTCCCTTCCTCTCTGTAAAAAATCAATAAAATATATTAAAAAAAATATACAGTGAGCTGAGGTGGAAGTTAGTAGGTCTAGGAGGCTATTGGACACAGACGAGGGACACCTACCTTGCTAGAAAGAAAAGAAATGGTCAAAGAATATGTGACCAGAACCAGGTCTTGAAGACTTAGTAAATAGAACTTGAAAAGGTAAAAAAAAAAAAAAGTGGGGTGGGGGGAGTGGAAGGGATGCTTTTGATGCTCCACCAAGATCTCCTTTACCAGGACAGTGCTCCTACATTGTTCAGCGGCTTTACTGACTGGTATGGTTCCCACGTGTCCCCTTCTCAGGATAACTGCTTCTGGCCAGTGGCAGCGTCCTCACATGGAAAGGTCACACACCCCACTGACAGGCATAGTCCTCTCCCATGACTAATATGGAGGTCTATGGGCCTTGCCTGAAATTGGGACAATCTATATGGCAACTCGTACTCAGAGCTCTCTGTAGGATCAGTTGAGATCACATTCTTGCTTAGTTCCCTCCCCTAACTTATCCTACTTCCTTCCCATCTCCTGAGACCAATCCCTTAACAAATCATGTGAATCCCTGTCATTCTCTCTGTTTTTAAAGAACCCTACCTAATCCTAACCCTACCTAAGTCAAGGGGGAAGGATGTTCTAGGACAGTGATGGTGAACCTTTTGAGCTCAGCGTGTCAGCATTTTGAAAAACCCTAACTTGACTCTGGTGCCGTGTCACATATAGAAATTTTTTGATATGTGCAACCATAGTAAAACAAAGACTTATATTTTTGATATTTATTTTATATATTTAAACGCTATTTAACAACAAAAAAATCAACCAAAAAAATGAGTTCACGTGTCACCTCTGACACATGTGTCATAGGTTCGCCATCACTGTTCTAGGCCAAAAAAAACAATACATGTGAAGGCATGGACATAAGAAAACACAGTGCAATACAGAGCAGCAGTAAATTGGAGCAGAGGGGTGAACTACAGTGTGGCATGATATAAACTAGGTAGGTAGAAAGGGAACACAATCCTATTATTTCCCAACATCTAGCCAGTCACAGTCTCCCTCTCCATGTGACCAGACTGACCCATGGTATCCTACATGGCTGCCTTAGAAGCAATATTTCAGAGTACCTCTAGGCAACAAAGTGAGTTTATAGAGGAAGGAGTTACAAAGCAAGATTCCTTGAATTACTCTGTGGCATTTCACAAAGCAGGAACAAAGACGAGCCCCCTGGAATTTCCTGATTCTCAGGCCACACTGCCTCTATGGAACTCGCCACTGACTCCGCTGGTGGGTGAGCAAATGGTCTCGGTAGTCTATTTCTGTCCTCCTCTGCTTCTCCAGAAACAGTGGTCTCCCCTGCCCCTTTCACTGGATCCGTCTGCTTTCCCTGTTTTCAAATCTGGCCTCTATTCATAAGGTCTTGCCCCCGGTCCTCTGTCAGCACTCGGTGTTCAATCCTTAAACTTTCCAAAGCCAATGAAGCTCTTTAATCACAAAGCTGGGCTGCCAGGGAAAGAATGCTAATTGGAAACTTTATTTTTTTAAAAAATGTATTTTATTGATTTTTTTACAGAGAGGAAGGGAGAGGGATAGAGAGTTAGAAACATCGATGAGAGAGAAACATCGATCAGCTGCCTCCTGCATACCCCCTACTGGGGATATGCCCACAACCAAGGTACATGCCCTTGACCAAAATCGAACTTGGGACCCTTTAATCCGCAGGCCAACGCTCTATCCACTGAGCCAAACTGGTTAGGACTAATTGGAAACTTTCATTTCATGAGCTCCTAGGGAGTTGAGAGAGGGATGTGTTTCTTTTGTCTATCATGCCATTAGCACAGAATAGACTCAGGAGGGGCGGAAAATCAAATGCAGGCCCAGTATGAGAAATTAATCCAAGAAATACACAAATCCCTAAGCAAATGAGAGGCCTCTGCACTTTCAAAAAGGAAGCATAATGGCCCAGTTGGAGGCAGCTGGAACAGTTATTTTTTCTTTGGAAGCACAGGACAGTCAAAGGTGAGGAGAAATAGACCCCAACCAGACAGGTGGGGTTCACAATGAGGTCGGGTCCCAAACAAAGTCCAACCCCTGCATCACTGCTCAGGTTCAGAATGAAAACACAGAGTTTATTCTTGTACTGTTATTAATTAATTAATTATTGTGTTGAAAAGTGAATAAAACTGTAAACCTACTTTTGCCCCACCCTGAATACTCCCATTTCGCAAGTAGCTCTCTGAATTCTAACCCCCTTGTTAGCTCCTGGAATGACAGACAGGAATAAGACACAGTTCTTGTGCTCAGAGCCTAGAAGGAGAAACAGATACACAGAAAAGTATTCACAGCACAGTTGTCTAAACTCAAGAGAGAAGAAACACATTACACTCTCTGGGGTGGAGGCGGAGGCCAGTGTAGACTCCCTTTCATGGACTGTGCAGAAGACAGACCTTCATTTCCTTCCTGGCATAACATCTAACAAAAACCAGAACACCAGCCACATGTCAAGGTTTCATGTCCTCCCCTGCCTCTGTTGGTTTTACCACCAGAACAATTCTGGCTGACTTCGGCCATAAAGTAATCTATCTGAAGAGTTTGTGATGCTTCATAGAACAGAGGAAATGACTGAAGGACGGAACTTGGACAAAAGCTGGGAACAGTGAAGCTCTGAGGACTTAGGCAGCAGAAGTTAATACCAGCTGGGCAGCGTACCTCTGCAGCAGCAATGGACTCCAACAGATTCTTCCTACTGTCACCTCACTCTGGGAAAGACAGCATCCAATTGGACCAGCTAAAGGCATAAGACCAATGATTGCACCCTTCTCTATGCCACAGGATGAGCAGAGTGGTTCTACAAAAGAACGTGAGGTGTTCTTGCCAGAGGAATGGAGGGCAGTTCCTCTCAGGATTCCAGATAGGGCGCATAAGCCACATGGGCCTGCCTGAGATTTTTAGCCAAGAAGTGCATCAGAAGAGCTCTTATTAAGAAGGCAGAAATTAAGCCCTTTCCCTGGATACAATGACTCAGAAGTCCCTGGATGGAGCCCAGGAATCAATATCTTAATAAGCTCCTAAGTGGCTCTACCAACAAAAGGTCATTGAAGCTGGACCATCTCCTGGATGAGGTCTGCCAATACGAGGAATAAGCTAAAAAAAAAAAAACTGCCATGAAAAAGATGATTTTTCCCTATCCTTTTGAACTGCCTATATTTAAATCCAGCATAACCATGTTATAAGACTTGAGTAAAACAGGGCTGAATTCCTCCTTGTACCTTCCTGGGCCTGGAATATCACCTGATTCAAGAAAGACAAACATGGGGATATGGCTGACCCTTCACTGTTTTCCACAGAGATCCACACGTCCCCCTGTCTGGATTTCTAGCCATAACCAGCAACACCGGTGGGCTGTAGGTTCAGGGGAGAGCCAGGGTGGATCTTGCACCCAAACTTATAAAGCTTCCTGATACATGTCAGACACCTTAGAACAATGCTGTTCCATATTAGGCTTTCTTTGTTAAGTGGAGGGAGGTAAGAAGGGAGGAATTTTCTGAGCCACTGTCCAAAATTTAACTAGAGAATTAATCAACTGAGTACTTTTTCACCGAGACCTAAGAAAAGCTCTGTGCCCTTTCCCCAAACATTGCCCGATGTGTCTCTTCCATCTGGTTGGTCCTGAGTTCTATCCTTTTACAACGAACCAGTGATCTAGTCAGGAAAATGTTTCTCGGAGTTTTGTGAGCCATTCTAGCAAATTAACCAAACCCGAGGAGGGGGTCTTCAGAACCTCTGATCTCAGAAGCACAGGCATCCGAGTGGGGGAGGAGGAGACTGAGCCTGTGAAGTCTGGTGCTACCTTTGAGTAGATAGTGTCAAAAATGAGTTGAATGGAGTTGAATTTTTGGATACCCATCTGAGAATTGCTTGTTGGTATGGAGAAACACTCTCCCACCCACCCCCCCACACACACACACACACACTGGAATTAATTCCAGGGATCTAATTCAGGACTGATTATTTACTGTTCATGACTGCATGGAGATGGAGGTTAAGGGAAAATTCTTCCCCTCTGATCCTCCCTTCCAATTTAAGCCACAATGCAAATGGGGGGCGATTTCATGGTTTAACAATAGTCTCCAACTGATCTTTGCAGGATTGCAAATAAAGGAGGCTGCATCCTCAGGAGTGCTATTAGAGCTAAGGTCTCTCAGCTCATACTGTTAAAGAACATTCATTAGCAGGCTCATATAAAATCCTGAGAAGGAGGCAAATATGAGTCTGCAATGTTCTCTGTAGTTCTTATGCAATTGCCTCTTGGGGCTCATTAGAGCTGCTTTTGTAATTCGCCAGTTATAAATTCCTTCCCATGCTCTCATAGCACTGGGAGATCGGTCACCTCAAGTCATCATTTGGTGCTGACATTGCAGGTCCTCCTTGGTGGCCCAACGTCCATGGCAACCTCTCCGATGACCACCTGTGGGTGGTGGCCCTGGGACAACCTGGGATGGCTTCCCAACTTGTTAATGGTTTTCCTGTTCTCTGCTGATTGGGTTAAATGATAACTTCGCAGACTGTGTTAGGCAGCACCTGCCTTATTTTCAGCTAATTTATTTTAAATTGGTTTAGTACAGATTTTTCCCCCAGTAATGTCTACAGAGCTATGAATTCATTTCCTCACCCACCCTCTTGAATGTGATCAAGGAATGAAAGCGGCGATAAAGCTTTATGGCAAGATTTTAGAAGAACAGACAAAGGGAACCAGACCAAGCTAACTCCCGAACTGGAAAACACATCTTTCAAGAGGTTCTTGTCCATGGTGGGAAATGATGGGATAGGCAGTTACACAAAATCTAACATCTGGTTATGTAGAAGAATACATTGTACTTATTTACTGAACTTCTATAAAATACATGGCCCTTTATATATTTTCTCCCTTTTTCAAAAATATATTTATTGATTTCAGAGAGGAAGGGAGGGAGTGAGGGAGGGAGGGAGGGAAGGAAGGAGGGAAGGAGAGGGAGAGAGAGAGAGAGAGAGAGAGAGAGAGAGAGAGAGAAACATTAATGATGAGAGAGAATCATTTATCAGCTGCCTCCTTCAGCCCCCACACTGAGGATCAAGCCCACAACCTGGGCTCATGCCCTGACTGGGAATCAAACTGTGACCTCCTGGTTCATAGGTCAACGCTCAACCACTGAGCCATGCCAGCCAGGACATATTTTCCCCCTTTTATGTAATCCTCCCAATAACCCAATGGAGGTAGGTATCTATTAATATATTTAATAATAATAATAACAATTAGGGCTTAGGGAAATTAAGTAATTTGCCCAAGATTACTCAGCCAGTAAAATTTGAACATGGGGCAAGTCAACTTTATATCAGAGTCATTTCTACATTACCTATATTTTGTTTTGTTTTGTTAATCCTCACCCTAGGATATTTTTCATTGATTTTTAGAGAGAGTGGAAGGGAAGGGGAGAGACACACAGAGAGAAACATTGATGTGAGAGAGACACATCAATTAGTTGCCTTCCATACAAGCCCCGACCAGGGCCTGAAACCGAGGAACAGAATCAAACCCAGGAGCCTTCAGTCCGAAGGCCTACGCTTATCCACTGAGCCAACCAGCTAGGACTACATCATCTATATTTTGAAATCCTTTTGCCTTGACCTGCCAAGCAGCTAAGACAGGAGGTGATTTGGGGTGTTATGAAAGGATTCTTTACTTTCAAAAAGGATTCTCTACAGGGTTCTTTGAAATTGCCAACACCCCTATAGTGCTGAAAATATAATTTAAGTTACAAAATTCCTATTTACAAGAAACATTTCTGCACCACTTCTGCTGTGAAAAGCAGAGCAGGGTTCTTAAACCGTCACTTTTTTTTTAATGGAAATACCAAAGATGTAGGACTGAGGAGGTCAAGTGTCATGAGATCATGTAAGTTCAGTGATTAGTGTGATGTCTGGTACATAGTAAACATTCAAAATTGTCATCTGTCATTATCACTATATTTCTTCATGTGTCTCAAAATGCACTCTGTGCAAAAATGCTCATACATTTCTTCCCTCCCATCAAGATATTTCTTCTCTCTTTGAATCTTGAGTTGTCCATATCATTGCTTTGGCCAATGGAATATTAGCAAATGTGATATAATCAGAGACTTGAAAAATGCTTGAGCATTCTGGCTTGCCCACCTACTGAACTTGGAACCCTGAGACCATCATGGAATTTGGCCTAAGCTAGCCTCCTGGAGGCTGAAAAGTCATGTGGAGGAGCACCCTTACACCCCAGGGAGAATCCAAGCTAATAAGCATCCAGACCCTGTCTGCCAACCTGCCAATCACTAGACATGCAAGGGAGGCCATTCTCCATCACCCAGCAAACCTGCCCACTGACCGCAGATGCCTGCGAGCCAGCCATGATCAGCTGAGCCAGCCCACGCCAGGACTGGACGATTCACAGACTTGTAAATGAAATGAAACGGCTTTTGTTTGAAACCACAGAGTTACAGGGTAATATTTTACACAGCGAAAGTTAACCAATACACAGTCCTAGGGCATTTTCTATCTTGTATGTTCCTAAGCCTTACAAGAAGTAGAAAAGAAAACCACAGAATAACAAGAAGTAGAAGCTATCCACAAGAGAAAACAGTGCCCAAAGTATGAACTGAATCACTGGGAAGTTAAGGGGCTCAGAAAATGGCAATTAGCATTCAGCTCTTCTCTCTCCCCGTCCACTGATCTCTCCACCACACCAGTCTCGCTCTGTGAATTTTTTTTTCAGGCTAACTGGACCAATTCTATGCTCCCATTGTCGTCTCCGCCCCGGGGGAAGCAAGTCAATTGGAGTTTTAAGTTCATAAATGCAGAATTTTCCCAGTGTGCTTCTTCATTTCTTCTTTCCTCTTCAGATCTCTTTTGCGGGTTACGCAAGTCAGCTAGCAGACCAGGGGGGAAAGTGGATGAAAGACGGACAGAAGCTGCCGGAATGTTGTATGACTACAGGGTGTTTCTCACCTTCAAAGCACATTGGCCATAAACTATAGGCTACACTTTCACAGTTCACGTTTCTATAGAATGTCTACTTTTGAGTTCCCTGGCAGAGGAGAAGATGTTCCTTAAATTAAAAAAGTATAACACAGATGACGAATGGTGTGTTCCGCTCAGCATGGAGGGGGAAGGCAGTGGACACTCAGGAGGCATCTGTTTGTCTGGGCAGCGGTCAAGTGAATCACTCTACCTTCCACCCTGCAAAGAGCTGATAAACCATTCTGATGAAGAAGGAGAAAGTAGCCCATCCCCTCCCTCAACCATAAAAATCCAATGGCCCCGGAATAATGAATGAAGTTTTCATTCAGGTTTGAGCACTATATTTCAGCTCCTCCCTCCTGAAGACATTTAGGGGTGGGGGGAAATGTAACACAACAGATATTCAGTGAGTCCATACCATTACACGCTATTCAAATATTTAAATCCCTCCATATTGGCCAGTAAACAGTAAAACTGCCATAAATTCCAGGATTAATAAATAATGTCAATTCTGGTTTATCTCAGAAAGCACACGTCGCTGCAATGTCAAAATGCTTTTCTATTTTGGGTTCTGGATCTGCTGCCATCCACTGTTATTTGTTTAATGAGCTGAGAATTTGTCTCCTGGTTCAAAAACCTTTGGGAGAGAGAGGGAGACCAATCAGCCATCTGTAACACCTAACCCTGTTGGGCTCAGGTTATGGCTGAAGAAAGTTCAAGGTCAATGGGCCTTAAAATATGTCAGAGCCAGACCCCCGACTTGAGCTCAGGGAGCTTTGCGTTATTTGACAACGCATACCCCTGTGGGGAGCAGCCATCCCCGACATTTGGAACAAGTCTTGGAGGAGACTCTGTCCGGATGTCCCAGCAAATGTCTCCATGACCCCCCTGTGCCTCCTCAAGTGACCTTTATGCAAACGAGCCTCATACCCCCCTCTCTTCCCCTCCCACGCCTCACACTCCCCAGGGCAGACTGAGCCCATCCAAACAGCCTGTCAATAACCACAGTTCATCTTACTGTTAGTCCATGTCCCTTCTTCTTGCCTCTGCCCTTCTGTCTTTGTTCCACTTCATGGACAGCAGCCTAGCCAGCTGTCTCCCTCTCAACAGTGCCCGCTCTCCTGTGACTGGCCTGGGCAGGACCCACAGTCATTTGGATTCCCTCCATGAGAAAGGCAAACAAAAGGTCCAGGTTCTGCAACCAGGAGAGGCCAATTTGCCCCTGGCCTGCTATCTTCCACTCCTGCCTTCTGTTCTCTGCCTGTCCCTCTGGACCGCTTCCCCCAGAGGCAGCCCCTGCATGAGCCAGCGCCCAGGTATCAACCTGACTAACTGCGGGAAGGAAACATGAAAGGACAAGGGTCAAGGCCTGGGGACCAATAGAGACCTCAATGTAAGATAGGGCAAAGGCATGAACCCCACTCAGGCTGCAACAAGATTGCCAGTCTCCCAGTGATTGTCGTCATAACGGGGAAGATGTTGGAAGAGTTTGATGCACTTGTCAAACCATGGCTCTGACAGAGCACCTTTGAGCTGGTGAATGCTGTATCTGCCAGAAGAGCATACTGAGAACCTCAAACACCCGAAAGCAACTAGGAAATTATTCTATTGATGGGATGAAGGATTTGTGTTACACATATGGCACTTTGAAATAAGTTTTTAGGTTATATAAAGTGTGTGTGTGTGTGTGTGTGTGTGTGTGTGTGTGTATATATAAAATTTAGATATAGTAACAATATAGTATATAAATATACACTATGGTACATAAATATATACTATGTAATATAAATATACATATATGGTATATACTGATATAATTTATATGTCGTATATATAGTTTAGTTCTAGAAATAAAAGGGGCTACATATACTTTTTATTTTTATATTACATATCAGTTATTAAATATTCTACATATTGTGGTATAAGTAACCTACCTAACTGGTCATAAGTAAGAGATATAAAGAGCAGATAATGACCTTGCACCATCACAGACGTGGGACCTTTAGTGTCATGGCAGGCTACAATGGGGAGAGGGGGGAAGATATCATACAAACACACAAAAAAAATAGTGAAAAAAGGACTTCCTGATGGTTATTTCTTACAAATATGACTAAATCAATCTAACCTTAAGAAGAAAATCAATAAAATTTTCCAACTAGAAATTATCAAGACAGAATTAAAGACATTTAATTATTGAAGTTGAGATCATGAAAGATTATCTAAATGAAAGAGCAGTTATTAAGGGAGCTACCCCAATGGGAGAGTGTGTGAATGAGAACAATCAATCTGAGAATGCCAATAGGGATTAGAAAGTTGAAATTATTTAGACATAATATTTTTAATCCTCATCTGAGGACATGTTTTTATTGATTTTAGAGAGAGGCAAGGAGAGAAATGAGAGAGAGAGAGAGAGAGAGAGAGAGAGAGAGAAGCATTAACGTGAGAAAGAAACATCAATCAGTTGCCTCCTATCTTAAACGTGTCCCGACTGGGATTCGAACCATCAACATTTTGGTGTTCAGGACAATTCTCCAACCAACTGAGCCACCCAGCCAGGGATAGACATAATATTATTTCTTAAGTATCTTTTTAGTGATTTTAAAGAGAGAGAAAGGGAGAGAGATAGAGAGACAGAAGCAACAATGAGAAAAATCCATGGGTTGCCTCCTACACACCCCCTACTGGGGATTGAGCCAGCAAACCAGTGATCCCCTGCTTCATGGGTGGATGCTCAACCACTGAGCAACACAGGCCAGCCTACACATAATGTTCTTTAAAGAATGTAACATAGCTATGGCTGCCCCTAGGTAATATAGCTATTATTGGTGCCTTTGAGATGGTGTCAGGAATATTGTAGTTGAATGGAGACAAGTGCTCAGATGGCTTTCCAAATAATAATAAACAATATGTTAATGATATATATTTGAAGAATCATGGGATGCTATGTTACAAACACCAACAGTAGTTTTCCTGCTTGAACTGACCCTCACATTGACTATTTCCCCTGGACTGACTAGGTCATTGACTGTTTGACGTGAACTCATTCTCTATGTTCTGTGGAGTGATTCAGATCTGTTGTCTTCTCGTACTGATGAAATCACTGCTTGTCGTCTCTTTAACCATTTTCCTTGGAATAGCATAGTCATTTACTGTTTTCGCTTCACTAAGGGTATGTTAATGTCATTTTGTCATCAAGTTCTTCCTAGATTGACTTATCTATTGATATAGCCACCAATTATCAAATCTTCTCCTGGGGGGGACTTCATTTCTACTATCTTCCCTGACTCAGTCATCTTTTTCCCTTGGCCCAACTCCATCGTCCATATGTGCCCTGAGATGCGTTGGTCATCAACTCTTTTCCCTACATTGACTTAGTCATAGTTTTCCTTGGAGTCCCTGGATCATTCGTTGTTTCCCATGGACTGAGGAGATCACTCACTGCCTGCCAGCTCATTATTAATCATTTTTATTGGAGTGACTTGCTCATCGGCTATTTTCCTTCAGCGGAGAGATTTCAGCCATATCCATCAACTATTTCCAGTGGATGACTCGGGCTTTGACTTATTTCCCCTGACTGACTGGTTTTCAGCTCTTTTCTCTGGACTGCCTCAATCATTGTTTTCTGGAGAGTGACTGGCTCATGAGCTGTTTTCCATGGATTAAAGGGATGATTCACTGCCTGCCATCTCAATATTAATTGCTTTCTTGGAGTGATTTGCTCACAGGCTATTTTCCCTCACCTGAGTAGATTTCAGTGATTTTCACCAACTATTTCTTCTGGTTGACTCAATCATGAACCTATTTTGCCTGACTGACTCTGTCATTGACTTTTTTCCCCTGGGCTAACTCAGTCATTGACTTGTTTTCCCTGGACTGACCTGGTCATCAACTTGTTGTTCCTGTCTGCCTAGACCAGTGGTTCTCAACCTTCTGGCCCTTTAAATACAGTTCCTCATGTGGTTACCCAACCATAAAATTATTTTTGTTGCTACTTCATAACTGTAATGTTGCTACTGTTATGAATCGTAATGTAAATATCTGATATGCAGGATGGTCTTAGGCGACCCCTGTGAAAGGGTCGTTTGACCCCCAAAGGGGTCGCGACCCACAGGTTGAGAACCGCTGCCCTAGACTGACTTGATCATCAACAGTTTTTCCTGCAGTGACTCTGTCATCGACTTCTTTTCCTGAGGTTGATTATTCTTTACTATCTAGGTTATAGTTTGTGAAAGTGGGGTTTCTAAGATTAGAAAATAGTAATTTTAAATTAATGTATGTGAACACACACATATCACACATACATGTATACACGTATGTATGTGAATTTTCTTCAGAAGTTTTATTGCAGGTTGTATTTCAACAACAAAAATATGAGGAGGTCTTTCCAAAGTCTGTGTTGCCAAAATTTAATTTTCCCCCTCAATATGATAGATGAGGAATGGTGTATTAAGTATATGTAATGTTTTGCTCATTTTTGCAATTTGTTTATTTGGACTTGTGTTTAACTTTGCTTTCCTCTAACTTTCAGAGTGCTTGTTAACACTGCTCTTGAGATAGAGTTATCATTGTACTTTTATTAAATTATAATTTATCAAAATATAAATATACAACATATTTTCATTATGTAAGTTTTATGGGGGATGCTTGGGGACAGTAAAATAACAGGAAGTTATACATAGGTTCCAATATTCTCTTGGCTCAATCAATTAAGATTGAACTACCCAACTGGGTACCAATCAAACTGCATCAGTCAATGATGTCAACCAATGGAATAATCAATGATACTGGCTCCGCCAGTCACCTGACCCAGAACTCACATCCCTTCAATCCCACACTCACATTTGCCCATGACAGTAAGCTCTAAAGAACATGCTCATCTCACACCCAATTCATATAGTTTTAAATATCTGACTGCATTATAGTGGGGGGTTACTGACTATCATGAATAGCAATACATATAAATAAACTACACTATCTAATACAAAAGTAGATTGTTAGAATGGAATTGAAATGTATAGTGGTTTCCCTGGAGTGACCTGGTCATTGACTGGAAACCCACCAGAGGATAAGGAAATGCCTCTCTGTCTAGGGAAATAAAATTCAATTCAATTCAGTCTGGGTGTGACATGCATATAAAATCAATAATATGGATCTACAAGCAATAATACAAATATCAATAACACATAAGATCAAACATACCTTCAAACTCCTCAGCTGTTTCTTATTCCTACCCACGTCTACCGTATTGTCGGTCTGCAGAAGTAGGAAGAGGGGCATATCTTGACGATACCATCTGTGGGCTACTGCATAACAAACAGGCATCCTTCCAGCTCACCCCTCGCCTATGGAGGAATAAGAAGGAAATAGCACTGTAGAGTCACAGAGAAGGCAAGCATTTTACCTAGTTCTCAGACCCTGAAGTCTAGAGTAACAGGGTCATGGGCCACTTTGCTTACTAGTACTTACTGGGGGGTCATGCTCTGTGATATTTTATTAAAGTGAGAATTAGATTCACTAGCAAGAGATGTTTTCTGGCTTATTGTCTGCATATAAGCTGGACGCAGCACCAGTGGTAGACAGAGCCCAGAGCCCCAAATCTATCCAGAAAAACTGTCCCCAAACCTCAGATTTAAAAAGACCCCTAAAAACATTGACAGTACATATGAAAATTTTTCAACACTAAATTTTAACTTTATTTTTTAAAAATCTGACATCAGGTCCCTGCCAGTATCTTCCACTGATAAATATGAATGAGAGAAGGAATATTTTTGCTCTCCCCCAAACACAGCTCTCACTCAGCAGGTCCATCTTCTGAGGGTGGGAAGTTCTAAACTTCCCTGCTCTGAGTAAAATTTTGAAAACAGTCAGAGTTAATGAGGCCACTACAATGGACAACTCTTCAAGAGAAGAAGGGTGAAATAAGAACTGAGAAATAGCAGACCCTGGTGGTCAGAAATCTCATCAGAAACCCAGCAGCAGGAACAAACCAGGTTGATAAATTAATCCAGGGAGCCATATGATCTGGGGGAATGGCAGACTCCTGTCTCAAAGACCAATTTCTCTTCCTGCTCAAGCTCATCATTCTTATAGGGATAGGAAAGAGAGGGCACCTGTTTCACAAGTTTGGCTTTCATTGTGACAGGCAGCCAAACCTCTGGGGGTTTTTTGTTCAGTTACAATTCAAGGAGGCAGTTGATCATGGATCTTTAACACACAGTTTCCAAAACACTCTAGAAGTACCTCTAGTCCAGGCAGTTGGAAAGGGTGAGGAGCCTAGAGGAACTTGCATGGGAAGGTTTATGCATGTGGTGCCCATCATTCATTCTCACAGTCCATTGGCTGGAGTTCAGTCACATGACCAGACTGAACTGCAGAGAAGGCTTAGAAATGTTGTCTAGCCTTATGTGTGAGAAGAAGAAAAAACATTTTCAGACGCAGTCATTGGTCTTTGCCTAAGGACCAGTCCAGGGATGATGATCAAAACTTCCTAATGTACTTCTTTGATTTTCTATGAACCCAGAAGAGGAAAGAAAACCCTAAATAGCCACTTTAGAATCTAATTTCATATACCATTACATTCACATAGGAGCAGGAGGCTATGAAGGTTCCCACCTTTCTGCTTTGGCCTCAAGCAGCTCAGTGTTTCATAAAGTCTATTCGCAACTAGTTCTGGAATTCCAGTTTCTTTTGGGGTTAAAAAATAATGTAGAAGCATCAAGATGTTTTTTCATAAGAAGTGGGAATGTGCTATACAAATGTACTTTCCTGAGCCTGACAATACTAGAAAAGAGAAAGCAAGCACAACAAAATAATACTGTTCAACTATGAAAATAAGAAGGCTGCTTATCACAAACCTGCTGTACGTTTTTCATGATAGAAAGTGTAGAGGTCAGGTTGGAATATTCTTTCTGCTTAGACCATACAGGCTTCTTTTCATTTTAACTTGTAGCATGTTATAGTGCTTATTTAGATATTTGGAAAACAGACTAAGCTCTCTGAACTACTGGCTGTGTGACTTCAGCTTCCCCATCTGCAAATATAGGAGTACAATGAAGACAAATAAGATGTTACAAAGCACCCAACCCAGCATCGGCTTTATTGTAGGTGCTTAGTAGCTATTACAATTAGTTGTAGACAGAAGGACGTAGAAATGGCCACAAGAAGGTCCCCTTTGGGATTCTGACAGTGTATGGAAAGGTGGGCTACAATAATTCTACCGAAATTTCAATGGGCAAAGCAAATAAGTTGTTGCAAGATAAGCTCTTTTCTGGCCCTTTCTATAACTGGCAAATTCCTATTTGTCGTTGAAAGAAACTCAGGTGTCACCTCCTCCAGGAAACGTCTGTGATCCCATTAAGGCTGGGTAGGTGCTTCTGGGCTGTGGTCCTACAGTCTGCTTCCAACCTGTGTCTGTCACTGACATCATATTTACCAAGAAGGAGCCCATAATTGCTTATTGATCTCTAAGATGTGGTGATTTTACGGCAGTATTATGTCTTCTTTATTATATCCTTGTCGCCTTGCAAAACATCTGGCACTTAGTAGACCATAACTGAATAAAGGAATGTGCGCTCAAGCCCAGTAATGCCTAGGAACTTGTCAAGAAGGTGTTTGTGCTACGCACGGCCCTGCAGACCTTGGAGGAAAGCCATGTTCACGCCCACTAACTCTGGCTCCTTCCAAACCAATCATTAACGTCCCCATCAGAAAGCTTTTAACCAAGACTTCCCACAGCTTCCTCCAGGCTACTATGGAATAAGACTGGGGGCTGGATTGAGAAAAGCAGGGAGGATAAGAAGGCCACAGTTCCTTTTCATTGACACCATGGAAAAGATTCTCATCCAATGAAAAAAAAATATATACGTATCTTGAATGGAGTTAATTTCTTTCCTTTTCACTCAAAACTGAAATAGGGTTATTTTCTTAATAGCTTGTGGCAGCTTGTTTTCTATAGCAGCTTTTTCAATTGAGCTCATACAGTAACAATTTACTTCAGAACAACTGAAGCAGTTGGGAAAAATACCGGCTGAGGAAAAAGAGGAGAAAGGCACCGGCCAGGGGAGCTGGTTGGATTGTTTCCTCTCTTCTGGAGATTATTTATCATTAAAGCGCAATATATTTCTTCCAGACCTGGAAGATTCACACAAAGACTAACAAATCACACCGTAAACCAGCAATAAGCGGAACAATTACTCCAAGCCAGAAGATGTATTTCCTATGGGAAATGTGATTTGAATCGCTGAGGTTTTTAAATTCACCTCAGGATGCTCCTGGGCCATGCTGCCAGTAACGGGGAAATTCCGCTATTTTGGTATTCTCTCCCAAGTGAGCTGGGCATCATTATGACATGATCACTGTTGTTATTTAACATTCAACAGATATCCACAGGGGTTAGGTACCGCTCAGATTCCATTAAAGAGAGCTCCTGTCTCCAACCCCGTTTGCATCCTAGAATGACAATAGAAAGAAACTTGGGAATGAAATACATCTTAGAGATACACTGAGTTTTTCCTGGGATCCTTTACATGACTTGCATTCTTAGGCGTATGTGGTAACTTCCACAAGGAGTGAAATGTCTCTCTCTTAAGACAGGTGACTCCAACACTCAAGTCATTTCATAGGTAAGTACCAGAGGCCAGGCAAGGAAGGCCTTATCACCCCCAGAGTCATTAAAATTAGCATCAATGTCATTTGTAGAAGAAAACATTTGGTACATTTTTCTCTTTTTGTCATGGCCAATAAAATGACCAGTTAGCCTGAGTGTTTTGTCAATAGAGGTAGCTAAACAAGCAATCTATTAAAAAACTAAACAATGCTTAGTTAGAATTTCAGAGCTAGGTAGAGGAGGAAAAACCAGGTGACTTGCCACAGGTCACACAGCTATTTAGTGACAAAGGCTATTCGGGTCTACAATTAAAAACACACATCTATAATAATAAAAGCATAATATGCTAATTAGACCAGAAGTCCTTCCAGATGAAGCCGGGGCTGCAAGGAAAGCCCAGGTCCCGGGTGCCAGAGGGAAGCCAGTGCCGGCAACCTGGGAAAGGAAGGCCTATTCATGCACAAATTTCGCGCATTGGGCCTCTAGTATGCTATATAAAAAAAGAGATAAGTCCAATCAGCATGGCTCAGTGGTTGAGCATTGACCTATGAACCATGAGGTCATAGTTTGATTCCCAGTTGGGGCACATGCCTGGGTAGTGGGCTCAATCCCCAGTGTGGGGCGTGCAGGAGGCAGCTGATCAATGGTTCTCTATCATCATTGATGTTTCTGTCTCTCTCTCCCTCTCCCTTCCTCTCTGAAATCAATAAAAATGTATTTTTTTTTAAGAGACAACATGAAGAATATAAAAGAAGAGAAGTTAGGGAAAGAAGGTAGCAATTTGGAAGACTTTATCCAAGTGTTTGTATTACTGTATAGATTTCCTGGGATAGTTCAGCCATATTTGATATCTGAGGAGCTTGGGAAAATAAACTTAGTCCATTCTCTATTTGGCCTCATCTCATTAAAAGCCAAAAGTGATCTGGGATAGGTTTCTCTTGCTCTCATCTCATTAAAAGTCCAAAATATTCCAGAATCATTATTTAGACTTTATCTCATCAGAAGCCCCGAGTAATGCAGAACAGAGTGTTTCTGGAAGGAAAGAATTTTCAGAAAGTTCTGAAAAGACAGTTTTTCCCATTGAGGTATGCATGACTATTCTAGAAAAGTAGAAAAATAATGAATGGATATACTAAGGGCAAAGCTGGAGAAAGGCAGTGGGCTTTTGTCTCACATAAGTTTCTGCATATAATCCTCAATTTTAGAAAAGATCTCCAGTTCTAGGATTTCTTTACTTTTGATATCTAAAGATTAGCTGAGGTCAATTTGGTTCCAAAAATGACATAAAATATATGGATTTGATCCCATTTCACACACTGTGGGAGATCCATGCCCTGCAAGATTTCACTGAATTCTCTGTGGCTTTTTGTTCCCATGGCCACATGAAGCCATGGTGGCAGACACTCTCCACCTTACTTTCATTGCACTCTCTCAATGCCCATGTCCCTCTGCCTGCTGCTGACCCAGGGGTAGAACACTAGGACTTCCCTAAAGCACCAATCCCATAACCCTGTGCATTGCATACATTCACAGACTCCTCATAGTAACAATGGGGAGTATTACATTGCATCAAAGTATAGACTAGCAAACAAACTTGATTGCTAGACAGTCTTGTGCTGACATAGTGCCTGGGCACACCTGCTGCACCCCACAGACCCACACACTTGCCCCCAGAGATGTCCACCTCCAGCCTGTTGGACACTTGTGGTGCTCTCCTTCCAAATTAGTTTTGCATCTATTTACATGGCTACTTCCAGCTTCCCAAAGTTCTTTTCTTTTTTAACCCAGGATAATGAAGCCACGTACAGATTTTCCCCCAGCATGCCAAAGGGTCCATTAGGACATTGTCTTCAACCGTTCCGAAAGTAAGACTTTTTCTCTCCACCATACCCCTTCAATTCCCAACCACTACCCTGGTTCAAGTGTTCATTACCGCCTGCCTAAGCAGGATTCTTCCCTGCTTCCAGTCTCTCCCCTTTTTAATTTGCTCTAGTGCTAACAGATGCATATTCTAAACACCAGCTTCCTGTGAGCCACACACTCCTCCCCCTCTCAGACACCTTCAGTCACTCCTCACTGCCACTCATATTTGCACACACATTTTCAAAATTTAATTCTCTAAAGAGAAATCTTGAAAGGCATGAATAAGTACCTCAATATATCACCTCCTAAGGAGAATTGAAGCTGATTGAAAAATAAAGCTACAAGGAATGCACCATTAAACAGGAGCTGGTAAGAGCATGGAAGTCAAGAAGTTCAGTTATGTTTCCCATGCATAATCATAATTAATAACACAAGCTATCTGTGGCACTTCATGCTCAGAACACTTTACGGACATAGGCTAATTAATTACACAGATAAAGATACTGCAGGTCTGTCTTTTGATATCTGTGAGTTCATTAAATTCCCCATTTGGCTAACAAAGTAATTTCCTGCACTTTCCAATTCTGATGTAGGGTGGAAGGAAAGGAGAAAGCAACAGAAATGTCAAATAAGAATGAGCCTTGTCCTCCCTTCACTTCCTGGGAATCTGTAAAAATAGGTTTGCAGGGACCCTCACTCATCTTTTGGGGAAGGGGATATAGGGAGGGCTTCCCTAGCCTCAGCCAACCTCTATGTTAGAGCCCACAGCTGCCACCCTGACATTAAGGCCCTGTGTGGAAACACCTGTCCATCAGGGTTACCCCCGCCTAGGACATGGCAAGAGCGTGGAGGTCTTCCCTTCGGGGTAATGAACCCAGGGTCTTTCTGAGACCCTCCCCATGCCCTGGATCTCAAATAACTCCTGAGAAGATGCTAGAACTCACCTGACAGGCCCAGACCCATTCTATTTCTTTCCTCCCCTGGATTTTCCTTCCAACCCCACACAGACCCTTGCTAGAACTTTAACATTCCTCTGTGAACTCCTTTTGGGAACCTTGGCCCTAGACACACAGCTCTGGACATCTAGCTTCACTGTAACCCATAAGACGGGGGCTCCGTCTTCCTTGGGAGCTGGACCCATAGAAACCTAGTTTACCTATCAGACTAGAACTGAAATACGGTACATTCTTAATGAAAACTGTTGAAGACAGTCTCCCACCACCACTGCCTAATTACCAAGCAGTATAACAAGGGTTATGCTATCCTGTGCCATATCAAAAGGCACAAATTTGTCACAGGTAGGATCATCGCAGGAACTTGATAGAATTACAGCACAAACTTCTACACAGCCCTAAGGGACAACACTGTATTATGGAAAAGGTTTGACTCTGTCGCCGACTGGTCCTGGATTCAAATCCTAGATATGCCAAGATGAAAGGAATAAACAAGTTTATTATATTTAGCCAAGTATAATATGTCTGGCATATAGTAACTACTAAGTAGAGGGATTTGCTTAGTTCAAGTCAGTTACTATTACCCTACTCAGGAATATAATTATGGGCCCAGCGGTCCTGGAGTGGCACAAACTAAGACTGGGTCAGTGGTTGAACATTTACCTATGAACCAGGAAGTCACAGTTCAATTGCCGGTCGGGTTGCAGGCTCATGCAGGAGGCAGCTGATCAATGATTCTCTTTTATCATTGGTGTTTCTGTCTCTTTCTCACTCTCTCTTCCTCTCTGAAATCAATAAAACTCTCTTTTCCTCTCTGAAATCAAATCGAGAGAATTAAGAATTATTTTTATTTTGTTTCCGTGGAAACAGAGGAAAAGATTTATACAAGGTCCTCTAAGCTCCAAAATTTCAAAATCACCCCTAATTGATCCCATCAATTCTACTTGTTTCAATATAATCCCACAGTCACCAAGTTGTTCCTTTAATGTCCTATGAGTGATAGAATTAGATACTTGAGCATCCCTTTCCTACCATTCAGTTTTTCACAATAGGTTGATGAGACAAGCCTAGAGGGAGTTATCTAAATATAGGACCTGAGGAGGCAGCCTTGATTCCTTCTGGTTGGTATGTGATAAGCAGGGGCCTTAGAAGACTTGCTGTGTCCTAATGAGGGGATATGAAGGTGCCAAGAACACTAGTGAATCAAGTGAGTCTGTGGTCTAAACACAGAGGTCAAGGAGAACCAGGACTTTGCAATAAGACTTCAGGTTCAGGTGATAGCATGCTCCTGGAAAGGCCAGACAAGGTCAACCATAACCAGTACACCTCCCAATGGCTCAAGAACCAGCCAAATTATCCAGTTCATGGCAGAGGCCAATAAGAACCCAGAAAAAGCACAAGGATTTCTATTAATGCATGTAAGGATCTCTCTCCCAACACCATGAACAGACATAACCGCCTCCTGAAAAAAATACCCAATAACAACTTGGGAAGGACAAAGAAAAAGAATGAGAACTGTCTTTTTCCAGAAAAATACTGAGTTACCTCAAAAGCATAGTTTAAAACTAAGACAGGGAGGGATATCTCACCGATGTATTTTGTAACTTCAGTGATGGATGGCGAGGACAGGGTGGTCATTATTAACATCAGATCAGTGACGGGAATAAAGAAGCCACACTGTCTTCACCATCTGAGAGAATTGTGTGCATGTACAGACCCCTACAGATGTCACCAAAGCCCTGCAGCTTAGAGAAGGTTCCCGGCATCATGTGGGTTCAATTAATTATTTTCTTCGTATTCTAGGGTCTTCATTCATTGTCCCATCTGCAGTTGTTACTATTTCATGTACCTCAAGTCATTTTCTTATATTTCTTTTTCTGATTCAGGAAAACTCCTCAAGTAATTATGTTCAAATTGGCTACATGGGTGGTAAATATTTTGAGTACTTGATTTCTCAAAAACATTTTTAATCAAACGCAGGGCTGGGGACATTCAGAATTTGAAGTTTATTTCCTTCAACAACAACAACAACAAAAAGTATTTCTTTACCCTTGACTGTGAGAAGTCTGATGTCAAGCTGATGCTCATTGCATCTCAGGTAACCTGCTTCTTATTTGTAGAAACTTTCAGGATTTTCTTCTTATCCTTGGAGTTTTGTATTTTAATTCGGTTGTTTCTAACTGTGGACCTTTTTTCTTAGCAGCCTGCTTCACGTGTGTTAGGCTAATATACTCTGAAAACTATTTTCTTTCTTCACCTCTGAGAAACTTTCCTCTATTTTTCATTGGTTTCTTCCACTTCGTTATATCTCTCATTATCTAAGAGTTCCTTCTGAAACTCTTCAGGCATGAATGTTCAACTCTTTGTTGCTCCACTGTCTAATTTCCTTATTTTCCAAATAGTGAAAACTGAATCCATCCTATCTTTCTAACAATAGAAGATTGATTAAATGAATCATTACACATTTGTTGTTGAGAGAGGAAGTCATTTTTAAAATGATGATTTGTAAAAGGAAATCTAGACGGGCATGCAATTTAATCAACAACTACAACAAAATTAAAGAACAAATGTACTAGAAGACAGCACCAAGAGAAATAAACTTGTAATCTCAGACTAGGTAGGGCTTTCTGAATATGATACAAAACCCAGAATTATCAAAGATAATTTCATAAATTTGAATGCATGAAGCTTTGTATTTGTTTTGCCTCTGTTTTTGATAAGCCTTAGCCAAGTATAATATCCACAGTCCTGGCCAGGTGGCTCACTTGGTTGGAGCATCATCCCATGCACCAAAAGGCTGTGGGTTTGATTCCCGGACAGGGCACATACATAGGTTGTGGGTTTGATCCCCAGTCAGGACACATACAGGAGGCAAGCAATTGATGTTTGTCTGTCACATCAGTCTCTCATATTCTCTCTCTCTCTCTCTCTCTCAATATACCCTTGGGTGAGGATTTAAAAAACTATAATATACACAGATAAAAGTGCACAAAAGTGTACATTGGTGAATTTTCACAAACTCAACAACTTTGACCTAGAAAGAGAATGATATCCATACCCAGAGCCTCCTCCTGTCACTACCTCCCTGAGGGTCACACTTGCCTGTTTGGGGGATGGATAGATAGATGATAGACAGATAATAGATAGATAGATAGATAGATAGATAGATAGATAGATAGATAGATAGACAGACTTAGAGATAGATTAACACAGCATGTGCTCTTTACGCCGGGCTTCTTTTGCTCATCATTGTGTTCCTGAGATTCACCCACATTGTGTGTGTGGTTACAGTTGCTCATTCTTACTGCTGTCTGCTGTTCCACATGCGAATATAATCCAATTCACGTACATTCTATTGTTGATAGGATGATCTCTTAGACTCGTTTTTCACTAGGGAAGATTTCCTTGACTACTTATCTTCTAGCTTTGGTCTTTAACCTTGGCTTTTCTCTCTTTTTTTTCCCTCTAATATATTTTTATTGATTTCAGAGGGGAAGGGAGGGGGAGAGAGAGATAGAAACAACAAGGATGAGAGAGAATCATTGATTAACTGCCTCCTGTACACCCCCACTGGGGTTTGAGCCTGCAGCCCGGGCATGTGCCCTTGACCGGAATCAAACCTGGGACCCTTCAGTATGCAGGCCAACACTCTATCCACTGAGCCAAATCGGCTAGGGAACCTTGACTTTTCTTAAATATTACTGATTTTTTTTTAAGAGAGAGGGAATGGAGAGGGAGAGAGAGAAACACTGATGATCAAGCCACCGCCTGGGCATGTGCCCCAAATGGGAATCAAACCAGCAACCTTTCAAAGGTGTACAGGACTATGCCCAATCAACTGAGCCACACTGGCCAGGGCCTAAGTTTTCTCTTTCCTTTAAATCAGTCCTTTGATTTCTTTTTCCCAGTTTTATTGAACATATTTTTAGTTCCCAGGGATTCCTTTTTGGCTAACTGCTTGTTCTATATATAAATGTATATAAAAGGGCTCCATGTAGGAGGTAGAGACTGGTGACTTGCAGACATCCCTGTGGGGTTCAGGCTAGGGAGCTGTCTGCAGGCGAGGTCTCCCACCATCGTCATGTAAAGGGATCTTGGGTTTTACATTGAAATGATTTCTTGGATGGAGCTGCTTTGTTCTCAATGCCCTTATTTCTCTCTTTCTAATGTTAATTTCTGCTGAGTTCATTTCTGATCTGCTCAGCTTTTCGGCAGATCCCCAAAACCACAGGAAGATGCCTTCCTAAGAAGATCAGACATGTTCTTTAGAAACTAGTTCTTGGATTTTGTGCCATTGTCATAGGCGCTGTGCATGAGGGGATGTGGGAGAAAGAGGGACACTCCCCAGGAGACTCGGCTGTGGCCATTTCCTATTTTTAAATGCTAACCCTGAGGATCATCCCACGGGCAGAATTTTGTATCTGCTGACCTCGACCTCAAAGCTTTTTGTGTTCTCCCTTGGAGAAGACTGCTCACAACTCCCGTGTTTCAGGCAGCCTTTCTCCAGTTCTATTGTCTCTATCAAACCGATCACAGCTGCCTTTTATCATCAAGGATTTCCTTAAACTTGTTCTTTCGCTGTTGGTTTCTGCCCTTGCCTTCTAGCGCTATTATGTTTAAGTTATTTTTCCTAAAAATCTTCCTTAGTTCTTTCAGGGGGCTTTTGGGAGAAAGGAAGGCTAGACATATCAGTCTGCCATCTTAAACCTGAAACCAGGGGTGCACTTTTACAGGTCACTCCAGTGGAATGAGGAGACTGGCTGGTAATGAGACAAGAATGGCTTCAAGAAGTCCCGATTGTGATAACTCAAGCATGCTCTGACAGCTTCTTATGTTCGAATGGGGATGGTAGCAATGTAAAGAAGTGGAAAGACTTATTAAGAATCATGGAAGTGGTCCAACAGGCGTGGCTCAGTGGTTGAGTGTTGAACCAGGAGGTCACAGTTTGACTCCTGGTCAGAGCACATGCCCAGGTTGTGGGCTCGGTCCCCAGTGTGGGGCGTGCAGGAGGTGGCTGATCAATGATTCTCTCTCATCATTGATGTTTCTATCTCTCTCTCCCTCTCCCTTCCTCTCTAAAATCAATAAAAATATATTTTTTAAAATAAAAAAAGAATTATGGAAGTGGAATCAACAGCAATCAGTGAGGGATTAGACATGGGAATTGAGAGTCAAGCTTCTGTTGCTGATGTCATTTTATAATTATGAAGAGATGACATTCTAATGCATCAAAATTGTCCTGATTATAGCCTAAACATTGCATGAGCTATAAAGCTCAGTATGTCCAGGTTGAACCCAGTTGAACAGTCTGTGCATTTTCAGAGTGAGCCTTGCAGATAAGATGCGGCTAGGACTCCCTGGAGACTTCACCAGGCAAGCTCGGGAAATAGACATCAATAACTTCCAGCAGGTTTGGGCCCTGAATTGTTCCTTAGACTACTAAGCTGCTAAGACTATGTCTCCTGAACAAGTTTTATGGTAAAGTGCATGCATTTTGAGAAATGGAACGTCTTGGGTAGAAGTTTAATCTTTGTATTTCCTCTGGTGAACTTCAATATAATTAACTTCATGTCAATAAATGCTATACTTTTATAGCATACAAAATCTGGACTGTTCTATTTTGATGTTGTTTGCACTCCATATGGAGGCAGTCTTTGGGGAGGATACTAATATCTGATTTCAAGTGGGAATGAGGGAAATAAGAGTATATTTTCAGAAGCAAGAAAAAGTGAAAACTGAACTCGAAGGAGGTAGTCTTCAAACCCAGACATCTTCGCCCCATCACCACATGCTCCCTATCCCCTTCCTTGCATGCCTACAATGCCTTCGCTGTTGTGTGATCACAGCGGACTGAAGGATGATTTTTTAAGAAGTGTGGTTCTTTAGTTCCAGATGTTTCATAAAAGAAATGCTGAGTGCTTTGGGGGTATTTTATAGAAAAATAACAGGGCTTGTTCAGTATCTTGGTTGCAAATAACAAAAAATCCTATTGCAGAATAAGCCAAAATAAAAAACAAACAAATAAACAAACAAAAATGACACACCTTTTAAAATCCAGATTTGAAGCATCTATAGTAATTAAAATACCTGTAAAATTCCAGCCAAATCAGAGCATTATTAGATCATATTTCTATCTTCTTGATCAGATTCATGAGAAAAAAAAATTCTAAGAGATTCAGAGTCCCTTAAAGAAATCATAGAAAAGGCTTTTGGGGGCTCTGCTGGGTCATGGGGAAAGAGAAAAGGGCAGCAAGTGCTGGGTTTGGGACAAAGGTGAGGAAGGGAGAAGCTTGACCAAAGGCAATGGATGCTCAAGTGACAAAAAGTGAAAGTGATACCTCCCTCTTCAGCACCTTGTGAGCTTATAAAGCACCTTCACGCTAATCATTTTATCCTTGTTTTCTGGGATAGGCAAGGGAGGGTATATTACTAGCCCCATTTTATGGGTAAATAAGCCAGAGATTTTAAAGGGACATACCCAGGGTTTCACAGCTGGCCAGTCAGGGAAGCCCCCAAGACTTCTGAACCCCAGTTTTGTGCTCAGTGGTAGCTCTTTAAGGACCACAGTCCTTCTTCACGGTTTTGTCCTGGCCACAATGGTTCAGGTAAGCCAAGCAGCAGCCTTATCGATGTTCTTCTCTGCTGAAGGAAAAACAAACAATCCACCCAGCTCAATCAGTCTAATTTAAAGTTGACTTTGTGTAAATGGGGAGGTGGGGAGGCAGTAATTTTGATTTCTAGCTAAGATGTTTTGCGACATTTAAAATTGCTTTTTAATCACACTATATTGATTATCTCAAAGCAATGTCCCCAAACTAATGAGACCCAATCTGACATGAAATTCATAACCATTGATCTGGGCTCCAATTTGCCGTTTGTTTATACACACAATGGAAAATCCCAACCGGCTACTTAGGGTTGCCCCGTCACCATCTGCCATGGGCGCTGTTTTTGGTGTGTGAGAAGGGGAGCTGGGTGGTGATGAGAGTGTATGAGTAAGTGTGTGTTTGGGTCTCTTTGTCTGTGGGTGTACAAGTAAGGGTGCGTTTGGGTCTCTATGTCTATGGGGGTGAATGGGGTGCACCAAGGAAGTCTGTGTGGAGTGTAGAACTTTTCTTCTCTAAAATGAATAAGTGAAAAAGAAAGCGAAATGAGCATGTAGCTTTGCACAAGTTCCCTAGTAGCAGAGTCTGGCACAGGGATTCAATGCACATTGTTTATGGAGGAGATGCTCTCAGGAGAAAGGGAGTAGGGGATGGCAATGGGGCAAGGAAGGGAGCTAAGCAAGAACATGCTCTCAGGTGGAAAAGAGTTTCAGCCTGATACTCCTGGGAACTCTGGAGCATGACTGGTGTCACGGGCCTGGTCCCACCTTGAAGCCTAGCACAGGCTTTATTTGCACCAGACTGCCATTGGCTGCAGGCTACAGATGCGGGAAGAGGGGACGGGGACAGAACATCCTGGGCCAAGCAGCTCTTGCTTAACTGAGAGCCTATTGTCTAGAGGAGGGGAGCTATAAGCCAGTAGCACAGACACTAACAGCAGCTGGAGACAGACACTGGCCCAGGAAGGGGAGTCTGGTGAGAGCATCAATAGTGCCCCGCAGGTATCCCACAGGTTTTTATTTTGCAAAAAGCAAATGCACCCAGAATACAGTTTGTATCTCCTGCATTTTCTGATCAGCAGCTATGATCCCAGAGGTCAGACACCATCATGGTTGTGAACCAGTATTCAGACTAAGTGAGGTCTATAGGTCCACTCTGGTAGCTTTGGGCTGTAATAAAGAGTCCCAAACAGGTGAAATCTTAGCAAGGTCTGTAGTCCAGTTAGTTGTACTGTGCCAACGCCAGTTTCCTGGTTCTGATAACACACTCGTTTTGTAAGATGTTACCTTAGGGAGAAGCAGTGTGATAGGTGCACAGGAACTAACTCTCTGTACTATTTTTACAACTTCTTGGGAGTCCATAATTATTTCAAAATAAAAGTTCTTTAAAAGAATAACATCAGGAATGAGGACGCGAGGTTTTAGTCCTGGTTCCAGCAATGGGCTGTGCAATCCACTACATTACAGCCATGTGAGGGGAGCTATCACGCTTTATTCATCTGCGTATTTCCTGTCCTATCACAGGACCTTTAAAAAAGACACTAGCAGCATGAGTGAAGAAATCACTCAATGACTCCATGAATGAATGAGTGGTTACACAGTTAAGCTTGAACAAATTACTTAAGCCCCCTGAGCCTCAGCTTCTGCATCTGTGTATGGGGTGATTGCAAGAACCCAAGGTATTCACATATAAACAAAGTGTGTCACCCAACTGCTGTCTTTTATACTGTCCGCAGGCCTCGGGCCAGGCTGGTGGGCTCAGTATCACCCAGAGAGAAGCTTATAAATGCAGATTCTCTGGCCTAATTCAGGGTATCTAGGGTGAGGTCCAAGAATCTATAGCTTTAATCAGCTCATCCAAGGACTGGGTCAAGTAGCATGTTTGAGACCTAGCTATGGCAAAGATGCCAGCATGTTATTAACCTGCCAAGTCAGAAGGGAAGAAGAGGAAAGTGATATGGAAGCTTTACTTGATGTGGGGAGCTGTCAGCATCCCCTCCAGCCTGATCTCTGCCCAGGCCTCCATCATACAGGGAGTCCACAAACAGAACCGGTGAAGCAATTTGCAGTCCAATTGCCCGTGAGGCCACTGATTTGAAGATGTGTGTGGACCCCTTCTGACTACCCTCAGAGTAGCTTAGGAATTTACCAGATATAAAATGACTCAGACTTTGATTCCAGATTTTTTTTTTAAGTAGGTAGTATTGTTTTGATATATAAAAAGTCTGTCGTCATGGAAACATATCTCAAATAAAGCTCCTTTTAACAGAATAAAAGTCTTCTCCTTTGCATTTGCCAATATCAATTCATACGAAGAGAAGACATTAGGGTAAGGAAGACATTAGGGTAAATCTGTGGGGGGAAATAAAATGTGGAGTACCTTAATACTCAGACTAGCCTGTTACTCTCACATTGCTAGGGTTAACCCAGCAAGTCTTTCCCTCATAGCTAGTCTCTAAATCAGACTTTCCCATTATGTTTCTCAAAAAAGTGGTGATTAGCCTTTGGAAAGGCCATATTTCTTTTTTAATGGATTATAGGCAGGTACTTGGCAAATTATTTTAACTAGCTGTCAGGTTTTCTTTAGGGGGGTGTGTGTGTGTGTGTGTGTGTGTGTGTGTGTGTGTGTGTGCGCGCGCGCGCACGCACGTGCACATGCGTATGTGCATCCACACACATGCATGCGTGCTCTTTGAGCCACAGAAATGAGAGAAGTGGTGGTCTCCTCACTTTTTCTATCACAGGAATGATTCCTTTGCTCCAGAACTAAGATCTACCTCAGCTTCCTTCCTTTTACACCCAGCAATGCCTGCTGGTACCTTCAGGGATGCATCAGGATAACAATGCGCTTGGCATGAAAAGATCTAGGTAAACAAATCTCTCAACTTTCTCATTTCTCACTTTGAAGAAGTACCACTTGCCTTGACATCCTCACAGGAGCTTGTGGGGGCACCGTGAAAGAATAGTGTGATGCTACAATGCAAGCTCCAAAGCTGGATGCAAATGTCAGTCATTTCTATGGCTGGACACGGTTCCAGCACTCTTATGCTCTAGAGTCCTTATCCCCTGTGGCACTTTGGAAAGACCCTCTCTGGGTGTCCCCAAGCATCCTGGTACAGAGGATAACACTGAAGGAAAATACCACCTGCCAGCCACTATGCTAAGTCCTTTACATGTTTACCACATTTACCACCTTACACAAGCCCCGAGGGAGGCATGAGTATCCCACTTTCAGAGAACAAACAGACTCAAGGAGGATGGGACTCTCAACCTGATCTGTGTTCCAAGTCACCACTGTGTTGGGGAAATTGGACAGATACGGGTGGTGACACTTAATCTCCAAAGCTCTTTACACAATCTAATTACCAATTCCTCTAAAAAGTTAAAGCATTATTTATTTATTAGCTGTGCACTCTGAATGTGAAAATGTCTGCATTTACAAGTAAGGCTGTTAAAACTCTCCCAGGATGCTTTAAAGTGGGGGATGAGGGGTTCAAATAACTCCCAGAGAAGGACAGATCACAAGTACATCAGCGAGATGAGACGCTCTCAGATTACCGTATTCTGAGAACTGTTCCTATCTCCCAGGGAAACGCTACACAAATATTCCGTTGGAAGTTCGCTGGAGGACTGTCTCCCAAAGTAATGATGCTCCTCAGCTGAGCAATGAGCTCTGACGTGAGAGACTGAGCTGCTCTGCCCTTTCATTCAGAGTCTGCAGAGCTCTGTCCATGGCTACTCCCCGAAACAGCGCTTTACCAAGAGGAGGCCAATTGGATTGACCCAACAGACAAATGAGTCATCAAATCAAATGAATGGAGGAGAGAGAGGGAGGGGAAGAGAGAATAAGGGAGAAAGAGAGGGGCAGGTGAGGAAGTTAGAAAGGCGGAAGGAAGTTCCATGAAGTTGGTTGAGGTGGCAGGGACAGTGCTTGGCATTGCTAAAAGCATGGACTTTTCTGCAGAAGAAACACGAACTGCAAGACCTACTGGGTCTTAACTTCCATTTAAAGATTCTAAAAGTAAACTCTGTTCCAAGACTAATTTTTGTCTAAGTAAGCCAGTTGGTCCCGGCCTCATCCAAAACAAGCCTCTCTTTAGCCCCACCTGGTGGTCTGTCTGCCTTCAAACCACAAGTTAAACTGAAAGCTATAAAAAATGTGCAGAAAATCCATGTACAGTCCTGGGTTTGGGGCACACGATGGACTGGGAAGATTTTTTTCTAGAGACTGAAATGAGAAAATATATCTAGAATTAGGTTCTCTCTCCCCCTTTCTCTTTTTTCTCCCTCCTCGCCTCCTCCCTTTTGCCACAAAATGTGGTCACAATTTATTTCAAAGGTGACAACAGAGCGAAAAGCCCAGATGACACCTCTGGACCCCTCCTGGTGGGATAGTGGGGCTGCTGAGCAGACAGGAATTCACAGCTCAGCAGGAGCAAATCTGTCATATCCAGGCTGTGAAAAATCTTCCCGTTTCCTCGATGCAGAGGAGCAAAGCGGCTGAACTGGAAGCATAATTCGGACTTTGAAAAAAGAAGAAGGTACATTCCAGCTCTGAACCCTGGAGCACACAGCTTCCAGGCAGGGATGCTTAGCTGGTACATTATTAGGGTGTTTTTAGGTGGACATATTGACTGATTAATATTTACCCACAGGGTCTGTATTACAGGTACAAGAAAGGGTAGAGACGTCTATGGATGGTTTAGGAGGTTCCCACCCCTTCCAGAAGTATCAATACCTTAGAATATATAAGCTAGGCCTGTGGAGGGTCTCATGTCTCTGAGGACAGGTGAGGGTATGACTGCTGGCTATAAAAGCTTTGACTGGAACCCCCCACACTGTTGTCCAACCTCTGCTCCCTGCAAAGTTGGCCTCCCAGGGCCTGCTTCCCTGGTTGCACCGTAGCTCCGGCAGCAACACAACTGTGGGAAAGAAGCTGACGCAGCAGTGAGCCGACAAACATCATTTTTAATTAAATAGTGTATTTGAAAAATATGCTTCACACGTTAAGAGCACAGATGGTGAGGCAGCCATGCCTTAGGAGAGAGCCGTGCTGAGGAGAGAACCGGTGGGGACTGTGGTTCATCGGCGCCCAGCGTTCTGACTCGGATCCTCCCAGTATTGCTGTGACCTGCTCTGCCTCCGGCCCTTGAGCTGGGGATCCTGCTGGCAAACGCAAGCCCACCTCGACCATGTCAGAGCTCCTTGTTGTCCCGAACTGGGGTTGCTTCCAACGAAGGACAGTGTCTCAGAGCATTTCACAACACCCAGGTACATAGTTTTTGTCTTATGTTGTATGTGTGGTGGTGGTTATTCTTGTTTAGGGTCATGTTCATCGTTGTGCATTTATTTTTCTTTCTGCTTGGTTATTTTTACAAGGAAGAGGAAAAGGATGCCCAGCCGGTATGGCTCACTGATTGTCAGCCCATGAGCCAGGAGGTCATGGTTTGATTTCCAGTCAAGGCACAGGCCCGAGTTTCAGACTCGATCCCCAGTAGGGTGCATGCAGGAGGCAGCCTATCAATTATGTCCTCTCATCATTGATGTTTCTATCTCTCTCTCTCCCTCTCCCAAATCAACTATATATATAAAAGAAAGGAAAGTGAGAGAAGAGGGGAAGCAGTGTGATAATGACCCTGATGAAATGCCAGCTACCTCTGCAGATCCGCAGCATCCAGAAACCACGGAAACCATGCTCTCCTCCCTGTGTAACCCCCCGATTGGCCTGAGGAGTGGTTTTCAAAGCAGGGGTCCCTGGATCTACAGCATCAGCATGTCGCTTTGCAAATGCCCAGGTCCCACCCCAGACTTACTGACTCAGCAGAACACTGGGAGTGGGGGCCCTGCCGGCTGTGTTTGAGCCAGCCCTCCAGGAGGTTCCAATGCTCTTGAGTTGGAGAGCCAGGGCCTGGGTGTCCAATACCGGTTTGCTCACAGGGAGATAGATAATGCCCTGGTCTGGCCCATTCCAGCACTCTGGGCTAACAAGGGTCTGTTTCCTACTGCAGAACTCACACATTCCTGGCTAGCCCAGCTCCCTGGTCTGTGAGGAATTCCTGGAGTTCTGGTTCATGGGCAGGTCTGGATTTCCACGCCTGCAGGTGAAGGGCCAGAGCTGGAATTGTGGAGAGGGTGTCAGGGTTTAGCCATCTTCTCTTTCCACATTGTCTCTTCCCAGCTTCTCCACCAGCAGGTCCTGTGCTCAGAGGGAACAAAGGACAGAGAGCTGACCTGAACAGAGAAACACCCTTGGGAGCAGATCCTTGTGATGCAAACTGACTAGCACTAGAGAGAGGCCTGGGCCAAGCCCCAGGGCACAGAATGTAGCCCGAGGGAGCACAAGGACGCCATCTACCCTTCACCTCTCCAGCCTTGGCAGAGACCCAGCAGCCAGGCAGGGAAAGGCACAGAAAATAAAGCATCTCGATGTTCCTTGTAGGAGGGCAGATACAATGCCCAGGGGGGGTCTGCCTGCCTAGCCCCTGGAAGCAGTTAGGGAAAGGAGGCGAGGAGCCCCCCAGCTGTCCCAGCAGTACAGTCTGCTCTCTCTGAAGCTCTGGGTGGGGTGGGGTGGTGTGTGTGTGTGTGTGTGTGTGTGTGATGGTGGGTGCATTTGCTAGGAAAGGGAAAGCCTGTCTCTTCCCTTCATACCCTCAATTACTAAAATGCAACAACTGAAACTAAATTTCTAGAGTTCTAAGACCAGAGTCATCTCAGTCTGAGGTTTTGCCATGTCCCGCTCTTTTGGGCTTATTTCTCAGTTAAATACTCATCACACTACTACCACGGTAGTAATGACCAAGCCAGGGGCTTCTACTTCAGCAGAGGGGCCATCTCCCACAATTCTGACCTCTACTGAAAGTAAGGGGAGCTTTTTTCTGTCCATCCGCACAGATTCAGGCTCCCCATCCCCCACCTGCAAAGGCCCTCCACCCAGCATTCCACAGCACTCCTCCTGGGAGCTCTGGGTCTATGAGTCGGGAGGACTGGACCCTGTCCCATCCCAGTTCCACCATTTATGAGCAAGTCCACCACCTCTCTGAGCCTCCTCGTATCTGCAACGAAAATGGGAGCAGTCATCCTGCCAAGCCAGGGGCATGTGGTGAGGATGCAATGAACGATCTATAGAACGGGGCCTGGCCCCTGCTGGGACTTGGTAAGTGATGGTATTAGGAAAGCAGTTTTCACGAGGAGGATGTTGGTCGGGAGCCTCTGTTTTGAACCCATTTAGACGGAATAAAGGAAACCGTGGTGCTGTGCTCTCTGCCTGGCAGTGCAAGTCTCTGGTCTCTGCCTGATAGTCACCCAAGGACAAGCTGCCTCATGACCATAAGAAGCCCCAAGCCAGGGCAGAAGAATGGAACTGGGGAAGGGCAAGCCAAAGAGGGAATGAAAAGAGTTGAAAAAGAAACCGGCTGAGGGTGGCATGGGGAGGGCACCCGCTTCATGGATTTCATTTCATTGCCAGTGGACAGGAGCCCAGGGCTGCAGGTCCTCTTGCACTGGGTGAGCCGAGCCTGGTGGAAATGCCTGCCCAGCTTTGCTCTGACCACCGAGTCATTAGCATGCCCGGGGCCCAAATTATCTAAAAGGGCAAGGCTTCCAGGGGCCAGTCGGCATGAAACCTCGGCATACCCTTTGGCCCTCTCACAGTGGCTACACCAAGACTGACTGGGGCTTCGTAGTCCCCAGGAGATGGTGCTTCTGGGCTAGCTAGAGACTACATCCCAATGCTGGAGAGAGACCTTATTCCTGGGAGCCCAGGGATCAGGCTGTGTAGGGAAGAAACCAAAGACTCACAGTCATCCAGGGCACCCCTCTGGGAAATTTCATGGGGAAAGGGAAGAAAACAATTCTCTAGGGAGCCTCCTATAATGAGCAACACTGTCCAATCAGCCCCATGGTTGTTCCCAGTCTACACACGAGGGAACTGAGGATCAGAAAGGTCAGGGAATTGCCAAAGGCTCCAAAGTGGCAAGGGATAGAGGCAGAACCCTGTGCCCTAAGTTTCTGGAGGTCACTCAGCAGATAATCAGAAAGATGGCCGTGATCATATGTCCAGCTCCCTTTTAACAGAAGTCAGCCCCCAGGTCTATTAGACAGCACCTGGGCAGGTGAGGAGTGGTGGGCAGTCCGTGGGTTAAGGAGCCAGTGTGCCCTGTGTCTAAAACCCAGCACAACCACTTATATCCCTCAGTTCTTCTAACCCTGGGTCTACCAGAATGTCAGAGGTCTTTTAGCAGTTTTGTTCACTCATAACCACCTTTCCTCAATACAACGGTGCAGGATTGACCTCCCTCTTCTAAAATTCTTTGTAGTGATTTCTCTCTTCCTCTCCACCTCAATGGCTTTATCTTTCTTTCTTTCCTCCCTCTCCATTATCTCCTCCCACTATCTCTCCTTCTTCTGCTTCCCTCTTATTCTCTCTTTTACCACTCCCCTCTCCCCCACACTTCCTCTCCCTTACCCCCTCCCAGTTCATCCACAAGAACAGGAGCTAAAACGACAAGACAAAACAAACCACAGTGTCTAAGGTGGTCGAGGGCACCTCATATAATCCCTCAGCATCAACCTGGACCTCGTACCTTACAGCTGCTCGATTCAAGCACCAAAGGCGGTCTGGTCTGGAGGTGGCTTTATAGTGTTTGCTGAAGGGGGTGGTTGCATTTTGTCTCCATGCCAAAATGCAGCAAAGCTTTTTGGAAGGGGAAGTAGAAAATAAAGATCCCAGCCAGACCCTCTTAGTATTGTTCCGCATGCCAGAAACTGGATGCTTTTTCCGTGTGGGAGGGGAGTAACTGCAAATGCCACCCTTGGCGCGGGCCCAGGCTTCCTCGGGCCAGCACAGTCCTCAGCCTGGCGAGGGCCCCTGTGAACAGGAGACAGCAGAACAATGGGAAAACCAGGCTCGGAGCCTTCCACCCAGACGCAGAGGCTAAAAATGACTTCCACCCACATGAGTTGTGGTTTTTAGCATAAAGGGGACAGAAGGGAGCCGAAGGCTTTGTAAAGGTGGCTTAGAAAAGGGGGAGCAGTGAGCCGAGGACACATTTTATCTATTTCTGCAGCCCACAGCCTTAGGATCCACCCAGGCAAAACAAGGAGATGGATGTTTTTAGCATTTGCAATTCCATTTCAGAAGACAGCATTTAAGCAAGGTCTGGGAGAAGCTAAGATTATGTGGTCCCACCCTTGTCTTTTCAGATGAGGGTCCAGCAACTCCAGGTTCATTGCTTAGGCTTTGCCTACTGAACAAGATGAGAAGAGTGAGGGTCACTTACTTTAGACCCTCACTCTGCTTTCCATCACCTCCCACATCTGCTTTGCAAATAGCTGAGCAGTGCCCCTTGAATCTTGGAATTTTCATCAAAGGGGATTGGAAGTCAGCCCACAGACACTGGGGGTCCCACAGGGCAGCTGTGATCCCTATACCTCAAGAGCAGAGTGCCTACACAAGATGCTGGATTCTCTTTCATAAGCTTGGTGAGAAGATGACAGTCTTTCCCCTCAGTTCCATTTACCTACAAATATTATACTCTCAGACTATATTTGCTAATTCTCATCCCTCAGGTGGGTAGTGCCGGGAGCCGGTCCATCCTTGCTGTTTCAAGGGACCTGGCATATATGGCATACGGTTCTTAATGTGTTTGCTCACCTTCTTGGCACTGTGTTTTAACCAAGGTCACCTCTCCAAGAAAGGTTGTTTCCCCAGGTAGGGATTTTTCCCTGAAGTTAGGGAGGGGATGAAACTCCTTAACTAAGTGCCAGGCGGGTAGTTAATCAATTTAACTACAAACAATCATGCTTAAGCTACGTAATCTTTATTCCCTGGAATGGAGATAAGAAACGCCCTAACCTTTGTAATAGAGATTGACAGGATTAAAATGAACTGGTATAAATACAGATGTAACAAGACAGCAAGACACAGGGCTTGGAAGACAGGACCAAGAGAGACAGAGCCTAGGCACAGAACCTACACAGAACGTTCTCTAGGGACAGAAGAACTTCGCTGGAGAGAACATGGCAAAAGATCCTGGACAGAAACTGGCCTCAGAACCTAGAGACAGAACCTAGCGAGAGAACATGGCAAAAGATCCTGGACTGAACCTGACTATAGAACATGGCAAGAGAACCTGACTGGAACCTGGTGACTGAACCTGACTGGAGAACCTGGACAGAACCTGGCTGGAGAACCTAGCGAGGGAACATGGCTACAGAACCTGACTGGAGATCCTAAGCAGAACCTCCCTGGAGATCCGGGCTAGAGATCCTGGCTAGGCTGCTGATCAACTGAACGCTGTATCCGTGTCCTTCCTTCTTCGCCGACTCCGTCTACGCCTTTGGGAACCCCTGGACCTGCTGGGGCAGGACCCCGGCAGGGTAGCTCCTTGATATTCACACCATTTCCTCAGGTTGGTTTTCCTTGATGCAAAGACTGAGACAGGAATCTGGTGCACATGCTCTATTAAGGGAGAGCTCTCAGGAGAAACAGGAGGGAAGAAGGATAAGGCAGAGGGCAGACGAAGGAGCAAAGCAAGGACGTGGTGTTATGTAAAGTCTAGGCTTGACTTGACCACAGTCGGCTCCGGAGATAAACTACAATGCAAAGTTGTCTTCACCTTTAGCTTCCTAGATGAGTCTGTCGTGGGCTGTGGGCTTCCCCAGGATGGAGCATGTGTATCTCCAAGGACCAAGCAGCTCCCATCAATTGAAGACCATTCTCTGAAGAAGGGGTCTATCTCTGAATTTTCAGCAGCTTACATTCTCAGCAGCTGGGGGGGTGGATGTCCCAGCATGATGGAATCTGGGCAAGGCACCAAGAGGATCTACTACATTTGGCAGGCCAGCAGGTAGGCCTTTCAGATAGTTCCTGATGAATCCTACCTTCACGGTGCCCCCTCCTGGACCCTAGGCCGAGCAGCATCAGAACTGCAATGTGCCATCCTTACTGTCTTCTATAACAATGCCGGGCTCGGTAGCTCCTGTCTTAATCTCAGCTGACCACTGCCCTAATGCAAATCCCACCATCTGTCTCCTAAACCAGTCATCCGTCTCCCCACCAGTCTTTCTGCTTCCAGTCTCTTGACTGCTAACCCACCCTCCTGCCAGCTTCCAAAGAAAACTGGGTCATTAGTGCCTGTCGCTCCCAGCTTAAAACCCTTCAAAGGCATCCTATTATCCTGAGTACAAAGCCCAAACTCCTCAACATGACAAACAAGACTCCTTGTGACCTGACCCCAGACTGCCACTCCAGCCACATCTCCACTTCATTCTTCAATCATACTTTATTCCTTTTTAGTATTTTTTTCTCCAATCCAAGTATGCCTACTGTTTTATACCTCTGGGCCTTTAAATGGCGTTCCCATGGCCTGGAATGATCTTATCCCTTTATCTACCTGGTTTATCACTTGCCCATTCTTCCAGATTAAGTATAAATGCTTCCTCCTGCCTGAAGCCTTTTCTGACCTCACTTCACCTTGAGCAAGCCACTATATTACAATTCCCATGTTGTATAGATGCTATTCTTTTAATCATCAGTATCCCCCACTAGACCATGCATTTTATGAAAGCTTGATCTATGTCTTATTTTTTATATGTAGCCCCTTCTAATCCAATACCTAGCATACGGTAGGCATCCACAGATCTTCCTTGAAGAAATGGATATACTGGAGCAATTCTATCCAAGAATCTGAATAGTTCACCTCTATATCTCATCGCCAATCCTAAAAAGTTAGGGAATAAGTCTACTGGGTAGTTAGCAACTCTCTCAAAGACTCTCACATCTGAGTGGTTTTCTAATTTCATGCTAATGGTAGTATTTATAACCATTCCTGTCTCTAAGTCACTGATTACGTGTCCCGAGGTCTTGAAACATTTCTTTTTGCCTCTATCCAAATTTTATGCATTATTAGGTCATAGTCTAGCAGTTGTTCTACCAGGAAGGCACCTCCACTAAATATTAAATATGTGAGTTTATTTTTCTCTTTTAGACAGAGAAGATTCAAGCTATGCTACAGTCTTGGTACAGAAAGCAAATACCTTTTTAATTGCTGGAGTAATATCCCTTTGACAATAGGTACAAATGAATAGTCTCGGTTTTCTGTGCAACAGAGTCATTCTCTTTTGGAAGTTGTGGAAGTATCATCACTGTTCACCCATATCCACTTCTCCTGCCCGTCCTGAGTTCGTGGAGGATCATGCTTCACAAGTCCTTGTAGTAGCTGGGCCATGACCAGTTCTGGCCAATGAAAGGGAAGCAGACTGCATAATTCTCCAGTCTTCCTCCTATCCCTGTCTGGTAATCCTGGAGGAGGCCTTCTGTTGAGGATACCACTTAAAAACAGCGATTCTGGAGAATCACCTTGACTTTGCAAGAATAATAAATAAACTTCTCTTGCATTAGCGCTGACTTGGGGATTGTTTTTTCCTGTAGCACAGCCTATCCCATCCTGACTAATACAAGAGAATTGGAAAAGAAACCACCACACAATCTGTGTGGACAAGCATAACTTTGAGTCATAAAGTACTTCACCCCAACAGGGTCTTGATCTAGTACCCGGAGACTAGCTTGTATCCTAGCAAATGTATCTGTGTATAAATTAAGAAGCCCAACACTGACAATTACTGACGAGGGCACCCAAATTTTATTCACCCTTGGGCAAGCTTGGCAAAGAAGAAATGGGGTTTTTCCTCACATGAAGGATCCTTGTGATCTGTACTGAGATCTGAACTAGCAAAACCTCACAGCAGGAGCGACTCGTCATCTATTGGAGTGGGCAGGATCAGCGGGGTGGCCAATATGCATCAATCTCCTTGAGTTTGCACGAGGACAGCTAAGCCTTCTCAATATATACATAGACTCCTTATGATATTTTTAATCTTTGACGGACTTGGAAGGTGCTGGAAAGAATCAGACTCAAACGTTCCCCCAAAGAGCAGCCCAAGCGCTCCAGAACGGCAAGAGAAAAGCTGGCATCCACCAGGTCGGGGAGGCCCAGATCTTGCCCTGCCTCTCCACAGTGTGGGAGAATATTGGCTCTGAGTTGGGTCAGAAGTAGACTAACTATGAAATTTATAATTCATTCAACAAAATTTTAATGAATGACTATTGTGATCTCAGCAGTATTCCAGATGCTGAGGATTTAGCAGTGACCAAGACACCATCCCTGATTATCACGGAGCTTCTGGTTTGGGTTGGTGAGACATATCAAATAAATAGTAGAACACATGCTTAAGTCAGATAATGCCAGGTTGTGCTAAATGTCATGAGGACCTTAAAACGATGAAGTGATAAAGACTACGTTGGGTTAGAAATGACTGCTTTGGATTGGGCAGTCAAGAAAGGTCGTGCAGAAGGGGAACTTTGGAACTGAACCTGAATTACAATAGCAATAGTTAACAATAATTGAGGGATGTCTTCATGCTAAGAAATGTTCAAAGCACTTTACATGTGTGAATTATTGTGATCCTCTCTACAACTCCATGAAGTCAGTACTATTACCTCCATTTTAGTCCTGAAGAGACTGAGGCAGATAAGGGTTTGGATACATCCCTAAGTTCCCATAGCTAGAAGAGAAGGAGGCAGCAGTTAACCCCAGAAGTCTAGCTCAGGTCTGTGCTCTTAACTACCACAGTAAAGTGCCTCTTAACAAATGCTATAAAAAAAATAAGTCCTGGGCAGACCTAGGCAAGTACTCCAGGACAAAGGGTGGAATAAAAGTTCCTACGTTTGAAAAGCAGACCTCCTGGCCCCAGCAATTTTTGTTGGGACCCAGGAGTCATTTCCAATTCTGGCCACACCCAACAACTGTTAAAACAGCATATTCTCATGCCTCTCACCATCAGGCCTAACAAGCTCCAACAAAAAAAAATTACATAAAAGAAGATGCTACATCTTTTACATGATTTTGATATCAAGCCTAACGTAATTGCTCTCTGGAATATTAAAGCCCTGCTACGGCTCCCCCAACTATGCAGGACCTTATAAAATTTAATTTCATCTTGGCAAAGTTCCTTTCAAGATAAACACAAGCCTACTCAAGGAAGTCATAATTCAATAGCATTCATAATATGCCAGCAGCTGATCAAGTCAGACCTGGAGGCTCTATAGAGGTTGGATATGCACTGAGCATGTCCATTCCACGGAGATTTATTGAGTAACCTTTACTGTGCCAAGTACCGGACACAAATGGAATACAGAAATAAGGATGTTCCAATAATAACCTTAAATGTTAATGGATTAAATGCTCCCATTAAAAGATATAGGGTAGCTGAATGGATACAAAAACATGACCCAACTATATGCTGTCTACAAGAAACCCACCTCAGAACAAAACACATACACAGGATGAGAGTGAAGGGATAGAAAAAAACTTTCCACTGAGCCAAACCGGTTTCGGCTTTTTAAAAATATATTTTATTGATTTTTTACAGAGAGGAAGGGAGAGAGATAGAGAGTTAGAAACATCGATGAGAGAGAAACATCGATCAGCTGCCTCCTGCACATCTCCTACTGGGGATGTGCCCGCAACCCAGGTACATGCCCTTGACCGGAATCGAACCTGGGACCTTTCAGTCCGCAAGCCGACGCTCTATCCACTGAGCCAAACCGGTTTCGGCAGAAAAAAACTTTCCATGTAAATGAACAGAAATAAGGCTGTTCACAATATTCAGGATCCCAACTTTAAATAGTACAGTTATAGGAATTTGGGGTGCTCTGCTTGACATGGTGAGAATTTCCCTTCAATTACAAAAGAGGTGACAGATTTTAGAGCTGGAACAAGAGGGAAAAGTTGGCATATGCTCTCAACCTCTCATCCGGGAAAAACACTCAAGACTATTAAAGTGTTCTGCAACACTTGAAGGGTTATTTTTCCCTCTTCGTTTTGGCAAAACATAATCGTTTCAAGGACTGACAGGATGTAAAATACAAAGTAAGAGGAAAACTACAATAAAGCTTATGCCTCATAATCCAGATGCAAGGCTGTGGGGGAGCTGAGAGGACGGCTTCCCCCTCCCCAGGCTGAGGCCTTGCCAAGTTCTGAGCACCACAGGTGTGCTGGGCCATGCACAGGTGAGAAGACGACAACGCGATCATTTGGCAAGATAACGCTTCCACCATCGTGTGGGCATCTGTTGGAGACATGGGTAGAGATTATAGTTGATTTCTCTGCCCCAAGATAGGTAAGCAGACCAAATAGGTAAGAGCAATGAGAGTTGGAGTCCTTAGACTGATGGTTTCAAACTTGAGTCTGCCTCACCTATAAGGCTTGTTCAAACACAGGTTACTGAGCCCCAGCGCCAGTTTCTGATTCAGCAGGTCTGGGTGAGGCCTGAGAAGTTGCATCTCTAACTTTCTAATTTTCTAGGTGATGCTGATGCGCTTTTCTTTTTTAAAAAATATACGTTTTTATTGATTTGAGAGGGAGAGGGAAAGAGATGGAGAGAAACAGCAGTTGCTGCCTCCTGCATGCCCCCAACTGGTGATTGAGTCTGCAACCCAGGGACTGTGCCCTGGCCAGGAATTGAACTGTTGACCTTTCAGCGCACTGGACAACGCTCAACCAACTGAGCCACACCGGCCAGGGTGGTGATGCTGAAGTTCTCGCTTTAGGAACTGCGCATTGAGAACCACTGCTTAGTGAAATGGGAGGTGGTGGCAGAGGAAAGGGAAGATTCCCAGAGGCACAACAATTATTAGAGTTGTACAGAAGCAGGTGGAAGTAAAGCTCCAGGAACTCTGTCCGTCATGGGTTGTCAGGGAAATCCTCTGATGGGGACCCATCACCAAAGGCACTTCTCCCCTGAGAGCGAAGGAGGGAACTGGCCCTTAGGGCATAGGCTGTGGGTGGACACTACGCCCAATGTGTCCACAAGGGTTATTTTTCTTAATCTCACAACAATATTATGAGCTAAGTATTATGTTCTCATTTCAGACATGGAAACCCCTGAGAAGTAGACAGGTCATCAGTATTCAAGTGCTCCAAACACTAAAGATAAGCTCTTCCCTACAATATATTTAGCTTTCAGGTGCTGCCTTTTGTGACATTTCATACATATGTATCAATAAAATACTAAGGAAAATTACCAAGGCAGTGGCAATGTTCAGTAATCAGGATCCTATCTGGGAGGTGAACTTGTTTTGTCCAAATACGTGTTCAAAGCATCGGTCCTTCAGGAGACTTCTGGGGTTCTGAAGAGCAAAGCATTGTTTCACTGGGGCCTGAGAGCCTAAGAATGGGGGTGCACACACATCTTCAGCTCACTCATGAGCATCCTGTACCACCACCACCACCACCTTCACCTTCACTGTCACCTTCAGCTTCCCCCCACAACCGTAAGTAACAACGTAAGGAGCTGTTATTTACATTAAACCAACTCCCTCCCCACCCAACACACACACACACACACACACACACACACACACACACATCATAATAAAGCCATGGTTTTGGCTTAAATGTGTTTGTACAACACGCCCCTCCTCCCACCCACCTTCTATCTGTTTCTTGGTCTTGGGAATTCCTTAGGTGACTCCTTCCTTGGCCACTGCAGGATGATAAAGGATGCGGTGGTCCTCCTTTGGGAATGTGGACCCATTTTCTCTCCTTTAATTTGTACAAGGCTGTTCGGCCTTGTTCTTACATGGTGAAGTGAAATGACTTAGAAACATCATAAATGCTGCCTGGGTCAAGGAGAGATGGGTTCCAGAGACCATCCAGGTCCCACCGGGGACCCTTCTCTTCTTGTTCATAGACACCGTTTTCACAGGTTCTGTGGTCGGGAGCTCTGATGATGGCAAGGCCTATGGAGTTCCTCCCATTGCAGGGTCTACCACAAGATTCCTGTTTGCAAAATTTCAAAGAGTTACTAAAACTGGGAGCTTTCACTCAGAATTGTCCCTAACTATGTATTTTGGGGGCAATCAGAACTCACCGTAAGTGCCCTTCCAATCACCATTGGCAGGACCCCAGGTAGCAGGTAAGGTCTGGGATTGGCTACTATCAGAATGACCAAATAAGCTGGCATCACAAGTGGGCAAAGTAGGAAATGTCAAGATTTTGTGGGCACTTATATGTGTGTGGTTGGCCATTGAGATAAGCTGTGAGGACTACCTCATCCCACCCTTTCCCAAAGGTGTACGCAAATATATTTCGACCCATTGTTCCTCTCTGTTAAGCAAATATGCCATAACTTTTGGAAAGAAATTTGACAGTGAGAATCTAAAGCCTTAAAATGTTTATAGCACAGGATCCAGTAATTCCACTCCTGGGAATCTAGCCTGAAGAAATCATTCAAATGCATGAGAAAGTTTTATGCACAAAGATATTCATCATAACAGTGAAATGAGTAAAACAAAATAAATATTCAACTCTAGAGAAAAGGAAAGCCTGTGACTCTGAGTGTTCAATTTGATCAAGGAGGAATCACCAAAACCTGTATATCTATGATTTCCCCCACTCAAGTGTATAAATTAAGGTACATCTATGCTCTGAAATATATAGCAAATAAAAATGTTTTTGAAAGTGTAATAATATGAAACATGCTTACATTGTTATAATTTTACACATTGAGTAGAAGGTCATTTCTACTAGTGTTATGAATCTCACATAAATGGAGGAAACCGATATACAAATATATGAACAGCTGTACAAAAAGGATGGTATATTATAAACATTGATTTCCTTTCTTTTCCAAAACTCCGGTAGGGTGAGAGACAAGACAAATTCACAAGGACAGATGAAAAAGCAGGTAGTGTCCCAGGTCCCATGCTCACCCCACACTACATGATGGCTTCCTACCCAGGAGGAAGACTGGAAGTTTCTTTCTGAGAAGGTTGGACAGGAAGCTCCTGGGCCGACACTGATGACAGTGGGAAGCTCTGCCAAAGTAGTTGAGTCAGGAAAGTGATGTGAACTAAATGCAGAGGCCAGGCCTCTTCTCTCTCATCTCTGAGAACACTGGCAGCCGTGCCTTTTCCTCTGCCCAACCCGAGAGGAAGGCCCTGAAAAGGGACATCAGGGGTTCCCCAGACAGACCACCTGGTCTGCCCAGGATTTCCAAGTTCTTAGCCCCACACAACCAGGAATCACCAGCCTTCTAGGAAAAGCTCTAATAGAAAATACACTGGCAGGCAGGCAGGCAGGCAGGCAGGCAGGCAGGAAGGAGAGAGAGAGAGAGAGAGAGAGAGAGAGAGAGAGAGAGAGAGAGAGAGAGAGAGAGAGAGAGAGAGAGAGAAAGGAGGGAGGGAGGAAGAAAGGAGGGAGGGAGGGAGGGAGGGAGGGAGGGAGGGAAAGAAGAAAGAAAGAAAGAAAGAAAGAAAGAAAGAAAGAAAGAAAGAAAGAAAGAAAGAAAGAAAGAAAGAAAGAAAGAAAGAAAGAAAGAAAGAAAGAAAGAAAGAAAGAAGCAAAGAAACAAAGAAAGAAAAAAGGAAGGAAAGAAGGAAGGACAGAAGGAAGGACAGAAGGGAGGGAGGGAGAGGCAATTCAAAGGAAATAAAAACTCTGCAGAAAGACAAACACTTCTTCCATAAAATATGGACTGTCAATCACCTCAAAGAAATAAGAAAGGAGATTGCATTTATGGAACCAGAACAAGATGCTAAAGAAGGAGCTCACTGCCACAATGTTTCCCAGAAGACCCTATCTGTCTCTGCATGACTAATGCCTCACATTGCTCTTATTTGCCACCAACCTTATTGCAGGTCCTTCTGCCTGAAAGCATCTAGGTCACATGAAAACCTTATTGCAAGGGCGTCTGGGAAATGTAGTTCTTGGCTTTTCAGTCTCTATTGAGAGCTGAAAGAGGGCTGGAGTGGGATCTGGCTAAGCCAGTCAACATTATCAGCTACAAATGATGCCTGTGCTATAATTATAATATCAAATCTTTTGAACTACATTCCACCCTTCATCATGGTTTTCTAGCCTTATTACCTATATATAATCAGGTCAAATATAGTTCAAATTTTATTTCTTCCGCAAGAAATATAGTTGACCTTCAGAAAAGTCAACCACATTCACCACTGAATCCTGAATACACTTAAAATTCCTGACCATTTTTTCCTGATTTCTACCATCTAGGGAAAATACCATCTATTTGTAAACCAGGGATATGCTTTCCTGACTCATATTTTTCCCATTGCCTTTTACAGTCCCTCCACACTGAAGAGTCTCCCAAAATGCTAAAGCAGCCCTAACCGGTTTGGCTCAATGGATAGAGCGTCGGCCTGCGGACTCCAGAGTCCCAGGTTCGATTCCGGTTAAGGGCATGTACCTTGGTTGCGGGCACATCCCCAGTAGGGAGTGTGCAAGAGGCAGCTGATCAACGTTTCTCTCTCATCGATGTTTCTAGCTCTCTATCCCTCTCCCTTCCTCTCTGTAAAAAAAATCAATAAAATGTTTTTAAAAATGCTAAAGCATTCCTAGCTGAAGGAAAAAAATTAATATTCCTGAAAATGTGGAGGAGTCAGCTGATATAACTGTAAACTCTAAGTGCAGTATGGATGGCGCATCAGATGTTTGTTTCAACAAATGAACCTGTGAAATCAGCAAAATCCAGAGAAAGTGAAGAGTCTGTCTGTGGCAAGGAGCAACCAGCTCCCAGGATTTCATAGTGGGCCCAGTTCCTTTCTTCTCTGGCGCTCCTCGGTCTCAGGCTTCCCCACCCCATCCTACTTAAATCCTGAGTTCATCAGCCTCAGCCATACCAATCAGTGGGAATATGGATTTAATTGTGCTGCCAACGACCTCAGATCTGCTGAGCCAGGGACATCCAAGTCCTCACAGAGCCACCTTCGCCCTGGAGATGGACAGAGATGTCTTATGCTAGAGCCCCAGCTCTTTAGGCTTGGCCACAGCCCCAGTCCCTGCTCCCGCTCAGTGCTGGATGGGCTCTGCCCATACCTGGCTGGTCAGCTGTGCTCTATTTCAGGCCCTTGCCACATCCTGAGTATCATCAGCCTGTTACCATGTCTTCCTGGCAAACTGAACCACCCAAACCAGCGCCACTGCTTTGAAAACACACTGATAGCCCCTCCTTCCGCCAGGTCAGACACTAAACCTTGATTTCTCCTTCTTCCTCTTCCCCATGGACCCATGAAACAGAGATCTCTGCAGACATTTTGAAGGACCCCCCCCCTCCCTTCACTATGATAATAGAGGTCATTCAGCCTCTGGTCTCACTGCCTTGCAGGGGCCACAGCTAGCTGGAGTGGAGGAGAAGGGGGGTCAGCACATGACAGCTATTCACCCATTTCCCTTCCTCGTCTGGAAGAGGAATAGTAATCACGCCTCTTTACAGTCAGCTATGTGTCGAGCCCTGGGCTATGTACTTCACAAGCATCAATTCATTTGATTCCCATAGCAGCCCTTCATGGTTGATATGATTATCCTCATTTTACAGATGAAGAAATAGAATTAGAGGAGCTCAATGAAGCTCTCAGAGTCACACAGCAAGTTAGAAGCATTTTGTGAACTAAAACAACACTCTGAATCCTGGGCATGCATCCCTTGGATGACCAATACGGACATATTCTGCCGCATGCTGCCAGGATCTTCACCCCGAGGCCTGCAAAGCCACTGGATTAGAAGAGGATTACAGGTAATGACGAGGGGTCATTACTCCCCCCGATCCACTTCCTGAGAGATAGGCAGGTCCTCACACAGGAAATAGAAACCTAGGAGGCAAGCTGGAGGCAGACAGAAGATTTCGAGTCTCCGGCTGTTTTCGCTTGGACCTAGATCTGATCATTTAGTCACGTTTAGATCGGATAGAACGGCCTCTTTACCACTGCTCTGCATGGAACATGGCCTCGCTTCCCATCCCATTGTGTGTTTCTGCCTACACAATCAGTACTTCCTCTCCCTGTGGAAAATTACTGCTTTTGAGAGCCTAAACCTCCATCGCCCTTGGCCCGGGGAAGAATTAACCTTTTTTTTTCTTTTTTTCTTTTTTAACTTCGTGCTCTCCTAACACAGTGCTGTATGATAACCAAGTGTTTACAAAGCGGCAGTGTCATATTGCAGGGAAAGCTTTGCATGGGGGTTAGGTGACCTGGATTCTGCGGTTGACACTTGCTAGCTTTGCGATCTTAAACAAGGCCATTGTTCTCACCTGTCAGGTACAGATAACACTGGCCTCGCTTGCCTTGCAAACGGGGCTATTTGAGATGTTTGTGAAAGAGCTTGGAAATTCTCCAGCCTGGTGCCGGGGTGAATGCTCTTTGTTTTTTTTGTTTGTTTGATTTGGTTTTTACTTTTCCCTCTAGACCAGTAGTTCTCAACCTTTCTAATGCCACGACCCTTTAATACAGTTCCTCATGTTGTGGTGACCCCCAACCATAAAATTATTTTTGTTGCTACTTCATAACTAATTTTGCTACTGTTATGAATCGTAATGTAAATATCTGATATGCAGGATGTATTTTCATTGTTACAAATTGAACATAATTAAAGCATAGTGATGAATCACAAAAACAATATGTAATTATATATGTGATGGACTTAGGTGACGCCTGTGAAAGGGTCGTTGGACCCCCAAAGGGGTCGCGACCCACAGGTTGAGAACCGTTGCTCTAGACTGTGAGGGCAGAAACTTGCTTTAGAGGGCTTTATATTCCACTCAGCGCCTGCAGGTGCCCACCACAGTGCACCAGGCAAGTGGGCTCTTGGTAAATGTTTCTTAAAATTAAATACTACTGTGAAAGGTGACACCTCTCATCCCCAACACAAGATTTAATCACCATACCTCTTTCCCTCCCTCCCTCCCACCCTGCATGCCTGTGTGGTGTGATTGTACACGTGTGTGTGTGTGTGTGTGTGTGTGTGTGTGTGTGTGTGTGTGTGTGTGTTTGTCCTTCTTTTTCCCTGAGCTGTGGCATCCCAGCCCTGCAGAGGAATTCTGGGGCTGACTGGTAGAACCAGATCAGAAAGGAGTCTTTTCTCCAGGTTCACACTGTGAATGGGTTTCTTTCTTTTCTTTTTCTTTTCTTTCTTTTTTTTTTTTTTATCTAAACCTGCTGTGCCCAATCTTGAACCTTTTAAACTGGGTCAGCCCCAACTTGGTGTGCAGGCCCTGAAGGGCAGCACAAGCAAGACCTGAGGGAGAGCGATACCCAGCTCCCCAGCTAGGTTGCCAGCTCAAAACCAGGCTCTGCGAGTCTCAGCACAGCCCGGGCACAAGCTTCTGTGCCCATGGGGTCACGGGGTCCACAAACAAAGCCCGGCCCACTCATTTCCGACACATTTTGTTTGTTTTGGAGTGATATCGAGAAATAGTTGGTGCTGTACAAAGCAGAAAGCTTTCCAATTCAGGGCAGATAACCACATCAAGAAGAACAATAACTCCAAGATGGGCAGATGTACAGGTGGTTCATCTATGAGATACAGTGTGCAACATTTCGTGTGACTGACTTTAGGACATCTGGGACGATGCTGCACCTGCCACTGATACAAATTTATGGCGAGACTGGGGGGGGGGGGGGAATTTACTAAGACAGATCTGGATTCTAATATTAGCTCCATCCATGTGTTTTCAGGTGCATTAAGTTCTCATCCTCCAACCCATTTCATAAATGCTTATGAAGTACCTTCCACAAACTATGCCACTACTGCACTAGAAAACAGAAATAGACTGGAATAAAACACAGTCCCAAAACGGAGGTACCCACAGCCTAGTGAATGACTGTGTATAAGTGTCTAGCCAGACAATCAGCAGGTGCTCATTCTATGTTCTCTCTTCATCCCTACTGGGGATTAAGTTCCCTGGTATCTGAAACATTGCTATTAAATCTTTATTTCTTTAACTCGGGAGTCCAAACTTTTCATCATTCAAACTGATTTTTAATCTCCTCTGTAAATCACATCTCTGATGGATTTTTGAATAACAAATATTTGGTATTTATAAATTATTCTTCAGCACATGTTAACTCAAATTACCACACTGACGTTGATAAAATTAAAGTTCAAACGAGGAAACTTGATTTATCTGCTAGATGACTGTCTTATGGGTGTCTTTTAAATATTGAAAATAGCTCAAAGCTCTCTCTTCTACTATCTACACAGAATCTTGGGGCCTGGATGGAAGCCAACACTATTTTATAATAGACATCATCCTTTTAACAGGCATCCCATGACCACCTTTGAGAAGAGTTTCAGATATTGCTACTCAGATGAGTTGCTTATGTTTATACAAAAAGTAACCATAATCAAATGTACCACTATGAGGCACAGCCCATTACAAAAAATCCCTTTAAGAGAAATGCATATGTACACAATAAATATATATATATATATATATATATATATATATATATATATATATATATATATATATATATATATATATATATATATATCTGTGTTCTGAGGAAAGCATGTAATATTAAGACAGGGTTTTCCCTTCCTAAGACATCATCATCCCATCATGCTATCAAAGAAATGACAAACATGAATAGTCATTGGATAAAGTTTCCTTGAATGTTAATGGGTTCTTCAGAACCACCATTTGAAATAAAGTAAGAAGAGATGTCTAGAGTCCTCATGATAGATTCACCTTTTTTCAAGATGATTTTATTTGGAAACTTATTTTCCTCCAGGTCATTTCCAGTAAGGATTACCCTCCCCAGTGATAGGTCTAGCAGTCCATCCCCTGTAGGAAAGAAAGTTAGGGTTTGTTGTTAATCCTAGAGTTGACTTCCCAACTTTTGATGCTTTTACAATGTCTTCTGCTTGGTACAGCAAGAAAGCCTCACTTAGGCACTTATATGTGCAAACTAGACCCTGCTTGTTTCTGCTTGTACCCAGTAGGGAAAAGTGGTAAAGCTGATCTTTCCTCAAGGGCAAGATATGACCAACTCTAGGTATTTGTACAGCCCGGTTCTAACTAATGAGGAGTGCAAGTGAGACTGAAAGAAGGCAGCAAGAGACAGATGAACCCATAATGTCTGGTCAGGGCCAATATTTGAAGGCCAAACTCTGATTTCTTCTTTTGCAGGAATGCTTATAATACTTTATGCTATTAAAAACATGAATTAATTTTTAAGTTTTACTATAGTCACAACATTTTAAAAGAAGCCTCCACTTCCATTTCTATTGCAAAAATATGTGCAATCTGCACCTATCAGGCTCTTTTTCATTTGTTCTTCTTTATGAGAGCAATACTGCACCTGGGAGTGGGCTGGGGGCACAGCATATTCCTCATATTTTTTAACTCTATTTTCATTGGGGGCATTTTTAGTGAAATGGTTTTCACTCTTATTCTGCTAACCTTTTTTTTATAATTTCTTTTTCTTTATAAAAAGTTTTCCTTTATATGTAAGCCAACATGTTTGTGAAGGTCCGTTTAAATTCAAAGAAAATGAAGTCAGGCATTTTTGGTGCCTAGAGCAATTCCAGACCCGGTAGGGGAGCGCTTATGACTGAACAAAAAGTCTTCCCTCACACAAAATGTGAGCTCTCTGCCTGGGGTTCACACTTTAATGACTGTCTGACTCATTATTATAAACGCCTCCAAAGCTAAGGTTCTCCCCTCTGCTAACCAGCTCGGTACAGCTGATGTCAAAATGTTAACCAGGCGACAGCAGGTGTGGCTAGCGATGTTTTTCTTGAGCTATTTTCTGTATCACTCTTCCAAGCCCTGTGATTCAGCCAACACCAAGTTACACAGTTACCCAGAGGCTTTAATTGATATTTGGCATAAACTCTTATTTTCATTAACAAAATCACAATTCTTCCCAAGAGTGCATCCTCCTATAATAGGGAACAGTTGAGAGTAGCTTTTCAAATGTCAGATGGCTTATTACTTCTGTCTCTGATTGTCTTCTATGAGCACCATGCATCTACTGAGTGCTGAGTAATCATGAGGCTTGGAGAAGAAATTTAATTTGGAGAAGTAGAGGCAGAAAAACATAGACTTTCTGGATAGAAAGACCTAGTTTGAAATCCCAATTAAATCTTTTAGAAGGTGTGTAATGGTGAATAAGTCATTGAAAATCCCTCAACCACAATAACCTCATTATGAAATAGGACATTTATTTTGTACACGTATCTGGGGAAATAAGAGATATGAACAATCCCTGGGAAGGACATGGCATAGCAGCTGCATATAGTAAATAATTTTGATGAATTGAGTTTTTAGCTTTACTTTTTTTTTTTTTTTTGCTTCCTCTTTAATTCCATGTTCTCTATCATCCTTTCCACTAGAAGTAGAATAGATTTCTTTGTTCCTTGAATTTGGACTCAGTCATCTGACTTGCTTTGGCCAATGAAATTGGATCCAGGTAACATTGTGCCAGTTCCAAACATAAGCATTCAAAGGAAACACACGTTTCCATGATCTCTCTTGCATTTCCTTTATCACCAGGAAAAGACCTTTCACAGATACCTCAGCCTGTATTCTAAAATGAACATATGTAGAGAAGACCTGAGCCCAATCTTCAGTGTTAAACAATGCCCAGTAAGTCTGACAAGTAAAGCAGAGTTTCCCAGCCAAACATAGCCTAGACTAATTGATGCTCAGCCAAACCACCAACAATAAAGAATAAATTATTATGACTATTGGAGGTCACTGAGTTTGGAGGTGGTTTGTTACACAGCAATAGCTGACAGATACAATACTAGAAAAAAATGAGTTTTCTGGCTTAAAATAACATTTGATTAGCAATCCCAGTACATGTTTTTCTACCTATCTTTTCAGTGAAAATATAGCAAAAATATAAAATCATACTATCACAAATCTGAAAAAAAAAGATATAATCTAGAGAAATTTCTATTTAAAAAAGTAAGAGCAGCAGAATTGAAAATTGAAGAACAAACCCTCTCTAATGCCTATCTCCACTCCCAACTATCTATATCATAAAAGGCCTGCGGTGGTGACGCCATTACGATGTCAGGACCAAATGAGCAGCTGCTCTCACGGTGGGCGGGGCAGGGCAGGGTGTGAGCTACTAGCAGCAGAGAGCTATTAGCAGCGAAGAGCTACCAGCAGCAGCGGAGAGCGGGGTACAAGCTACCAGTGGCAATGGGCGGGGCGGCCAGCTGAGGCTGGGCCTCTAGTTCTATAATAAAAGCAGAATAGTAACCTCACCTCCTCTACCCACTCCCCAAATGTTCCATAAACAAGTGCCATTGTTTTACATCCAGGATAAGAGGGCAATACCCAGAAATTACATGAACAACAGCTATGGCAATATGTATTTAAGTACATTGAGTATCTGGGCAGTAGGAGTTCCATGACAAAAGTGTCACGGGCAGGAGCAGAGGCAAAGAAAGGAGGACACTCAAAGGTTGCACAATGTCCCTGGAAATAACCAATCAGACAGTTTAAAATAAAATGTCCTGATCAGAAAAGAGAATAGATGGTAGATAGATAGATAGATAGATAGATATAGAGATAGATAGAGATGTATCATCATGAGGTGATAAAAAAGAGAAATGTCAAGAAAAGGACTTGTTTCAAGATAATTCAATAAAACAATAATAAATCTTGAAGGAGTAAAATCAATGCAACATAAATTAAATTTGTGATATAAAGGGCAAACCTGAGAAGCTGAGAACAATTCTGGAAAATAGAGGGGGAAAGGTCAAGTAAGTATCAAATATATATATAGTGCAACAAGTACCCCCTTTGTTTATGAACCCCCTCTTTGCAGTGTGCCTGCAACATCTCCCACGATGAGGTGGGGTCTGTTTCCCCACCCACCCCTTCCACATGAGCCGACAGTCTCAGTCACTTGCTTTGGCCAATAGAATATGTTAGGAGTCATCCTGTGCCAGTTCCAAACCTAGGCCTAAAGGAGCTCTGCATGCTTCTGTGCTCTCTCTTGACACCCTGCCCAGCTGCCAGGCCCACGCTATCCTGCTGTGGGATGAGAATGCACATAGGAGCAAGCCATTCCAAATGAGGCCAACCCCTAGCCCACCTAGCAGCTGACCACGATGTATGAGTGAGGCCATTTTAGGCCAGAAGAATTTCCAAGAAGAACCCAGCCCAAATTGACAAATTGCAGAATTGTATGCTAAATATGATTATTGTTTTAAGTCACTAATTTTTGTTATGGCCTTTTAGGCAAAATTGCTAACTAATGCATTCACATTCACCCCAGCTATCATGGAGGTGGTAAGGCAAAGAAAGATTATCTCAGGTATAAGAGGGGCCTAAAGAGATATCCTCTCTAAAAACTTATTTGAAGATGGACATGAAACAATGGAAATGATCAAGCAAAATAAAGAGGTCAAGAAAGGAGATGTCACAGTATGAAATTATTAGAGACTACTGGAAGCAATCAATATAATTTGGCTAAATTCATATAAGACTGCAAAACAAAGCAAAAAATAGTGAAAATATGTTCAAATTCTTATTTTAAAATATAAAGGGACTTAAAAATACCGGTTTTTATACCACATAGAAAGATATGTGTTAGAATATATTTAGAAAACTTTTAGAAGACTAAAGATATGGTTTTACTAGGAAAATAGACTACAATCAAAATATGCAAGCCACCAAAGAAGAGAAAAACAAGGAATGTAAATTCATATAGCAAAAGACAGAAACAACAAAAAGAAAACCAGGAACATCAACAACCAAATAAAAACAAAACGATAGAAGTAGGAGCAAATATATCAGTTATTGCAACGAGCATAAAAGGGATAATATTCCATATTAAACATGCTTGATATAAAAAGAATCCAATTAAACAAGAAACTCATAGTTGAAAAAAATACGTCAGACAAATAAACAAAAAGCTATAATTTTGATAATAAAATCAGATAAAGCTGAATTCAAGGCAAACATATTAAAAGGAATTTTAATGATTTTATAATTATCATTTTATAATTATAAAGAATAAAATTCACAGTGATGTTATAAATTTCCATGAATCTTTATGCATCTATCAACATTGTTTCAATATTAAAAATAAAAAGTAGGCAGGAAAACAAAATTGTAAAAGCACAGTTACAGTGCTATTGACAGGTCAAATAGATACAAATAAGGGAATATGAAACAGAAATCAAGACTTTGTGGTCCTTCATCTTTTTAGACTCTTGGATATTTATGCAAATCTCAGAAAAGCTCTCTCCTTGCTCAGAAGCAGGTGCATACTGCCTATGTGTCAGGGGATTTATGGATACCCTGAAGCCCATTCATAAATCTAGTTGTGGTCCCTATAGGTTAACAATACTAGATAAAAGGATTTGAGTTAAATAATTAATAAAGGTTGTTTTAATAATTACCAAACTTTAATTCTATGGAGAATAGATTTCCATTGCCCATGGCCTGTTCACATAAAACTATCATATATTAGACCACAAAGACAATCTAGAGTTCTAGAAAGTATTTTGCAGCTCACATTTTTTAATCAATATGCAAGAAAATTAGAAATTAATAAGACCATTTTAACCCTAAAAATAAACCATTTGGAATAAACCACTCTCCAAAGTAACCCTTCAGTCAAAGAGGAAAAGAAAATGTCCATTAAAAGTGAACAAAAATAAGAACACTATACCTTAGAAATGTAGGTTAATGATAAAGTTAACTTATGAATGAGTTATTAAAAGCTATCTCTTTCAATAAATTGTGTTGGGACAACAGGGTAATAAATTGGCACTTGGGCTAAAAGGAAGAACAAAGGCCATGAAGAGCTAAGTCGGTTTTGAAACAGAAGAGGAAAGATGGGTCAGGGAGAGGGTTACTATACATGATACTGAGTTGCAGAAGAAGGCCATGGAAATACAAACAATATGAACTGGTGCAGAAAGGTAAATACAACAAACATGGAACAGAAATAGAGACCTAGGAATAGATCCCAGTTTGTATGTGACTTGGGCACAGAGTAACAGTGACTCTTGCAGGGGTGGGGAACCTTTTGTCTGCCAAGGGTATTTGGGTATCTATAACATCATTCGCAGGCCATACAAAAGTACCAACTTAAAAATTAGCCGGCTATATTTGGTCAAATATTTAAGCAACTCATCCCTCATGCCTCGGCAGGTCCAGACCAAATGATTTTGCAGGCCTTATACAGCCCACAGGCCGTACATCCCCTACCCCTGCTTTGAAGCAATGGGGATAGGATGGTCTGGTTAGTATACAGTGTTGAGAAAACTGATTCTCTAGGATAGAGAATGATCCCTCCAACACACTCCAGTGTCTGTGCTGGTGTTAGGGTGCCTGAAACATTATTCAAACTTGTGGATCATAAATCATGTTACTAGGCACCACAGACACCAGGCTGGATGCGGACTGTAAGAGCAATGAACAAAGATATTGATGCCGTAGTGATGATATCAATCACAGCACAGCAACACGAGAATGGATGAATCCTTCCCTGACAGCTCCTCCCTATGGAGTCCCAAACAAACTATACACAAGAAACTAGAAGTGCTTTAAAAACTCAGCTGCAGATGATGGTTCAGGCTTCCTCCATCCTCTTCCTCAAATAAAGATGACGGTGACTGACCTTGTGTGAACTTACCCAGAATCTCACCCTTTGGAGGCAGATGGGAGCAAGGGGAGTCACTAGAACATCAGGTAGTCACAGTCCCCATCACAATATTTTGATCATTGTATTCCATTCACTTAAAAACATTATTCTGAGAAAGGGTCCGTAGGCCTTACCAGACTACCAAAGGAAGCCGGGGCACAAAATAAGACTCTCCACATAGAAGAGAGCAAAGACATCAGTAGAAGAAGCTTAGATACTGAACAACTGCACAGAGTAGAACTTCCCCTATAACCACCAACCCACTTTGGTCAATGACATGATCAAGAAATAAAACTCTATTGTTTGAAGCCAGTGAGATTCCAGAGTTCTTATGATGGCTGATAACATACTTGACACATCTAGGCAGTTTAAAACCACTAAGAAAGAGACCAAAATCATTCAATTCATGTTTGACACCCAGCCTACGTAAAATAAAGTGGGTAACTCAAGGTAGAATCATTACAGAGGATTCTTACCCCTTGTTCTACCCCAAACAAGGGGGGAATGGGTCCCCAGAACTCATTTTTAAAGATTGTATTATCTGATAGGAGGAACAAGTAGAAACTTCTTCCCTGGATGAGGGCATGTAGAGCCCAAGAACTCTGTGATGAGATTGGAATGTGAGAGAGTTCTCATAAGAAACTGACATGGGCCCTAACTGGTTTGGCTCAGCGGATAGAGCATCGGCCTGAGGACTCAAGGGTCCCAGGTTCGATTCTGGTCAAGGGCATGTACCTTGGTTGCAGGCAAATCCCCAGTAGGGGGTGTGCAGGAGGCAGCTGATCGATGCTTCTCTCTCATTGATGTTTCTAACTCTCTATCCCTCTCCCTTCCTCTCTGTAAAAAATCAATAAAACATTTTTTATTTAAAAAAAAAAGAAACTGACATGGGTTTCTCCTAGAACCTGAGGAGATATGAAGGTCAGGTTCTAGCTGGAGTATCATCTGAGGGCAGAAAAGAAACAAACTGTACTTTGAGATTGGAGGAATCAAGGAAGCCAAGTTCCCATGTGGACCCTGTGAAGTTTAGTCCATGTGTAAGCTAGCTTGAGAAGACTTCATCCGAGAGGTCTGCCTAAAGAAGCAAAGCATTCTGTGAGGTGTCTTGGCAGGCTGGATATGAGGAAGAATTATAAGAAGTCAGAAGAGAGTATATTCATTGTCTTAGAAAATTGTGAGACATAGAGGTCCTCACAGGTAGTCTCTGAGAATACACAAAAGAACCAGCAACTGAATTCCTGCCTTGATAGAGGGCTTCTGATGGCCACAAGAGAAATATATATCAGTATCAGGTTAAAAAACAGCAACAACAAGCCAAAAATATTGACTCTGTCTCCTATAAATCCTCCACTCTATATTCCCTGGCTCTGTAGAAGCCAAAAACAATAGTTAGTTGGGAAGGAGATGGTATAAGGCAGCGGTTCTCAACCTGTGGGTCGCGAACAATGAAAATACATCCTGCATATCAGATATTTGATAATCACATTATGATTCATAACAGTAGCAAAATTACAGTTATGAAGTAGCAACGAAAATAATTTTATGGTTGGGGGTCACCACAACATGAGGAACTGTATTAAAGGGTCGCGGCATTAGGAAGGTTGAGAACCACTGGTATAGGTGACAGAAAGAACAGACCACAACCTTCCCTGTCTCCTGCCTATCCTCATGCCATGACGTAAGTGTGACTTTGGAAGAGAGATGTTTTGAATTGGAGAGCCGAAAATTTTGGTGTTGGAGTAGATTGAACTTTTTAGTCCTCTAAATGAAATTTCTAATACCTCAAAATAACTGAAAAGAAAATATTTCTATGGTATCATCCAAAATGTAGGGAAAGAAAAATGTTCATGGGGAAAGAATGGTTCCTATTTATACTGCAATAAGCCCAGTGACAAGAGCAAACCAAGCCAATTCACAAAATCCACCAGAAGGTGGATTCTATGTCCTTCAGCCCAAAGTTTCCTCCACATAGCTGATCTGGCTGGAAGGAGCTGAAAAGCAGCAGGGCTTCATACAGATTTGGCAGGTCTACATTACCACCACTGGAAAGGTGGTCAGGCATGTGCCATCCCCAAGATATTCTGAAGGTCACAAGACTAATGCATGCTTTTTCATCCAACTCAACACTTCTCAATAGAATTTCAGAATCTACTGAAACCTATCTTACAATTACAAAAATACCCAAACTCTACAGTCTCTTCTTCTGAAACATGTCTGTGAGTCCAAATGTCTTATTTCCCAAGACATGTTTTACTTCCTAACCAATATGTTTTCCACTATATTCCACTTCTACCAAATATATATATATTGTACAATATAATACCAAAGACCAGATACATCATTACATACAGAAGGTATATTTCCATAAATATTACTTAATATTTTCCTGTTTGAATGTGATTAATTACTTGTCTAATCAGCATTACCCATATTAGCCACAGTGATCTGTCAAAATTTACCTCAGAAAAATCAACCAGAGGAACACTTGAGTTTGGTATTGTTCTTCAGCCAAATAGAACAGACACTGTAAGTCCCATCCATAATCCTCATAACTTGCCATTTGGGGTGTATGCAGGCACACTTGCAGCTGCCAGTATCTGCATGTCTTTGGCTGAGGGCTTTTTCCAAAGCCTCCATCAGGCCTTTGAGTCGTGGAAATGCCAGGGAATTAACATTTCCCAGAGTATCCCTCAACTAATGATTGATGGAAGTTGGTGTATAAACACCCCATCTCCCTCACTACAGGTTGAGATACCTCTGAGTTCTCTGTTCTGTTTCCCAGAGTGTCCCTATGGTGGTAACAGCCTTTATTGGCTGACTTCTCTTCCCCATCCCACTTCTCCATCCTCTTCTTGAGTTCTTCTTGAGTTAAACAATGCACCTTTCTGGGGAGCAGGGAAATAAGTGTGGATGAAGCTAATGAGTGAGAAGGAGGTGGTGGGAGCAGGAGGCAGGCACATATAGCCTTGCAGCCAGTGGAAGGATCCGACTTTCCCTCGGCTTGTCACTTTCACAATGGCTTTCATTCAAAAGTCATTGGAGGGTTTTGAACTTAAGAGTGATGCAATCTGGCCAAGGATTTAAAGGATCATGCACACTGCAGGGGGGCAGAAGCAGTTGTTGCTATTGCAATAATATAAAGGCAAAAGACGGTGGTGGATTGGATCAGTGCGAAGCAGTGGAGGTGGCAAATGGCCAGATTCTGAATATATTTTGAAAGCATAACTGACAGTATTTGTTGATAGATTGGGTGCATTGGCTGGGAAAGGAAAACAGGAAACAAGGCTGATTTCATGACTTTTGACCCAAGAAACTGATAAAATTTACTGAAAGCAAAAAGTTGCAACAGAATTAAACCAGGAATAGTCATGAATTGGATTACGAGTTTGATTTGGGATGTATTAAATTTCAGTTCATATATATCCAGGTCAATCTGGCCAGTAGGCCATTGAACTTACAAGTATGGAGCTCAGGGAAAGGTTGATGTTGAAGATATACATGTGGAAGTTATCACCCATATAGCTGGCAATGGAAGCCATGAGCACATTCTTGTTCATGTCTCCTAAATTTGACTAATTGAATGGTAAACAGGCATAAAAAAAAATAGAACAATACAAACCGCTGTCTCTGGAGCTTATGTAGTCAAAGTAAGAAAGGGAAAGCCTGTGAACCTGAAAGACCTGCAATCCATTTACCTGTTCTGCTAAAGAAATCTGATGAGCACAAATGTGAACATAAAATATAAGCATGACCAAAGAAGAGAATTTAGACCAAAATCACCAAAAAATGTATTCATAGGACACATCTAAAGGACATCAGAAACATACACGCACATACAACACACACACACACACACACGTATCTGTAGGTAACGTCATACACGTACTTGGAGTGGGCATTTATGCTATTCATAAGGAATAGAATAAAATTCCATCTTTTAAAAAATTCTTTATCTCTAGTCCTCCTTATCTAACTCAAGATTTTCAAATCTTCTCTCTTTTTCTGTGCCACCCCTGCTCATCTCAAATCAAAATTCCAATTTATAAGATGACTCTCAGCACACCGAACACTTAGAATTGGGGGATTATTTTTTACAAGCGAACTTGGAATCTGTTATCATTTTTTAAAGATGACACTTGATTTCTCACCTAATGTGCTAAAGAATGGCAGAGAGGAGGCCTCTAGGGACAGAATGAGATTTTTCATAGCTAAAATGCTAAAAATAACAGCCCCCTAACACTGAATCTCATTACTGAGCAGCAAATGCTCTCACCTCTCTCTTCTACTGCGGTGTTCACAAGATGCCTCTTTCAGAAGCCCACACATTCACTCTACCTCCATCACACACACACACACACACACACACACACACACACACACACACACAAAACCACCACCACCACCACCACCACCACACCAGCTATACTGTTACCTCCAGTGAACTTGGAAAATACGTGTCATGACTAGAACCTTCTCTTGTCACGCTATCATAATTTACTGCCCAGGGAATGAGTCTGCGGTTGTAGACCGTTTTGTTCCTTATATGGCAGATGTGGGCAGAGCTGGTGAGAGTAATGAATGCCACTGCATGTCCAGTGTGCTGGGGGGATAGAAATTCAGACCTGGAGCGAATTAGAGAAAGAGAAAAGCCGAGCCAGCGGCACGATCCAGCTCACTCAAGCCCTGTCAGTCACTGTTTACATCATGCTCGCCCATAAAATAGATAATGACAATATTTCCACATCTTCCTAAGCTGCTTCTCTCTGGGGAAGTCTAGAGGTTCATAGTGGCCTTGTAAATAAGTTCCAAATCTTTAGCAGAAAAATGAAATCAGCCTATTATCAATAACTGGATCTGACCTCCCTATCCCTCAGGCAAGGGCCAATCTGCAAGGCCTAGAAGAGATGAGCCAGGGAGAGAGCGAGGGATCCCACACAGGCGTGCTCTGGTCCTCCTCTGCTATTTTGTCCTTACAACCTGTTGTCAGTCTCCTGGGGAAAGATATACCTCCACCATCACCCTCAAATCTTGTTCTAGAGCAAGGAACCTTTTTTCTGCCAAGGGCCATTTAGTTATTTATAACATCATTCACGGGCCATACAAATTACCAACTTAAAAACTAGCCTGCTATACTTGGTCAAACATTTAACTCACTCCTAATGCTTCGGCAGGGCCAGGCCAAACGATTTGCGGGCTTTGTAAGTCCCCGGGCTGGGCGTTCCCCACCCTGTTCTAGAGTGTTAGAGGGGAGAAAGTCACGCCACCCTATAAGTCTCACCTTTCTCCCTCTTCCTACCTCACCCACCCCTTCTTCACCACCCTCAGAAGAGCTGTATTTCCTATCCTGCCAAGGCCCTAAATTAGCAGAATACAGGATTACCATATTTAATTCCACTGACACTTAATGTACGAGGCCTAAAAAACAAATTCAATTTCTGTGGGACACCACAATTTGCAAATGTCTTTACATCCTTTACTGCAGTGAATGCTTTCAACAGGTTCTGGGAGATGAATTGTGGGTATTAACTCTCCCACTTTCCAACTGAGTAGGGAAGGCTCAGAGTTCAGGCAATACAGAGATCAGTGGGAAAGACTGTCAACAGGACGCTAACTGGATGCCCCTATGTTCAAATTCACCTGAATGGCCTATATTAACTTGCCCTTCTTTATGGGGAAAAAGAATATTCTGGAGTCAGATGGACCTGGCTTTGCCACTCAGGAAAACTTATAAAAATTCCTCCAAGTTAATTCACTAGGCCTTAACATTGATTTATTGTCCCTGCAAAGGCTAGAGTGATGAAGGGAGATGAAAAGTTGCAAGCACTGAGCACAGAACCTAGCACGTGTTCTGGGAATGTTAGCTCCCTCTGTGCCTCTTTCCCAGCTTCAACGCCCAGCACACATTATCATTACTGCAATTGTTACTCTGATGGGGATTATATCTAACTCATTCTCTGTGCTTTTTATGCAGCAGATACTGCACCAAGTGCATTCCAGGCACCCCTACAGTTAATCCTCACCACAACCCTATGAAGTAGTGTGTTGTGTGCCTCTCTTGAAAAGCTGGGGGGAAAGAAAGTGATTCTCAGAGCAGTCTCTGGTCTGTCTGATTCTACTGTCCTAACCTCAAGCATTCTGATACCCTGCTTAAACCCTCAGGCCTCCTACTCAGCCCTACTGTTCTCTGCCAGACTCAAAAGTCTGCCCTCTCCCTCTCCATTCTCTTGCCCCAGTCTTCATTTGTCCTCAACCACCACGTAACTAGACCATTAAACAGCTCCAGGACCTGAACACTGGTCCTGTTCATAGGGCTCTCACCTAGGGTAGTCAGATTTAGTGAATGAAAATTCAGAACACTCAATTAAGTTTGAATTTCAGAAGAACAACACACAATTTTAGTATAGTATGTCCCACATATTGCATGGGACATATTTTTACTGAAAAATTATTTATTACTTATCTGAGATTCATGTATTTCATGTGGCAAATGAAGGAAGGCACTTCTCAAACCCGAGCAGCCTCTGTTTATTTCTATGTCCCACGTCAGTAAATCCCGCCTTCCTCAAGCCACACTGCGGTAGTCTGTTAAATCAGTGGATTTGGGGGGACCATGCCTCCAATACACACATCCTTGTAGGGTTTCCTTTTCTTGAATCTGGGCCAATCTATGATACAGTGTAAGTGATTCTGTGCCTGTTCTGAGTTTAAGCCTTCAGAAGCCCTGGCATTTTTTGCTTTTGATCTCTTGGGAGCCCCTAAACTCTCACCACCTGCTGGAGAGATTACATAGAGAGGCCTTATGGAGAGAGAGAAGCCTTGAAACTACATCAGGGGCAAAAAAAAAAAAAAAAAAAAAAAAGAAAGAAAGTAGCCAACAGTCGCAAGAACCAAGGCCAAATGTATGATCCCAATTGAGCCATTACAGCCAGACCCCGGCCATTGGACCATCCTTGATCAAGAGTCAGACATGTGAGTGAAGAAGCCATCTATGACATTCCAGCCTGGAAGACACATGTGATATTCAATTTCAATGTGCCCTGTCCAAATTATAGACCCTCATAATCGTGAGAATGTAATGATACTTTCTACTACTGAGCTTTGGGGTGGTTTCTTATGCAGCCATAGATAACTGAAACATGTGCCTAAGCAATTTTCCCATAAAGTTTGGGAGTTAAACCTAAGCACTCAGCTCAACCCAGTTATCACCATGGATATCCCTCAATCCAACCTTACAAACTCTGATTCTAGATCCAAGCTCCTTCTGTAGTTATGACTTTAACAGCTGCTGGAGTCCAAGAGTCAGTCCCCATATTTCTCAGTTACAGCTGGGAACTAAGACGTGACAGGGCACAGCAGGCAGTGATCTTGTTGTGCTGCATAACAGAAGCAGTGCCAGCCCACATCCAAAGAAGCAATAGCAGAGCCAAGCTGAGAGGAGATTGCCCAGCACCTGCCAGTTCTCAGCTGGGGCCCCCTGCCAATCCTATTAGCTTTGTGCTTACATAATCACAAAGTCCACCTTTCAAAAGAAAAATTCCAGGAACCGTGGGTCATAATATCCATCTGAATTATTATCTGAGTTGGTACACTGAGGGGAGGGTTGATAAAAAACACAGCGAGGAAAATATGCTAGCAGCATCAACAGAAAAACACAAAGTCTTCCAATATTTATTTGCAATTAAAAGTAATAATAATGCCATTATTTGACCCCCAGAATTGGTGCAATCACGTCCTCTACAATGCTCATGCTAGGTGTCCAATAACATAATTAGGCTTGATTTTTAGTAGTGGAAAATTTCTGCACAGAATATTAAGAAGAATAATTCATAATTACCCAGAATTAGAGTTGATGTCACTGGCCCTTAAAATATGTATAGCATCTAAAAATGTATTGAGAGTAAAAACCTTTTGACAGAATTAGTTGATGCTGCTGAAAAGGAAACCCCAGAGGAAAGATTCCCAGTACAGAGAGCTTGAAGTCTTTGCAGTAAGCCATGATCTAAATACTAGAAAGAAATTAACTCAAGATATCGAAGTTCTTTTCTAAGAACACAGAAAAAGCCCTTTATTTTGACTTAACTGATTTCTCCAGAATGGACTTTTCATGAAGGAAATGATTCTGTTCAATTTTTTCATTGAAGGCATGTTCATTTATACCTCTTAGGTGCCAAGCACTATGATTGGTTCTGGGGATTTTGCAATAAGTAGTTCACAGTCCTGTCCCCAGCAAACTGGCTTGCACAGGAGCCATATGCGAAGGCAGACTCTGGAAGCAGGGTGCTGGTAAATGTAGTAGGTGGGGAGGGACAGGCCTAAGGAGAAACTAGGACAGTCAGCAAGAATGTCGTAGAGCTATAGGTCAATTCTGCTTCAAGCCTGAGACCTCAGACGTCATTCCTGTCAATTCAATTAAGAAGACTAAGTATATGACTTGAGAAAACAACTCAGTTTGTGAGGAGACCACCGGCTAGCTTTATCTAAATGCTGATTATTTTCCATGGCACTGAGTTCCAGGTATTAGATGAAACTGAATTTGAATCACTAGCTTTGGACATATTACCACCTTCTGAGACTTGGTTTCCTCATCTGTAAAATGTAGATAATAACATTTACTTCACACGGTTTTGTCAAGTACAAATGAGAGCAGGAAATTTTAGATAAGATTCCCCAGAAGTAGAACTCAAGACTAGGGTTCATATACAAATGATTTAATAAGAAAATGCTCCCCAGAAGATCAGCAATGTCGAGGAGAAAGCAGGACAGGGCAGAGGAGGAAGCCAAGTGAGGCTGCCATTGCAGTGAAAGACCTACCCCGGGTGGCTTCAGCCTGACTCCCCAGGGGACCTCTGTAATATGATATGCCTCAGAGTTTGTCTCCACCAGAAGCAAGAGAACAAGACCTTTGTATTCAGTATCCATCAGTTACCAGGTAAGAGCCCCCTGAGGGCTAGAAGAGAAACCTAAGCTCACAGGCACTTTGAACTCTACACATGAGCAAAGCAACACACACTGCAGAGCAGAGTTCCACAAAAAACAGTCTCAGGAGCCGGCTTTGAGATACTGATCTTACTTCCTTCAAATATATGCCCACAAGAAGAACTGCTGGATCATATGGTAGTTCTATTTTTAATGTTTTAAAGAACCTCCATACTGTTCTCCATAATGGCTATACCAATTTACATTCCTACCAACAGTGCACAAGCATTCCCTATTCCACACATCCTCGCCAACACTCATTAGCTCCTGTCTTTTTTATAGCAGCCATTCTAACAGGGGTAAAGTGGTATTTTATTGTGGTGTTGATTTGAATTTCCCTGAACATAGTAATGTTGAGGGCCTTTTCATGTATGTGCTGACTATTGTCATGGCTTCTTTGAAAAAATGTCTACTCATATCCTTTGCTCATTTTTTTTTATTTTTTTTTATTTTTTTTTCCTTTGCTCATTTTTAAAACAGATCATTTTATCTCGCTACTGAGTTGTATGAGTTCTTTATATAGTTTACATTTTAGCCCTTTAGCATATGTATGGTTTGCAAATATTTCTACCATTCTATAGGTTGCCTTTTTATTTTGTTGATTATTTCCTTTGCTGTGCAGAAGTTTTTTAGTTTGATGTAGTTCATTTTGTTTAATAGAACCCATTTGTTCATTTTTGCTTAATAAAACCCACTTTCTACTTAATAGAGTTCTTTTAGTATAATGGGGCTTCATTTGTCATCTGACAATGACCATAAATTGTGGTTAGCAGGATGGAGGGCGGGCAAAAGAGGGAATTCTGACTTTGTTGGAGAAAGTATTAGAAAAGCTTCACAGAGGAAGGGATACACCTTGGAGCATTTTCATTAACTCATTCATTCAATCAACAACATTTTAAACATCACCAATGTCCCAGGTATTGTACTGGATGTTGAAATGCAATGAACAAGCTCACAGCTCCCCACCTCAAGGATGTCACTATCTAGTGTAGAATGAACGGCTTGAAGTGTGAGTGGACATCTACCCCGCTGCAGCCTTTCGATGGTGACCAGCAGTGCCCCAGTTCTTCCCATCATCCAGGCTTCCTTCTTGGTATCCGAATTTCCCCTTTCCTATATGAACTAGGTGTACCAGTTAATAAAGCGGACTTTGTAATCAAAACATGATAATTTCAAGAGAAACATCAAAAGAGCTTTATTCAAAGTAATGTCCATCACTAGCTACACATTTCCCCCATCTTTAGGTAATTTGTGGATACCGTCCCAATAGAACTTTTCTTGTTTTGAGGAAAACCATTCAGAGACCCAATTTTCCACTTCTTCATACGTTTTGAAGTGCTGCTCAGAAAGTGCGTGTGCCATCGATCAGAACAAGTGGTAATCTGAAGGAGCAAGGTCTGGTGAATATGGCGGGTGGGTTAATACTTCCTAGACAAGATCTTTTAATGTGTCTTTAACTGGTTTTGAAGTGTGTGATGGTGCGTTATCAAAATTACTTTGCCGTGTCTTCTGGCCCATTCTGATCGTTTTATGATCAAAGCGTGGTTCAAATTGACCTGGACGTTCTTTGTCTTTCACATCGAAATCATCACCTTTAAAGCATTTAAACCAGCATTCACAAGTATCTTGAGATGAAGCATGTTCACCATAAGCTTCCCGAAGTATACGATAACTTTCAGCAGCACTTTTCTTCAAAATAAAGTAATGAATTAAAACTTCCCACAAATGCTCTTTTCTGGCATGAAATTCGACATTTTTAAGGTAAAAATATCTATGATGTTAACACCTTTAGAAAATTTGACATACGAAGTTTTGAAGCTTGTTGTCAATACAACAAAATTCACACATATCAAATCGCATATATATCAACATATGTGTAACTCCATCTACTGGAAAAAATCCGCATTATTAACCGGTCCACCTAGTGACTAATAGCTCTTGTCAACGAAGCTCCACTCCCACAGGTCCCACTTAAAATCACTGGTCCCTAGCTCTGAACAGCCCTTTGAGTCTACACTACAGATGCCAGGCACGCTCTCCCTATATCCTCATTCTACCTTCTGAAAGAGTCGCCTTCCAACAGCCCTGCTGAGTGCCCCCTGGTTATATCTGATTGGATGGAAGAGGACCCCAGATTCGAGCTGAACCAATCAGGTACTCTCTTCCAGGAGTTAGGAATGAAACACACAGGCTGTGGGGGAGTCTCCATTGAGTGCTCCTGAACAGTTCTACCCAGTCAGGTCTGAAGTAGCCTTTTTTTTTGGACTGGAGGCACTAAGCATTGGAGGAACCAGGTCCAAGGAAAGAGAGCAGATTAAAATAGTGACCAGAGAGCCGGCTCCTTGTGCAGAAATACATAGTGAACTGCTATGTTGCCACCTCCTGCCTATGGATTCTGGAAATTTTCTCCCCTGTTCTCCTCTGTTTTAAAGAATCTTGTTTAGCCCAGCCAGTGTTGCTCAGTGGTTGAACATCGACCTATGAACCAGGAGGTCACGGTTTGATTCCCGGTCAGGGCAAATGCCCAGGTTGCAGGCTCGATCCCCTGTAGGGGGCATGCAGGAGGCAGCTAATCAATGATTCTCTCTCATCATTGATATTCCTATCTCTCTCTCCCTGCCTCTCTGAAATTAATAAAAATTATTAAAGAATCTTGTTTAAATGAGTTTCTTCTTCCTTCAAATCACACTCTTTGATTAAAACAATCTCCAAAAGAAGGCTTCTTCAAACCCTTGAGAGAGATACTCTGATTGGCTCAAGACTGGATGAAGATCTGGGACTTGCATAAGGCAGATGCTCAATAAATAACTGTTGGCTGACTGGATGTAGGAATGAAAAGGTGCCCCAAAGGGTCTTCTCTGACTGCCTGAGAGTCCTCATTTACCTGTCTGACATCACAAGCACTACGAGGGAAGCGATCACAATGGTCCGTGCACAGCTGGGATTCTCTGCCTCAAACTTGTTCCAGTAATAATTGAACACCTGCTTCTTTGGCAGTTTGGATCGCACTGAGCCATTTCAGTGGATATGAGAGTTCATCCCTGTTCTTGGTCTCCAGTGAATGATGGCTTTTGCAACAAGGAAAATGCTCAGTGTTCTCTGGAGTCCCATCAGTAGTCAGAATTGTAAAGATTGGAGCACAGAATTGAGCATAGGAAGCCCACTAGTGAAGATTTAGTTCCTGGTTAACAGAAACAGGTTTCACAAGTAGTTTTGGAAATGAGGTCAAACCCATTTGTTTCCAGATGGTCCCAGACTACAAAAAAAAAAGGGAGTGGGGTGATGAAAAATGTTCAGGCATCATATGGTCATTCATTATATCTAACCAGCACCTTGATTCCAGAAATGTTCGATATATCAGTCTTGGAAGTTATCCATGTAGCTTTCCCATATTGTGATCTTCATGTTTTCAAAGTAATATCTTTTGATTCAAGGATTCATAAGCCATTCTCCCTAAAATCACTCTTTTCCCATTGCTATCAATAATTCATTTGCCTATTTTAGCTTTATCTTTTTTCTACCTTGTATTATTCATTTAACCATATTTATTGAGCACCTATTATTTGTCAAACTCTTTTCTGGACAAGGGAATAGAGTAATAAGCAAAACATGTTTCATGGAACATGTACATCAATTGACATGTAGAAGAAGGCAAACAATAAACAAACAAAAAAGAAGTGAATATATATAATTAGGGAGAAAAATAATTCAGAATTATGGAGATAAAAAGTTCCGGGGTGAAAGGGAGTTGCTACCCTATATTGGATACTCAAGGAAGACCTCACTGAGATGGTGACATTTGGGCCAAGATCTGGAGGAAGTATGGAAGTCAACCCTTCACATTATTGCGGGAAAGAACATTCTGGGCAGAAAGAGCTGCAAATGCGAAGGCCCTGAGGCAATGGATGCTTGGTCTGTTTTAGAAAAAGGAAGGAGAAGAGGGTCTTTAGAGTGGAGAGAAGAAAAGACATGAGGTAAGAGATGCATATGTACATACTTTCTACTAGACTGTGAATTCTAAAAAACAAGGGCCATGTGTTATGCATCTTTATACCCTCCCTAGCTCCTTCTGTAGCTCCTGAGACAAGAATGTTTTTATAAATGTTTGTGATAGTTATAAATTCATGCATAGCTTACTTATGTTTTGTGTCATTTCTAGTGTATCTCTTTATTATGAAGCAACAAAATTTAAGTTAGCTTTCATTTCCATTCATACTGAACTAGTAAGTAGATGTAATTCTATTTAGATGATGAGTAATTAGATGGATGGATGGATGGATGGATGGATGGATGGATGGACGGACCAACAGACTTAAATATATATAGATGTCAGATTTGACCACAACCCTTGAATCTGGCCATGATCATACATCTGCACACATGACCAGAATTCAGTAAGCTTCTCACTTTATCCTTGACCTCTCTATTTGTAATTTTATCCATCAAGTGATGCAGCAGAAGTGTAAACCCCCAGGCTAAGTGGCTGAGATTATGGCTGGCTAATGCCCTGCTGTCCCAACCTTGAGAATGTTGTGCTGTCATCACTTAAATATAAGCCCAGTTCTGAGCATCTTTATTCAGCCCTGCTGATATGACATGACTGCTAATCGTCACTTAGCTTTATTTCAGCATTTCTCATTGTTATACGCTTTATACTAATGCTTGGGGAAGTTTCAGTAATGTCTCCATGAGAAACAGAAAGAATACATATGCTTAGTAAACAATGAAGTATGTGATTTCTACATTAAAACACAGGGTATTGAGTCGTGTAGACCTGATTTCAAATATTAACTTATTAAAAGTGAGAGCCTGATTGAGCCATTTGCTTAAATTCTCTGAACTTCAGTTTCTTCAGCTAATAAATAAGGATAATAATAAAATATTAAGAGGATTATATGCTAGTAAGATACTGCATAGAGAATGCTTAGAACCCTATCTAGCATTTTGTAAGTGTTTAATAAATGATATCTCCATGTGAACAAATTGGAGCCAATGAGAGACAAAGCACTGATTTACACAATGTTTGAGAAAGCGTTTCCAGTGAACACAAAAGAGTAGCTAAAAATTCAGACTCTGTAACTAGTTCACGTGGGTTCAAATCCCAGCTCCATAATTTACTAGCCATAACCTCAGGCAGGTTTCTTTCCCTCTTTATGCCTCAGTTTTCTAATAGTAAATGAGAATACCCACAGGATTATTTTATATAGATAATATAATGAAAATGCTTTTAAAAGTGTCCAGCATACAGTAAGCACTCAATAAATGCTACTACTACTACAACTATAATAATGAGGAATAGGAAGGGGCGGGGGGAGAGGAGAAGGAAAGAAGAAAAGTATAGTGAACTCCTTGATTCAAACTAAATTTTCAAAAGCATCTACTCCATTTTGTCCCCAAGAAAAACTGAAAATAATAAACACAGAAAACGAAATTGCTCTGGGAACACAGAGGTATTTTTCCTGGGTTTGTTTTTACTTGCACATTGGGAGCTTTGTTGATAATATCAAACACAAATATTTGTATGGAAATAAATATGCAACATAAGACCAGAAAGTATACACTGTAACTTCTCTATAACAGAAAGAAAATGTTTGGAAGGATGCATCTCTCTTATAAGTATTTCTTATAGAGTATATGTATATCTTATAGAATCACGAACCAAGTGAACTGAAGTAGACCAAACCTAATCATCAATGATTTCTTGTGTTTTTATTTTGTTTTCCTGTTTGCAATATGTTCTCCTAGTTAGTCACCATTGTTTTTGATCCTCAGAGTGAGCCAGGGGAAAAAAGGACAGATAAAATTGTTATCAATAATAAAGTGAGTAATAAAGTGAATTGACAATCTCAGGGCTACGGTAGCAAGTGACGGAGTTGGGTTCAATGCCAGTGAATTCCTTGCCTTAAAATATGTACATTGGCCCTAAGTCAACTTCCACACGGGAGTAGTTTCGTCTGTAAGAAATCATTCTACAGTGAGCCCTGGGACATCTAAAGAGAAGACTCCAGACTTCAGCTCCTCCAGAAAGATGCTGCACCTGCAACTCTCAGCAGAGGGCGTCCTTGGGAGAGCAGGGGCCTCTTCCCTTTGTTCCTTGTGAGCCCTGTCATCCCTAGCTGTCCACTGAGCACCCACCACCAGCACTAAAGGAGGCACCTCATAATCCCTGGTAGTTAAAATGGAAAATCACAGCACATAATCACAGAATTAGGAAGAGCTGAATCTAGGGATGCTGAAAAAACCCTAGAACAACTTGCCAAATAATTTTGCTCTTTGCCAAATCTCTTTTTATTTAAACCCTTTGAATTATAAGAGAAATGTAATTAAAACCATGATTTTCTCTATTCAAATGAACAGCTTCTGCTATCTAAAAGGAAAGGAAAGCCTCAATAAGATAACTGTGCCGATTCTAGCCCTTGGAGGAAAGGAAAGGCCTCTTGCGTCTTCCAGACTTCGGCTGCTGGGGAATGGGCCGTACATGTGGGATCTAGACTGGTTATTAAGCTACTGTCTCCAAGCACCACCCAACCCTCTGTTCTCTGATTTATGATTCTGAGGCTGGACTCCATGGGTAAAATGTCTCCCTTGCCATCTGACTTTCTGTTAGGATCTGCCAACGAAGGGTATCAAAGGGAGACTAGAAATCTAGGAGAAGGGACTTCCTCCTCTTAGCTTCCCGTTCCTGTTAATGTCACCTTGGGAATGTCCACCCTAACAGCACCTGTTGCTGTTAGTGTGGACATATACAGAATCCACAGATCAGGCCATCATAAGAGTAGGCTGAACTAAAGCAGTCCACAGGTGGAATTTTTTCTCTTGGGAAGCCTCATTTCTGCTCTTAAGGCCATTCAACTAGCTGAATCGGGCCCATCCAGGTACCTAGAGCAATCTCCCTTACTTAAAGTCAATGGATTATGGATGTTAATTACATGTATAAAATACCTTCGTAGCAATGCCTACATTTGATGGAATAACTGGAGAGTGTAGCCTAGACAAGTGAACACATAAAACTGGCCATCACAGTCACATTATTTTGTGACCATGAGCCAGTTATTAGCTTCTTTGAGTCTGAATTTCAACATCTCTGGAATGGGAATAGCTGTCCACCTCACAGAGTGGTCATAAGGATCCAGTGAAACACTATGTGTTTAAAAGAATGTTAAGCTTAAGGACTGTCACCACTAAGGAGGTGAATTTAGCTAGCTAACTCTTAAAGAAACAAAAAACTCGGCCCTGGGCCTTAATGCCACCAGGTTTTAGGTAACAGGGAAAAATTGCAGCTACCTACCTATTTCACTAATAATGTAGGTGAATGTTTCAGCTCACCTATAAGACAGGGTGTGATTGCAATTAATGTGATTTACACCACGGATCTTTTAAAATAATCCTATTTAAACACTGTTTCAAGATGTTTCACTATCTCCAGCCTGTCATCCAAGGTGATACCTTCCCAGGGTCCTGGAGAGGCTCACTTGCCTTGCTCTGTCCCTGGGGATCTAGCCGAACAATGTTTTGAGTCTCATTATCTCCTGAACCAATTCAGCCTTTTAATAATGATATTTAAATCAAACTTGCTTTTAATAGGTGGCTGAGCCGTCTCCTTCATGGAGAAAAAATCCCCAGCATATATCATAAACTCCACCTAAACCAAGCAATTTTAAAGATTCAGACCATAGATAATAGTGCTTTCACATTTTTTCAAAATTGTGTCTTAAAAGGATGGACCAAGTAAAATAATAATAATTGCAAATTCATCCCAGCAGATCGAGAGAAATCTGGAGATTTGGTCTAAAAAAATACTTTTGCTGTTTGTAGATGGTGGCATTTGGAAGGATATTAGGTTCCGCAGTAGTTAGGATGAGGCTTTAATAGCCACTTGTGAACAGAACTAAAATAATGCTAAAGCTGATGGTAGATATGGCCTCTATCAATTCTCAAGAATACCACTTTCCCCAAATAGAATTTCATTCACCTGCCCAATTTTCACTGGGTCAGATCACATCAGATATTTTCTAATCATCAATTCCCACACAGCCAACCAACTGAATACCATGAAATCCTTAAATGTCTCCCTCACCCATGTTCTATAATTTAACTCCATTGTATTTTTCTATAGCACCTTGTCTCCAATCAAAAAGCAATTTCTTTTGATTATTTAATCAACAACAGTCTTTGAATACCTACAAGGTACCAGGAACTTTTACAATAGTCTGAGATTACAGCAAAATATAAAATAGGATTCTCATGATTTAAAAGACTAATATAGGAGATAACTAAACAAATCATCCTATATAATAAAAGCCTAATATGCTAAGTGTCTGGTTGTCCAGTTGACCATTCAATGCATAATATGCTAATGATATGCTAAGATTGCTCAGCTGCTCACTATGACGTGCACTGACCACCAGGGGGCAGATGCTCCAACTGGTAGGTGTGCTTGCTGCTGGGGTCTGGCTGATCGGGACTGAGCCACATGGGCCAGACACTCCCTAGAGCCCTCCCGCGGTCTCTCCCCAGCTCTGATCATGCACCATAGGGTCCCTCGGCCTGTCCTGCACCCTCTTGCAATCCAGGACCCCTTGGGGGATATCAGAGAGCCAGTTTCGGCCCGATCCCGCTCAACACAGGAGCTGCGCCCTGGTGGTCAGTGCGCTCCCACAGGGGGGTGGGGGGAGGGGGATGCCATTCAGCCAGAAGCCAGGTTCAAGGCTGGCAAGCGCAGGGGCAGTGGCGGGAGCCTGACCTGCCTCCCTGGCAGAGCTAAGGATGTCCGACTAGCCATCAGTAGGACATCCCCCAAGGGCTTCTGGACTGCGAGAGGGTTCAGGCCAGGCTGAGGGGACCCTCCACCCCCACCATCCCTGAGTGGACAAATTCATGCACCAGGCCTCTAGTTATCTATAATAATAAAAGCATAATATGCTAATTAGACCAGACATCCTTCTAGATGACCTTCCAGAAAAAGCTGGGGCTGCAAGGGAAGTCCGGGTCCTGGTTGCCTGCTGGTGGCCAGAGGGAAGCCCGGGTCCCTGGTGCCAGAGAGAAGCCAGTGCCAGCAGGTGGGGGAAGGAAGGCCTACTCTTGCTCAAATTTCATGCATCAGGCCTCTAGTAATATAATATGTGAAATAAGAGAAATAAGTGCAAAAACTATAGGGGTCAGAGGGAGAAAGACCAGATATAACTGAGCATGGGGTGGGAAAGCTTCATGGAGATGACATCTGAATTGTTCTTTGAAGATGAGGAGACACCTTCCAGACATGTCTATTATTTATGAGTATTTACACATCTTAAACGAGGCTTAGAGTTTTATGGGTGTCAGGAAGGAACCATCATTATCCATTTGGAGACTTAGAGAATGCATAACTTGCTTTTATGGTCCCATCTAGTATGAGGTGGCTATAGTCACTAGAGTCCACTAAGGCCTTCCATGTGGAAGTAGTTAAAAGAGGGGACTGGGAGCATTGTCCAGGCCAACCAGCAAACAGCAACAAAGAAGGAGCGGAGCATGAACGAGCGTGATCGATTGGGAAGAAATGCTAAATATCTATGAGTCCTGGTCTCTTGAAAATATGGAGTAAAAATTCAGCAAACATTTCATTCCTTTTAAAACAATTCAATCTGTTTGTATCAACTGAGCTATTATCTCCCACTCTCATGATTTTTCTCAGACCTTCCAAGAGCTGGGAGTAGACATATGTATATTTAATGCAGGAAACCGTACTTAAGAGACAAGACTGTGTTTTACATATCTGTATCCCCTGAGCACCCTGCCCATGGTGGTTAATTGATGAACTTTTTGGTCAATACTTTGCTGTTAAAATTCAACACCATATCTGACTTCAAAGGCAATAGTTACTGTGAAAAATTATTTCGCCAAATCAAGATAATAGAACATTCAAGGCCTAGAATTGGGATGTAGAGGAAATAGGTTATAATTTTACACAATTTTCTCTTTTCTAAAAAGAGCCCCAGTGGCAAAGAAGAAATTCAACCTCTCTATTTAGTTGGATTGAAACCCAACCACTAATTAAGGTGATTTTCTTTATTCTTACCTCCATTTATTCAGTGATTACTAGGACTAAGGAGTTGTGATTTAGGAATGAACATAGGTCACTAAGCTGATGCAAAGCTACAAAGTTAAAGAACATGTTGAAAGTACAAAAATAAACTTCTCTGGAAAAGTCAAAGGTGGGGGAGGTGAGTGGGCAATATTATGTGGAGAGCATGCTGTGAAGTTCAGTATATAACCAACATAAAAATAATTAAAACAGCCATAACCGTTTTGGCTCAGTGGATAGAGCATCAGCCTGCGGACTGAAGGGTCCCAGGTTTGATTCCGGTCAAGGGCATGTACTTTGGTTGCGGGCACATCCCCAGTGGGAGCTGTGCAGGAGGCAGCTGATCGATGTTTCTGACTATCTCTCTCCCTTCCTCTCTGTAAAAAATCAATAAAATATATCTTTAAAAAATAATAATTAAAACATTTTAAAAATTATTTTACCTTGGGCCTTAATAAAGATCAGAAATATCAGGAAATCACATTTGGATGAAATAGACTCTAAATAAGGGAGTCACAAAAATTTCTCCCAGAAAAACTTGGGGTGCTATACTAGTTTGTTAGAGCTGCAATAACTATCACAGATGGGGTGACTTAAATTTGTTTTCTTACAGTTCTGGAGGTTATTCGTTCAAGATTAAGGTCAGTTTTTCATGAGGCCTCTCTCCTTGACTTGCAGGTGGCTACCTTCTCACTGTGTCTTCGCATGGCCATTTTTTTGTGTACATAGGCAACCCTGATCGCTCTACATTTTCTTCTAAATATACTAGTCCTATAAATTATGCCCTTCTCAGGGCAGCCTGTATCTGGAAACTATGAGGGAGGTATAAACGTGCCATGCCTATGACCTCATTTGACCTAATTGCCCCTTAAAGGGCCCTATTTCCAAATAAGGCACATTGGGATCAAGGCTCCAACATTTGAATTTGGGGGGACACAATTCAGTCCATAACAGGTACATTTGTAAAAGGAGGTAAGAAAGAGCCATTTTAGGGTCTCATTTGAGGACATTGCTAGAAACAATTTGTATGTCTTTACCAGAGCACCTTGCTTGAAGATATTTTGCATAAAATACATTTTATGGCTGTACAGAGTTGTCTCTATGAAAACAGTTAAGTAAAATACAGGAATTATTTAAGCCTCTCCATTTTTCCCTAACCCCTTCCTCAGGATAGATTAGCCATCTTTCAGATGGCACTGCATCCACCTAACAATAACTGACTCAGCAAAATCTTGTCTAAACCATGGAATAACCAACTTTTGACCCTCTATAGTCTCCAAACACCTCAAGTCATGTCAAATCATATATCCAAAGTAAAATCAGTATACTTGCTACAGCAAACAATTTCCAAACACATTACCTCTCACCTCTTTCTAAGTAGAATGCCATCTCTAAAGACCAACTCATGGAAAATCTTAAGCCAACATTGTCTCCAGTTAACTGTAATTCAAAATACCACAGGAGCATCCTGTTCAGGGTAGAGGATTGAGTGCATGGAGTTATCTCCCCAACATCTCATAAAAAGTCCCATTAAAATCCCAAGGACTGTAATAAAGAAGTTGGAAAGTGAAGAAATCGATATTAGCACTGGAAATAGGGGACAGAAGGAGCACTAGCAGATATGAAATTTTAGCGCAGCTCTGAAGTAGAGAAAACATGGAATCATACTGATAGATAACACAGGCTGGGAGAAGATGCACTGAGAGAGGAACCTCACCCTATCTACCTTCTCTCTGCCCCATGTCTTTAAGTGAAGCCCCTTAGTTGCCATGCCCCACAGAACTTGTAGCCAGCCAGAGCTAAAGTAAATTGCAAGCTCCTGGGAAAAAAGTCCTCACCCAATGCTGAGCTAAATGAGGACACACTCTCTTGAACTATGAGCACACAAAGCAGGCTGGATATATAGGCTTTGCTCTGCACAAAGGTGCCCATTCAAGGGAATGAATGGAGGTTACATGCAACCCATGCTCATCAAGCCAAGCTCTTCAGTGGAGGACTGCACCTACCTCGAGGAAAGGCACTTTTGGTATTCTACATACAGATGCCACAAGAGCAATAATAGTACCAAGGAAAACGACAGCGTCCTAAAGCATATAGAGAGGTAATAAAACAATAATGCCACCATGATCATCTCCGTGACAGACATAGCAATGCATCCCCTATGGTCCCCCTTCAAGGAAGACTTGCTGCTCAGATGCAGAGAGTACAATCAACACAAAGCCTCCAGCTTCCAGCCCCATCATGTCAATCTCAGCTACAGAAAGCAGCCTCACCCTAGGTCATGCCCTTCTCAGGACAGCCTGTATCTGGTGACTGAGAGGGAGGCATGAAGGCCCAGCCACTGCAGCCTAACACAGAGCACGTGCCATGGCAGGTGCGACGGAGCCCCGAGATCCACAGTTGTGGACCACCTGCAGGGTCACTCCACAAAGGAAGTGAAGTCCTGAATAGCCCAACAATTAAATTAAATTAAATTAAATTAAATTAAATTAAATTAAATTAAAATTAAATCTATTTTTCAAGCAATGAGAGCAGTAGTAAAATGCCCATCCAAAGATACCCACAAGTGATGCACTCAATACATAATTGGTATTATCATTAAAGGTCAAAAATCAGTCATCAGTGAGGAACAGAACAATTATGTGGAACTAAATCCCCACCGGCCAATAAGCACCCGGAGAAGGTGGCTGGCATGCCATCGGGGAGTCATGTGGCCCTGGCAAATGAGAATTAGACTCTAATTATCCCATTGGCAGGTTTCAGACAATTTTAAAATATATTCTCTGTAACTGTCACAGTGTCAAAACAATTATTTGCCTGCTTGAGTAGGTGTCAGACATTGTAAAGTATATATGCCCTTGTGAAATTAAACGAGAAACTTTCAGAAATTGGAGGTATAAGCTGGGGTCCTAATTATACCACCACAGTTACCTAAAGTCTGTTGGTGAAGAGGGAAGAATGCTGATTTTTCCTTTCTCTCTGTTTCCCCCTGAGGCACTGAATTTTGAGCACACATGGGGCAAGGGTAGAATGTGCTACCTGAACTTCAGAAAGGGATTCCAAGCCATTTTGCCTACTACCCTTGCCTTTGGGCCATCACTGGTCCTTAAACATGTCTTCCTTTTCTCTGCACAGCCGGTGGACTTCACCTGTATCGTCTCCTTTGATTTTCCACAGCAGCCTGTAAGTTCAGCCAGATGGCATCTTTGTCCCATTTTACAGATGCACCAACTGACTAATGAATGGTGCTCCCAGTGTCCTGAGTCCAAGAAGCCCACTCTTCCTGGTTCAGTAACTAAACCTCTGCTAGAATCGAACTGCCTCAATGTTCAGCCTCTTGGCTCAAGGTGGGGACCATTCCACAGAGTAGCTTATACGCCAAAGCCCCCAGTTGGAACAGACCCAGGCTGTTTCCTGAGACCACATCCTTGCTCATCTTGTCCCTTTTCTCTCCTGCCCTCCGCCTCTCTCTTGGTTTCTCCTAAGAGCACTCCCAACCTAAACCCCAGGTACCCCTATCCCTGCCTTAGGCTCTTCTTAGATCTAAGACAAGGCTCCATAAATCAAGGAATTTTCCTCTTTATGTCTGTTTCCAGAGGATTTCCTGTCTCTGGGATACAAAGCAAAGTGACCCTGGGTGGCAGCATCGGTAGCAGTAGGACTGGAAGCAGCCACGAGTTTCTAAATGCAGGAGGAGCCAGTCAACCTCACTTACTGATGGGCCAGTCCTGACCTGTGCCAACCAAGTGCATATTGTATCCAATTTACCACAATACATGGGGGCAGAGAGCTGGTTGAGGACCCGGTGGACGGGGGACAGGAGGCGGGGTGCCATTGGAAGAGTTTCCATTCAGTACATTTGTAGGTTAGCTTCACTGTTCACCTTCTGAGCAGAAGGGCAAAGAGACTGCCCACTGGATATAACGGCTTTTGCAGAAATATTGCTTCCTGGCTCCACTGTCTCATCTCCACTGGCCTCTGCCTCCCTCTGCCCCCTGCGCTCAGACTGGCTTCCCACCATCACTGCGGGGTGAGCCCGAGCTGATGAGGGCACCTGGCTTTGGCAGAGGCTCTTCGAAGCTAGAGGTCAGGTGTGTTTCGTGGATTTAATTAAGCTGGAAATGAAATCCAGCCCTGGAGTGGCTCATCGTCTTTATGATCACATTTCTTACCGCCTGTCAGGCCACGGTGGCTCGGGGTCTTGAAACAGGAAGAAGCGGGATGCTTCCTGAGCAGGGTTCAGTTCATCCATTCCACACGCATTTCAGGTAGCTTCCTCCCTTTCAGCAGAATGGAGAACAGGGCAGCATGCTTAGGGGCCATTCTAGGGGAAAGAATTACCATAAAATGAACAAAGGAAAATGTATTTCGAAATAACACACACACATATATTTTCTCGGTATAATATGTGCCCACTGTGAAAATGTATAAGATAGGAAAACAAAAAGAATTTAAAAATGCGTCATCTTACCAGCTAGAGATAACCACTGCTAACAGTGTGGTCTCCTCTCTGCCAGGTGGAGGTGTGTGTTTCAGAGCTTCAAGTGTGGGTAGTGAGAGACAGAAAGAAAGAATCCTGACCCTATAGGGGTTGTGGTTCATTATATAATCCATTTTTTTACCGATGTAAATATTCACTAGCACGAATTCATACAGGACACCAATTAACTATGATCGATGAGATTTTTATCTCCCCTTTTAAAGCAATCTGGGACCAGGAAAAAAGGGGGGACTTAATTTCCATGCTCAGTAATACTACAGAGCATCACACCGCAGTCATGTTTTCCGGGCCTGATAACATATTCTATAGTCTCCAAGATGAATGAGTGAGATGAGGGGATTTATACACTGCTGTGCACTGAGAAGGGGGCTTACCAGTTTCCTGAAGTAATATCATTTGACATTCGGAGCTATTAGCCTGCAACTGCAGAGGGCGTTCATTCTTTAGTCTGACTTGTGTTTGGCGGGTGGCAGTCCCCTTCATGTCCCTTAGTGTCATGAGGTCTGGCAGCTACAGGGCACTGACCTTTCTCACTCGGGAGATGTGATTGCTTTCACACTGATCGCACAGAAACACTTAGCAAATCTCCCACTGTGAGCTCCATCCCACACCAGCAATGCTGGCTTTTTATGTCTGTCATGTGGCGTTAGCCAGCTGAAAACTCACGAGGATGGGGAAGCTGTGCTGAATTAATATCTTCCAAGATAGTCACTCAGTCAGTTTGCATGCAACTAGTAAGTACCACTTTGGCCAAAGGCAAAAGCCACCAAATCATAAACTGTTGGAGATAGAAGGGAACTTCAAGAACTTCTTGTCCAGCCCTTTCGTTTTGCAAGTAAAGGAAACTGAGGACCAAAGAGGGGGAGGGATTTTTTCTTCAAGGTCACAGAGCTAGGCCCAAGTAGTGGTTTTCAACCTGTATGCTAGCACATCTGATCCTAAGCGGAATCCCACATGTGTAACTACAATATGCATGAAACAGCTAAGAAAGGCAGCCATGAGTGGAGCAGGGCTGGCGTCCAAAGCTTCCTCCCTCCCGTCCATCTCAGCTCTGAGATAGCTCAGGGAAGCCCTGAGTCCCCACGGAGCACAAATCAAAACCACTTCCTATGGCTTGCTGGCTCTAGTAATATTTCTCCAAATATTCTTTATATAATCAAATAGTCTAGATTAGACTGCTAAATAATTTAAGTTAGGAGAGTGAGATCTCACAGGCTTCTCATTTGCAAAAGGAAGACATTAATGGTCTCTGTGCCAGCAGGCGAAATGTCCATTATAAGTTGAAGAGGCAATGAAAATGAGTAGACCTTGTGGTCTCCTCTCCCAGCATTGATTCTAGCCCTGGTACACTGTAGAGAGCTATGTGGTTTAGGTGGGACTAACCCCACTCCCAGTTCCAATTAGCTACAGGCTGATTTAGCAAACGCCTTTAGTAGACTCAGATCCACCGAGAAAGAACAAATATTGACCTTGGCATTAGCAAATCAAGCAAGACTTACTAAATAAAGGATACAAAAGAAAGTCAGGGCGCTAAAAAGTATATTCAGCAGAGAGGTTGACAACATTCTCCAAAGGAGCTGTAAGTTTTCAGGCTATAAAAATTCTAAACAATAGACCCACAGTTATAGATGATAAATTTGAAAAAGTAAGGTCACATCAGACTGCTATATACTCAACTGCCTTCCTCCATAAATAAAGCTGAGAGTGCTTTGCAGGTAAGCTGGTCTGAATAACTCTTGAGACTCCCTCGTTTGGGTCAGCTGCAAACCAGCACTTTTCAGATTATATAATATATAACTAAAGAGTATGGCCCAGTGCAATACACTTGATCACAAATCTAATCCTAATTATTATCCTCAGCCTTCTTGGGCTAACATAATGTGGCCTAGTGAATCTGTGAACTAAGGACTACCAAACTAAAATGGGATTCAATTACCCAACCTAGGAGTTAGGCCAAGATGCCATTAAACCAACTATGAAGTCTTTCTTATAGTGTAACTAGAGGCCCAGTGCACAAAAATTTGTGCACTCAGCGGGGAAAGGGGGGTCCCTCAGCCAGGCCTGTGCCCTCTCGCAGTCTGGGACCTCTCAGGGGATGGCCACCTGCGGGCTTAGGCCCGCTCTCCAGGGGATTGGGCCTAAGATGGCAATCACACATCCCTCTGGCAGCCCGGCAGCCCTCAGGGGATGTCCACTTGCCAGCGGGCAGCAGGCCTAAGGTGCAGTCTGACATCCTTAGCACTGCTGAGCAAGCAGGAGAGGCTCCCACCACCACCACTGTACTGGCAGCCATCAGCCTGGCTTTTGGCTGAGCAGAGCTCCTCCCATGTGAGAGCGCCCTGACCACCAGAGGGCAGCTCCTGCATTGAGCATCTGCCCCCTGGTGGTCAGTGTGTGTCATAGTGACCAGTCATTCCCAGTCCTTCTGCTGTTAGGGTCAGTTTGCATATTACCCTTTTATTATATAGGATAGAGGCCTGGTGCACGGGTGGGGGCCAGCTGGTTTGCCCTGAAGGGTGTCCCAGATCAGGGTGGGGGTCCCGCTTGGGTGCCTGGCCAGCCTGGATGAGGGGATGATGGCTGTTTGCAGCTGGTCACACCCCCTTCAGGGTGGGGGTCCCCACTGGGGTGCCTGGCCAGTCTGGGCGAGGGGCTGAGGGCTGTTTTCAGGCTGGCGGGTGACTGAAGCTCCCAACTTCTCCTTTTTTTCTGTTTGTTTTTTTTTGTTTGTTTCTTTTTATTATGGGATTTATTTACCGTCTATAGCTGTCACTGGAGCTGAGAGCCGGCTCCAGCTCTGAGGCTACAGCTAATTGAAACATTGTTGCCATCACTGCCGCTCTAAGCTCTGAGGCCGAAGCTGGCTGAAAGCAGGTTTCTGGAGCTTGTTTAGCTTCTATAATTGCGACATTGTTTCTTAGACTGCAGCTCAGAGGCCGGCAGCAGCAGGCGGGGAACGTTGGCTTCCTCCATCACTGGAGCAAGCAAGCCTCCTGTTCGCTTCAGCTGCCTGGCTGCCGGCCGCCATCTTGGTTGGTAATTAATTTGCATATCTCACTGATTAGCCAATGGGAAGGGTAGCGATGTTACAGTTAATTACCATGTTTCTATATTATTAGATAGGATTATAACTCATGGCCACAGTGAATGATTCAAAGACAGACATGTGCCATAATTGGTCTAATCAGAGGAATGTTCAGGATTTTTGCTTGACAGTTTAGGTAGAGATAGTCTTTCCCAAGGATATTAACAAGTAAGCAGGTAGTTGTCTTTCATACTGGCTGCCTTTCTAGAGCTGCAAGAGGATCCCACCTTAGGATAAAGCTGATACCAAGGAAGGGAGAACAGAGCATAGAAAGAAACTAGCTCCTTCTTGGCATCATTGAGCAGCTTGATCAATCCTTACCTGAAATCAGAACTTGTGAAATTTCTTTTCTACAAGCCAATGCATTCCCTTTGTTTAAGCTATTTTGACTTGGGTTCTTTGATACTTGCAATGGAGAGCATTCTTATTGATATGCAAACATATGATGGTTTCCCAAGTTCATGAAAACATGAGACATAAATGCTTCCAACTTTATTAGGAAAATTCACTTTCAGAACTCTGCAGTAGTAAGCCAGTAAATCCAGTCCTCAGTCAATAGTTTAGGTCAGTGGCCAGAAAACTCATTAGTCAACAGAGCCAAATATCAACAGTACTTCTTCAAAATAGACTCGCCCAGGCCAAAAACCGACTTGTGCGCATGGGCCACGAAGTTTCAGTTGCACTGTACGTGCGCCCGCACGTGGTATTTTGTGGAAGAGCCACACTCAAGGGCCAAAAAGCCGCATGTGGCTCGCGAGCTGCAGTTTACCGACCACGGGTTTAGGTCAACAAATATGTGTGGAGACCAGCTCACGCTATAGCCAACGTTATGCAGCAGGTTAAACAGAATCCCTACTCTCCCCTACTTCACAAAACAAGAGTATCACTCAAAAAATATATACTGAGCTCACAAAAGTGGTACTGTATTAGCTTCCCAGAGCTACCATAAAAAAATTACCATAAACTGAATGACTTAAAACAACAGAAGTTTATTCTCACACTTCAGGAAGCCAGAAGTCTGAAATCAAGGCATCAGCAGGGATACATTCCAACCGAAGGCTCCCTGGGGAATCTTGTCTGACCTCTTCCAGCTTCTGGTGGCTCCTGGAGTTCCTTGGCCTGTGGCAGCATAACTCCGATCTCTGTCTCTGTCTTCACATGGCCTTTTCCATGTATCTCTGTATGTCAAAACTCCTTCTCCTCTCTCTTATAATAATACTTATTTAGTCACACTAACTCCAGATGATCTCAACTGGAGATCCTTAATTTTATTTCATTCCATCTTCAAAAAGCCTGGTATTTCCAAGTAAAGTCACATACACAAGTACCAGGGGTTAGGACTTGGATAGGGCTTTCTTCAGGTTAGGATTTGGATAAAGCTTTCTGGACACTCTTCAAGGTACCAACTTCGTGAACACATACTCCTGATTTTTTTAATACCCCGTCTGAAGAAATCACCACCTTAACCCCTCAAAAGCAGTATAACTAAAACTGAACTCATTCTTATTCCTCCCAAATGTGTTTCTTTTCCTGAATCTCTTACTAGTAATGTCCCACATGTAACCAGTTGCTATGCTCTGTTTTACATCTGAAATTTCTCTTGTATCCGTTTCCTTCTCTATTCACAACCACTCTTTCAAGTGTTTGCATTTCTCACATACTAGGCTCATCGTTGGCCTCCCTGATCTTGGTTCCACCATCCTCTACCTCTAATCCATCCTCCCCACCACTCAATGATTGACTTTCCTGAAATAACAATCTGTTCAAAACCCACTGATGACTTTCCCCATTTATCTCATCTTATCTTTACAAAGATGGTTTTCCTGATTTTCTCAATGAAGTGCAGGCATGTGAAATGGCCTGTAGAGTCCACAGCCAGGATGAGAGCTGAGCTAGGAACCTGGGTCTCCTCTCCCTAAACACAGCTCCCTTCCACTTCCCCACATCCAGGTACATTTTGCAGAAACCTAACATTATCTCAACTCTTCAGTAATCCAACAACCCAAGGGAAGAAAAAGATAATTTGTGCAGATTTTACAAGTTATACTGTTCACTTAAAGAACTAGCTTAAAGAAATACTCAATGTTTTACGAAAGTTGGCCTTTGTCACACAGGCTTCCCTTTATGTCATATGTAATTCTGTTCTTTCCTTCCCCCTTCCCCAACTGTGGCACCATAGAGGTTGCTAAGCAATTGTCCCTGACAAGGTCTCAGCGCCTGTCAATAAAATGGAATATTCTCCCATTCTCTGTTCCCTTTTAGTACTGAGGAAGGTGTCAATCAAAGCGCATCGGTAAATGCTGGCTTTTTAGAGAAGGCAGAAGGCCCTGACAGGCGGGGAATAAAAGATGACTATTTTTAAACTAACAAGTCCCTTTTTAAAGTAAGGCAAGTTGAGTAAAAGAGAGACAAGTTTCACTACTCGCTTCTCCAGAGATGAAAGGTCTCCTTCAGGTCAAGCCACCCTCTTGATTTGAGAAGGATGTCTTGTTTGTCCAAAGAGCAATTTTCAATGATGTGCTACTGCTCTTTGAAAAACAAAGACAAAAACAGCTCAATAAATAGGTATCTGAAAATAACATTTTTTTCCCCAAAGGCTCAAGGATTTAGAAGATTTTCAAAAGCTTGGCCATCATAATTAACTAAATAAGACCTTCAGAGAATGGAGAATTGATATGCAGGGTGTGTGCAATTAAATGATATCAAATTTAACAACCTATATTTATTTATATTCAATAAATACAATCTAGGTCGTTGTGTATATACCTCCACAATGGCTGCCATCTTTGTGCCAAGCATTGTGCTCTACAAAGACGAATGCACAGAGACTAAGATAAAAGGGCATTTGCTCCCCTGCAAGATGTACTAATTTGACACAGGGTTAATATCTGCAAACATACCAGCAATGCATGCAGCATCACTCAAGCCATATTTAAGGGTGACATGATCAATCAAACTACTATTCTATTCACTACGTCCCCAAAAGGGTACCTTCAAATTGTCTTACCCAAAACTGAACTAGTTATCAGAACATAGGGCTCTGTCACTTTAGAAGGTAGCAAGCAGCTCTTAAGCCCACACCTGAATCATTGTACTGAATAGACTCATTAACCTTTGCTCAAACAGACACATATGTTCCTAGCAGGTGGCAGCATTCTTCAATTCCCGGTGATATTGAGATAATTCCAGCACAAATACAGAAATGTCAGTGTTGCTAAATTTTTTTAATTGCACAGCCGTATTTTCTTCATGTGACATAGAACATGGCACACTGCAAACTTCTAGTCCGAAGAGCCTGCACTGGAAGCAAACGTGTGTGAGGAAGAAGGTACAGTGGGCTCAATACAAAAGCCCATGAGGGTCCAGAGGGAAGATAACTTGGACTTGGTGAGTCCCTGAGAATGAAAGTGGCAGGAAAGAGCCAACCCCAGTACAAGTGAACTCTCCACCACTGCACAGAGGACCGGACCCTCAGATTTCCCACACCTATGCCAAGCTGGAAAGTGGGACACTAGCCACTGGGGAGTTAGAAGCACAGGGCATGCTTTTAGAAGCTTTCCCTTAAAGAATAGGTAAGACACCTGCTGGCTTACATATATTTCTGTTTAGTTACATATATTTATGTTTAGTTTGGTTTTTAATCCTCCTGGAATTATGCTCCTCAAAGGTGCTTAATCCCTCAACCCCTACTTCCCTTCCACCCACTCTCCAGCCTCCAGACACAGACAGTATTTCAAATAATATCCATAATCTTAGGACCCAGATTCAGAGGGCACCTTCATACAGGTACAGAAATTGGGACCACTGAGACTGCTTACTTACATTTCTAGTCCCAGCCCATCATTCATATGTCAGAGAATTGTTTTCATACTTGTTCCCGCTCCTGAAATGTGATCAGTGTGGTACAGTAGAAGGAATGTGAGCTTTGAGGTAATCAATCCAAATCTGGGCTCTACCACTTCCCTCTGAACTCCAGATGTCGCCTCACGCTAGAGTTGTGAAAGGGACTAACTAAAATGCCTACCCCAGTATTTTCCCCACGATAGGTGTTTAATAAATGCTAGTCTACTGCCGTCCATTTCAGTATGAAGCATATGATTTATTCATCATTGTATCACTAACAGCACAAAACTTAACATATTGTAAAACGCTCTTTAGTTTTTTAAAAAATCATTTTCATATTCATTGCCATCACAGCTCAACTCATCCCCCAACCACTTCTGCCGTCAACATGACAGACAATAACCCAGAAGATGTATTAGAGTGTTGCTAAGCAGCTAAGTGACTGTGAAAGATAATAATAAAAGAAATACATCGATAACCTTGTCCTTGACATTCAAAGATGGTGGTAGGAATGGTATAATGTCATGTGAATGAAAATATCAACCCTCATGAAATGCTTATAGCTTCCAGGTTACCCAAAAATAAAGACTGCTCTCTATGCAATGACTTAGCCATTCTCCAGCTCTATGTCATGACTTGTGGTTGTAAAAAGGCCAGTCTCTCGCCCACAGTTATTCCCCAGCACTCTACAGCTGTCTGTGTAAGAATGGGCAGGAGCACCAAATAGTGTGAAACTATATGGAATCAACCATGCACAAATGTCACACCATGTACCAGGGGTCCTCAAACTACGGCCCATGGGCCACATGCGGCCTGCCGAAAACATTTATCTGGCCCGCCGGGTGTTTTTGCCGCCGCTGTGTGCATAGGAATTTGTTCATAGTTTTTTTTAAAACTATAGTCCGACCCTCCAACGGTCTGAGGGACAGTGAACTGGCCCCCTGTTTAAAAAGTTTGAGGACCCCTGATTAGACTGTCTAAGCACCTTCCTCATTGTCCCTAATGTGACTGCCCAACTTGAGCAAAGTAGCTGTTCTTAAAGAGATTAGGGACATTTCCCTAGTTGTCTGACAGAGATGCCCAGATTTAGATGTGAGAGAAAGAAACCAGAATTATAAACTAAACTAGAGGCCTGGTGCACGAAATTCGTGCACAGGTGGGGTCCCTAGGCCTGGCCAGCGATCAGGGCTGCCCAGGTTCCCCGCCTCCCACTTCCTCCTTCCCTCGCCGCCTGCGCGCCGCCACTGCATGGTTCCCTACCTCCCTGCCTCCCCACCTCCTTCTTCCCTCACCGCCCGTGTCTACTACCCCCAGTTCCCCATCCCAGCCCAGGGCCTGGCCCCAATTGGGTGATCAGGACCTGCTGGCCAGGGGGAGAAACAGGGGCGGGACCCAGGAGATTGGCTGCCTACCCCGAGGAGGGAGCCGGCCCTAGGCCCCCCTGGGAAAGGGGCCATGTCCACCTCCACCCACCCTTGGCTCCCTGTCCCAGCCAGGGGCCTGGCCCTGATTGGGCGATTGGAGCCTGCCGGCTGTGGGGAAGGACCAGGAGGTTGGCCGACAGGTCCCATCAGCAATTGGGGCCTGCAGGCTGTGGCAGCTCCTGCGTTGAGCATCTGCCCCCTGGTGGTCAGTGTGCATCATAGCGACCAGTCGTTCCAGTCATTCCAGTGTAACGGTTGCTTAGGCTTTTATATATGTAGATAGCTCTGGCCAGTGTTCTCAGTGGTTAGAGCATCAGCCCATGCACAGAAGGTTCTGAGTTTGATTACCTGTTGGGGACATGTACCTGGGTTGCTGATTCGATCCCTGGCCCCAGTCAGGGTACATGCAGGGGGCAACCAATTGATGTGTGTCTCTCACAGTGATGCTTCTCTCTCTCTTTCCTTTCCCTTCCTGTCTTCCTTCCTACTCTCAAAAAAAAAAAAATCAATGGAAAAATATCCTCCAGTGAGGATTAACAAAAACAAACAAAACCAAAAACTAAATAAAGGTGATAAATAAATGAGGTTTGCCATAGCGTCTCCCCATGTTTACAGTTGCTCATAAATGTGTGGGTGAAACAGTATATATTAAAAATTGCAGGTGCTTCACTCTGCCCTGACCTGTGCTTCTGGAAGAATAGTGTGCCCACCATATTTTAAAACTGGAGCAGAATCTCAGTATAAGTACTTCTCCTAAAAATCTTACAACAGCAAAAATGCACAAATTCCATTCTCAGTGAAACCAGGACATGCATGACCTGTGGACTCCATATTTCATGGAAGGGTTCCTCAAAGCAGCTGAGATCAGGCTGTGGCTGCATACGAAGTAACAAGAAGAAGCCGGTGGTGAAAAGGCCCAGCAGTGGTGCCAGTAAAAAATAGGCTTCTTGCACTGGCTGGTGTTAGAGCATCAGTCTAACCACCAAAGGGTCTCACGTTCGATTCCTGGTCAAGGGCACATATCTGAGTTGTAGGTTCAATCCCCAGCCCTGGTCAAGGTGTGTGTGGGAGGCAACCAATTGATGTGTGTCTCTCACATTGATATCTCTCTCTCTCTCTCTCTGTCTCTCTCCCCTCTTGTTTGCCACAAAGAGTATAGGAGCTGTGTTCAACAAGGCAGGAAGAAAAAGCCCTCCAGGATTATATTCAATTTGGAAAGGCAGAGGAAAAGAGGCTATATTCTGAATGAATGAATGAATGAATGAATGAATGAAGCAGAGATGAGCTATACTGTCAGAAAAAGTCTTTCTCTGTGGCAGAAAAGACAAAGAAAGCCCTTGGATCATGAAGCCTGAAAGATACATCTAGGCATCCTGTGCCCCCACCTACCATCACCAAGGAACACCCCTTAAGGAGGTCATACAGGAAAATAAAATTGATTGAAATGTAAAAACTAAAAACACATAGGTAAAATAGTGATACAAACTTGCTATAAGCAAATCAGGAAAGGATAGCAAAACTTACCCCTATCCTATATAATAAAAGGGTAATATGCAAATTGACCCTAACCACAGAACAACCGGCTGCTATGATGCGCACTGACCACCAGGGGGGCAGATGCTCAACGCAGGAGCTTCTCCCTGGTAGTCAGTGCTCTTCCACAGGGGGAGCGCTGCTCAGCCAGAAGCCAGCTCATGGCTGGCCAGCACAGCAGCAGTGGCAGGAGCCTCTCCCACCTCTGTGGCAGTGCTAAGAATGTCCAACTAACAGCTTAGGCCAGGGGAAGCAAGCCTAAGCCATTAGTCAGACATCCCCTGAGGGCTCCCGGACTGTGAAAGGGCACAGGCCTGGCTGAGGACACACCCCTCCCGAGTGCACAAATTTTTGTGCACCAGGCCTCTAGTATTGAAGTGTAGATTTTCTTTACAGCATGCCTTCTTAAACTAATATTTGTTCTAAAACTAAGAGCAGTTTTTCCACCAACTCACTGAAGTAAACTGTATTTGGGACTGTTAAATAGACATTCACACATTTGCATCATTTTCTCAAAGGTAATTATTTTTTCCAAAAATTATATAATGTTGGGACTGGGTACTTTAACCTTGATTCATCGCCACTGAAAAGTTTTCATTTTTAAGTGTCACTAACACTCTTGTCGATATTTTTAAACTCCACTTTGAGTTATATTCTAACAAAACATTCTCTACAAAGGAAATCTTTTACAAAATTGTACAGAACATGATGGCGGAACTATGGTAATCACTGGATTTGGAATCAAAAAGTATAGGCTTGAATTTCAAAGCTCAATATAAGTTCCATGAAGCTTAGTGGTCTTTATCCCTCCTCCCTCCAGCAAAACCTAACTTTCTCACACATACTGTTGTCTTCACGACCTGGAGAACAAGAGATCTACTGTCTGTTGGCTTAACTTAATGTAAGATTTAATTGTCACTACTGACATTTTGAGTCTGATATTCTTTTTTTAGGGGGAGAGGGCCTGTGTATTATAAAATGTTTAGCTGCGCCCTTGACTTCTACTCACTAGTAGCCCTCTCCAGTTTTGACAATCAAAGGTGTCTCCAAATATTGTCAAATGTCCCCTGGGAGGCAACATATCAACTGGTATAGAATCACTGCCTTAAGAGTAGAAAAACCCTCTGTGGGTAGTGGGACAGTTCTGAGCATCTCATGTAAAGTCTAAACCTACATAATAAAAGCCTAATATGCTAAGTGTCCAGTCGTCAGGTGGGCCATTCAACCAATCAAAGTGTAATATGCTAATGATATGCCACTCAACAGCTTGTTCTGATGTGCACTGATCACCGGGGGGCAGATAATCGACTGGATGACCAGTCTCTATGACATGCACTGACCACCAGGGGGTACACGCTCCGACCAGTGAGTTAGCTTGGTGCTGGGGTCCAGCTGATCAGGACTGAGCAAGATGGGCCAGACACACCCTGGAGCCCTCCTGCGGTCCCACCCCAGCTGGCCAACCACCCGCGTCCCTCTCTGGCCCCAATCGTGCACTAGTGGGGTCCCTCGGTCTGGCCTTTGCCCTCTTGCAATCCAGGACCCCTCTGGGGATATCAGAGAGCTGGTTTTGGCCCAATCCCGCAGGCCAGGCCAACGGACCCCACTGGTGCACAAATTCATGCACCGGGCTTCTAGTGGACAATAAAATTTCTAACAGCCCTTTAGGATGAAAGTATTCCATGGAGATATATGTAGTATTTATTCATTCTACTGGCTTACTGAATGACAACCCACAGCTCACTGTGGACCCCCTTTCCTCATCCTTTTAATCATGAGACCATCTAACCCCTCTGTAGCCAGGTCCTCTGCCTCAAGAGAGGAGTTTTCATGTATGAAACACAACCCTGCTCTAATGCTTAATGCTTTTAGCCAGTCTTCCTTCGTATCATCTGAGTAATTATTCCTATCCTGTCCTATAGTTTTTGCATATAACATAAATATTTCCACAGCATTCCTGAGCCAGCATTTACAAACTGTTGTAATAACAATGATATTCTAGCCCGGCCGGCATGACCCAGTGGTTGAGCATCTACCTATGAACTAGGAGGTCATGGTTCAATTCCCAGTCAGGGCACATGCCCAGGTTGTTGGCTCAATCCCCAGTAGGGGGCATGCAGGAGGCAGCCGATCAATGATTCTGTCTCATCATTGTTTCTCTCTCTCTCTCCTCTTTTCCTCTCTGAAATCAATAAAAAATATTTTTTTAAAGAGCAAGATTCTGATAGGGGGAAGATCTTTTCCCAGCCCCTCACTAAGATAGATGAAGAACTGGAATCAGGGCCTATCTAGCTCTGTCACTTATAGGCTAAACAATCTTGGATATGTTAATTAATCCTCCTGAACCTCTGTTTCCTCTACTATAAAGTGCCTGCAGCAATGTCTGCTTCCAGAGGTAAGAAGTAAATGAGATATGGCATGCAAACACCTAGAAAGTACCTGTTCCTTATAATAGATCAATAAATGTAGCTACAACTACTCTTGTAGCTTATTCTTTTATATTTTAACTGTTGTCCTGGTGCACAGATTCGTGCACATTGGAAGAAAATTAATTAGAAGAAATATTTTAATATCGCTATTTGTGTCTTGCTAATGAAAAGAAAATAGGATTCTACCGAGTCTCCTATCTACCTACTCCAGGACTTCTGTGAGGATCAGATGAGGCAGGTGGAAACGCTTCACAAGCATTTGGGTAAACTGTAAAATGTTTGCACCTGGCTATAAAGCAAGTTGGGTTCCTGGGCTGAAGAAACTCCAAGGAGGCTAATCGCTAGGGAGAGGAAGCTAGGCATTGCTACATGATGTCATCACCCGGCACCCAAAGCAACCGTTTCCAGGCTGGGCTGTGGGCCACATTTTGCACTATGGGGTCTTGGCAGTGTTGGCTGTGATTTGGTGGGGTGTCACTCCGGGGTGGTAGCGGGGCCTGTGTCCCACTTGGAGGAAGTCGAGTGTTCGTTTGTCCAGGCCAGGTCCATGATGCCTTTTATTTTTAAATGGCCAGTGCATGTCATGGCAGCTCCTGCGCGGTCAGTGTGTGTCATAGATACTGGTCAGACGGACGGACACTTAGCCCTTTATATATATAGAAGATACCATCTGAAAAGTTAGTCAACAAATACAGCACTCCATGGAGCTGCTGTTCGAACAACTGAGTTTCTTAAACTGGGTAATGAGCGTTTTATTTTCATTATATAATTCATTTAACTGTATATGTTGTTCACATTAAATCACTACAGAACAGTGATATATACAGCTTCACTGAGAGTCAGGCTAAACTTCTGCTCATTTTGAAAAGCAGGATGACAAAATTTGAAATGAGAGATGCCTGTGAAAACAGAAAATGGAGCAAATTCCTAAGATGGAGTTTAGAGACAATACAAACCACCTGAAGTAACTTGCTACCTTAGTTCACTCCTCTCACTCCATCCCCCACATTTCAAGTGAGCAAATCAAAGACCCAAACAAAATCACCTCCATCGAAAGATAAGCAATCATCAGAAATGTAACAGCATGGTCCATTACTTAATCTTCCAAAAAAAATGGGAAGAGCTATAAGAGCAAAAAGCAGGTATAATACAATTCAGAAAAATAATTACTCGAGGAAGCAAGGGGGGAAAAACCTTTCAGACACACTTCTCTTTATTTTCAAATAAAGAAAACAAAAATTCCTTGAAAAAAAAATTGAAGAGATAGATAAAAGAAAATCTAAGACAACAGACAGAGATGGAGAGTTAGCTGCCAGCTGCCAGGGAAGAAAGAGATAATGGCTTAGCACTTGATCGAATGAAAAATTCATGATCCTGGGAGTGAGATGGTTTGAGTTTGAATCTCAGCACTACCACCTACTAGCTCTGGAATACTTCTCTGAATCCGTTTCCTCATCTATAAAATCTACTTCACTGGGTCATTATAAGAATTAAACAAGACAATAACATAGCCTAGTAATAGGCTCACAGTTCAAAATAAACGTCCCTCCCTTTAGCCCTGCTGGCGTGGCTCAGTGATTGAGCATCGACCTAGGAATCAGGAGGTCACGGTTCAATTCCCCAGTCAGGGCACATGCCTGGGTTGCAGGCTCAATCCCCGATACGGGGAGTGCAGGAGGCAGCCAATCAGTGATTCTCTCTCATCATTGATGTTGCTATCTCTCCCTCTCCCTTCCTCTCTGAAATCAATTTAAAAATAAATATTTTTTAAAAAGTCTCTCCTTTTATACACTTGTTTATCCCTATATGTCCCTTCCTCTGTCTGTCCCTCTCCCTCCTTCTGTCTGTCAGACTCTCAATTTTTCTGTGACAGTGTGAAGCAGATGAAGAGGAAGATTTAAAATCAACAAATTATTCAAAAGACTCCCTAAACCATTAATATCAATCTACTCTCCCAGTCAGAATTTTTCCAGTTTATAACAGAATCTATGTTAATGTGTGTGTGTGTGTGTGTATATATATATATATATACATATATATATATACACACACACAGCACAAAGTATATATAAAAAGTATCTATAATAATAAAAGCATAATATGCTAATTAAACCAGACGTCCTTCCGGACATCCTTTCCGGGATGAAGCCAGGGCTGCAGCCACCGTGGCTGCGAGGGAGGGATCCAGGCAGCTGCAGCTGCAAAGGCCTACTCTTGCACAGATTTTGTGCATCAGGCCTCTAGTACATGTATATACACCAATGTGAGCCAATATACTTAATAGGGGAAATCTCCCTTATTTTAAAATTGTCAGGTAAACATGATCCATTCATATCAGCTTAATCAAAGATAATGTAATAATAATGTGCTATACTAATAATGTAATGGGGTGAGGAAAGAAGAGGATAGAAGACATCCCAATACATTGCTCTGGAAAACAGACTGTTGGGTCATTCCCTCTTTGTCATGCTCCAAACCAATGTTGTCCAATAGAACATTCTGTAATAAAAGAAATGTTCTAAATCTGTGCTCCCCATCATGATAAAACAGTCTCGTGCACTTATTGAGCACCAGAAATGCTCATAGTACTAGTATAACTGAAGAACTGGAGTTTTAATTTGATTTCATTTTGATTAATTTAGATTTAAGTGCAAATATCCACATGTGGCTAGTGCTACCATACTGTAAGCACAGATATTGACTAATTAAGTCATATAATCTAGTAAGTGGAAATAATTTCATTTAACTCATTTTATACATTCATCCATTCTAACAAGTCTCTTTTTAATTAATTGTGATTATGTCCCCTCTCCTGATGGTGACCAACTCATAACAGCGGCAGATCTCAGTTCCATTACTTTGTTCCTGCTCATACTAACTACCATAGGGATAAATAGCCCTGAAATGGCCAAAGAAGGAAATGTTATCAGTGAAAAAGCCTATACTATTGACTAGGTATCTTGCCCAATAGACTTAAACATCTTTCCATGCTTTGCACTAAATGACAATAGATATTCTCGGGCTCATTCTCTCCACAGCCCCAACATGGTGTTTCAACCTAAGGCTGTTCTTATAATGTTCAGCACAGGCTCATGACTCACCCCAAAGTACAAATCTTTGTGGACCATTATTATGCAACTCAAGTTCACAGCTCTCTTGGGTCTGGAAGAAAATGTTTGCCTTTCAAAGGAAGGAAGGAGTTGCACATCCTTTATGCTACACATCCTGAACGTTGTTGTTTTTTTCTCAGCTATGATTTTAATAACCCTTGGACAGCTGTAAAGTGCTCCTGGAAAGTACTTGAACACAGACATCTGTGCTGCCATTTAAGCGCAGAGCTGTGACCCTGCACAGGCAGTCAAATTGGAAATAAGAACAATAACCTCTTGGGAAACTTGAGTACCGTACCAAGGTCTCATGCCTGACAGGAGCGCCTTATCTCTTATAGGAGGTCAACAGCACTGACTAACTTCCCTGACCTGAGCTAAGATGACCTTACACAGCGCTTGACTTCCAAGATGCTACAAAAATGCTTCTCAATGGTGGGATGTGCCCCCTCTGGGCACAGGGACTATATGGCCCTAGACTGCAAACAAAGCTTACCTGAATGGCTATTTTATCATGGGATTTAAAGCAAATGCTCCTCGCCATCTTCTTCTTTTTTTTTTTTTTAAAGTGGTAGTGTTTTTTATAAAGATATTTGTATTTTTTAATATTTTTTTACTGATTTCAGAGAGGAAAGGAGAGGGATAGAGAGAGAAACATCAATGATGAGAGAGAATCATTGATTGGCTGCCTCCTGCACACCCCTCACTGGGGGGATCAAGCCTGCAACCCCAGCATGTGCCTTTGGCCAGAATCAAACCTGGGACCCTTTAGTCCGCAGGCTGACGCTCTATCCACGGAGCCAAACCAGCTAGGGCTCACCATCTTATTCTGTGTATTTACTATAATGCCCAGTAGTCACCTCATACAAAGTGAATGCTCATTAGATATCTGTCAATTACATAAAGAGAAATAAACCATAACTAGGATAACCAGAACTCCAACCAGGCCATATTACCCTTGAATGATTTGAAAGAAAAATTTAAACGTATTAAAATTATTGCCATCTTTAATGAAAATGATAAATCAGAACTATATCCTAAGAAATATTTCTTCTAGTTCTTTCCGTTGCCTAAAATAAAATCCAATGTCTGTCTCTTCCTATATATTACATTTTTCCTTCAATTACTTATTTACATAAATCTTTCTCCAAATTCATCTTATATTAATTTTCTTTCCCTTCACTCTAATATCTAGCTGATAATTTTCTTTTTTATTTTGATTTGTTAATTTTAGGAAGAGAGTAGAAGGAGAGGGGGGAAAGAGAGAGAGAGAGAGAGAGAGAGAGAGAGAGAGCGCGAAGGGGGGGGACATTGTTCCATTTATTTATACATTCAATGACTGAGTCTTACATGTGCCCTGACCAGGAATCAAACCCATAACCCTTGGTGAATCAGGACAGTGCTCTAACTAACTGTCTAGCTAATAATTTTCCTAATTCTATTTCATTGCTGAATGTCAGGTTAGACTAAATCAGCTCTATTCAAGATTTTATGTGCCAGTAGTTGATACACAGGGCACTTCAGAAACCTCACATCAAATCTTGAAATAAGTGTGACATCTGACATTTATATTAATGAAGGAGACTGGCCTCGGGTTTTCCACATTCAAAAGGTATAATGCAGGACTTTGTAGGAATCCAATTTAGGTGACTAGTGTGTGTATTTTTATAGCACTTGTTTAAATAATTAAATTAATGAATCTACAAAAGGAGTAAGATCTGTATGGAGTCAAGGAGAAATGGCACTAAAGTAGGAGAATCTTGTCATTGTTATCTAGCAAATGAGAATGTTCTAGTCACTTAGCATTGCATAAAGTCTGATCTATGGCCTGGAGAGAATATCCAGGTGGTCATCCAATTCCAGTCCTTCTGAATCTACTCACCAACAAACCTTCGGGTTACAAAGTCCTATACCCCTTATCTTAGTACCAAAAAAAATAAACTTGTCCTTGGGCTGATTAAAATGAAATCTTACTTTGTGAATCAATGGTCAACTCTGAACATGAGTCAGCTTCCTGAGCCTCATCAACTGTAGGGCACTGACAAGTGTAGTCTCTGGGATTGCCCACTACTGTTCTCACACTCCAAACCCTAAGAAATCAGCCAGCCTCGCTTTAATAATGTCTTTAACTCATTATCTTCATTCTCAATATTCTACGCCTGAAAACACCTTGACAAGTCCCATTCTTTTCACTACACTTTGTGAACATACTCTTTTCTCTCAACAGGCTAGAGAAATAAGAGAAGATGGAGATTTGCCAACTGCCAAAAAAAAAATGTGAAGTTGAAGCTTCTCATTTCTTGACTTTGAGGACAACTATTCTGCCTCCTATATTTGGCTTTGAAGCAAACCATCTTCTGAATCAAATGTACTGACCCTACGGAGACCTGACTGATGGAAAGTGAATACATTTAGGGACTAAATAGACATGGTTTGAATTCTACACCCACCATTTGCATTCACTTGCCATATGAGATTCATCAAATCCTTAACCTGCCTTTCCCTCATGTCCTTATCTGTAAAAATAATAATACTTAGATTACAAGATTATTACAAGTACTCAAGAAAACAATATATATTAAATATCTGGCATTTGATGGGTATTCCAAAGTATTCATTTCCTTTTTCTCGAGTAATTTTCTCTGGCATTTACTAGCATTTGTAGGACCTGTAATATCTCACTGAAAGGAGTCATTCCAATTACTATTCTAGCATCTTTTTCTGAAATTACAAGCCATAAATTTATCATGCTGTGTCCAGTATGAGTCATATCCTTATTATCAGCTGTGATTCCAAATGCACAGGTTTTATTGTTATTTATAATGAAAATTTTTTCTACAATCCTTACAGGGGCACTTGTCTTTATTACATGCATGGTCTATGTTTACACATATAATGCAGGACCTTGAACAAAGCTAATCCTTCTTTTCAATAATAAAGTTGTTAACATCAAGACAGTTTGTAATTTGTTGAGTGTGTGTGTGTGTGTGTGTGTGTGTGTGTGTGTGTGCGCGTGCGCACGCGCGCATGTGTATCCAAGAGGAAACAAGGAATTTGATCATCTCTCTATATATATTTATTAAAATATTTCCCCTATTGGTTGGTCCATTTAGAATCTGTTCTCTATGTCTGATCCTGGATGGTCTATTCCCAAGCTTTGGAATCCAACTCCAGCTCTTGACTTACAGCCTGTGTCCTTGAACACAGAGTGGAAAAGTGGAAAATGCATAATAATACAGACTTGTATATAAGCACAAGCCCAGGGTCGGGGGGGGAGGGGGGGAATGGGTCAGAATGGAAAGAAATTATATTCTGGCAAACAAACAAGTACATTTCTTGCATATATTTTCAATTCCATTCAGCCCTGACCTATCCATGCTACGAGCTACATTATTTCTGAGAAGGGCACCAGGATTTATGGGAAAACCACTAAATATTTTACAAGGTCATAAAAACGCTAGCAAGCCAAAGGATTCTTTAACCTATCTGAAAGACAGAAGAATGAGGCTCAAAGGTTTTATTTCCCAGTGATTTGACCACATCAGTCTTGCTCAAGGATCCAAAAGAGATGTAAGTAGAAACATTAATCACAAATGATACACAACCTTAAAGAGAAAAGCTTACCCAGAAGTAAGCCTGCCACTGAGAGATTCAGTTAAACTTGTCTTGACCCCCAATTCCACTGTCTCTTTAAAATGCCCTTTATGCAATATCTATAAGCTCAATAGTTCATTTCCTCACCCATCAGGCATGACTCAGTGGTTGAGCATCAACCTATGAACCAGGAAGTTATGGTTTGATTCCTGCTCAGGGCACATGCCCAGGTTATTTGCTTGATCCCCAGTGTGGGGTGTGCAGGAAGCCGCCAATAGATGATTCTCTCTCATCCCGGATGTTTCTAGCTCTCTCTCCCTCTCCTTCCTCCCTGAAATTATATATATATAATTTTTTAACTCATTTTCTCTTGTTCCTATTGCTCTCTTTCATTCCATAGCCCGCTCAGTTCCTTTACCAGTTGCCAAGAGGAAGCCATCACTCAAATCAAGTATTTCATGATTTGGAGAGGATTCCTGAAGACACACAGCAGGGGTCCTCAAACTTTTTAAACAGGGGGCCAGTTCACTGTCCCTCAGACCGTTGGAGGGCCGGACTATAGTTTAAAAAAAAAAACTATGAACAAATTCCTATGCACACTGCACATATCTTATTTTGAAGTAAAAAAACAAAACGGGAACAAATACAATATTTGTATTTGCACGTGGCCCGCGGGCCGTAGTTTGAGGACCCCTGACATACAGTGACTCATGGAGATGGGTTACCTCAGAGAGCTCACATCTCCCCAGAATGTCCTGGTTTCACCCTCAACACCTCTGGAACACCCAATGAGACAACGTCTTCCATTAACCACACAAAATACACTTAGAACACACCCTGGCTCCTTTGGGCAGATGAGGGGGTGGGTAACCAGGGCAACCCTAAGCTCTTATAAAAATGTTTTCCCTCAAAGATATCTTTCACTATCAATAGAATTCTAGTGAATTTCATTTTCCCCAGTTCATTACACTATGACATTCAAATGGAAGTCTTAAGCAAAGATGGAAACCAACATTTGTGAGTGTTATCATATGCTTTATGTTTATCTCCTGCATCCCTCACAAAGCCCACCCTGTGCGGTCTGCATCACACAAAATAGGAAACTTGGGTTCAAGGAGATTCAATTATAGGCCAGGTCTCTGGCAAGTAAATGACGGAACTGGGGTCTAACTCAACTTAGATTGACAGCAAAACTTAAGTTTGCCCCCAACCTTCAATGGCCCTGACACTTATCTTGTTATTAAAACCAGCCATTCAACCAGTTCAAAGTTAATGTCTTGAGCTGTTGAATATACCAAAGACCTAGAAAGGTCACAGAAGTTCAGACCATATCAACTGAACGCCTCTCAGCCTTCTTTTATCTCATTATATTGAAATCCCAAATTCCAAGTGTTTCCTCTGAGCAATGCTGCTATTGTCCTATGAAATGTTTGCAGGTTACTTCAAAAATCAATGTCAAGAAAAACCTATACTCTACTGATTGTCAGTTTTAAAAAAGCAAGGAATCCTTTTGATCCTTTTGGATCTTTAGCTTGGAGACAAAAAAAAATGCATGAAAAATAAAAGAATAGTATCTTCATTCATGTACATACCGTTTTAAATATCCATTTCATTTCTTTATTGCAGAAAACCTAAACTAACTAGCTGACCAGTCCATTTTTATTTTATATTGAGGCCGACATTTCCCAATTGCAAAAACCATGGGGGACATAGTTACAATTACAACAGGGAGGGAAAGAAAAGCCTCTCGTGTTAGGCCTGAGCTACTTCCCACAGCATCTTTAAATATTTCTTTCTTTGGAGGAGCAGATGTTTGCTACAACCTTGTACAAGGTCTGAGAAAAAAATGCTTACTCCCTTTGAAAGCATCTAAGCTCGAGATCCCATAGCCATCTTCTGTGGAATTTCTCTGTGTGCTTATGCGTGTTCTCCCACTGAATTCCTGTGTGTGTGTGTGTGTGTGTGTGTGTGTGTGTGTGTGTGTGTGTGATTTGAAGGGAGAGGATAACAGACCTAAGGGATAAGGGAAAACATTTCCTATTAAAAATGTGCCTGGGATGTGCAAAAGATAAGAAACAGCATAACCAACAGCCAGCCTAAAACATTTAAGCACTATCTTAAGAAGGTGATAACAGCATGGTTTGTACAACAGAAATATGGAAAGAGTATAAACATATCAACAAAGAAAGCAACAAATTATAGTACAATCATGCAATGAATCTTGTGCAGTCAGTACAAATAAATATTAGAGCTTTATTAGAACAGTGCCAACAGTATTTTGGTTTTTAAAAGTTTGGTGAGCCCAGCTGGCAAGGCAAAGTGGTTGAGTGTTGACCTATGAACCAGGAGGTCATGGTTCAATTCCCGGTCAGGGCACATCCCTGGGTTGCGGGCTCCATCCCCAGTGGGAGGCATGGAGGCAGCCAACCAATGATTCTCTCTTATCACTGGCTTCTATCTCTTTCTCCCTCTCCCTTCCTCCCTGAAAATCAATAAAAACATATTTTTTTAAAAGTTTGGTTAAAAAAAACAATATGGATCGTATGATTCCAAATGTTAAAATGTATAATATGTTTATAAATTTTATTATAATAACTACGTATTACATTATATTATATACAACTGGGTCATATGATTTATGCCCCAAAAAAGAAGGTTTGAAATATGTTAACAGCACTTGTCCTTGAATGGGACCATAAATGTCTTTTGTTTTCTTCTGTTGGCTTGCCTGTATTTTCAGTTCATGCTATGATAAATATGCATAAAAATGATAAATACGATTTTAAAGTTGCTTTTAAGTTGAAAGGTTTAGACATGTGAGGAGTCCTTTGACCATCCAGCAGCAACCAGAACCCAAACAAGAGGCCCTTTTACAAGGGGCATTTCTGACAAGCCCCAGTGTCTACAGACTGAGCCTCCCACAGTCAGCAGAAACCCTCCTCAGGCCTCTGAGCATCAAGCCAATTAGGGGCAGTGTCACCGCTATACTCATGTCTCACGCTCCAGCACAGCCGATGGCAAGCATGTGCTTCAAATGGCATGGACAGCAGCAGGCTGCAGCTCAGATTCTCAGTTTTGTAACTGAGAATGAACCCTCAACTTTCTAGACAATAAGTATACATTCTTCCCACACTGTTCACATAACCTATTGCTGAATAACAAGCCACTGCAAACGTGGTGGCCTAAAAGAACAGTCATTTTATTCGGCTCATGGATGCAGAGGGTCAGGAATTGGAGAACACGGCAAGGGTAGCTCACTCTGCCCCATGGTGTCGGGAGTCCGTGGCTGAGGGCTGGCATCTGGAGGGAGACTCTCTCATTCACACATCTGCTTCCCGCACTGGAATAACTGGGAGCCTGGGCCCCACGTGTGCACCTACCTGCGGACGCCCCTAGCTGTGGCCTCTCCATGTGACATGGGCTTCGCACAGTATGGTGACTGGGTCGCACCAGGGAATGTCACAACAATGAGCATTTCAGGTGAACCAGGTAAAGGCTGTCTTTGATGACAGTGGCCTTGGGGCTCACATAGGGTCACCATACTCTTTTACTCAGAATAATCACAAGACTGCCAAATTCCAGGGGTGAGGACACAGACTCTACCTCTTTTTTTTTTATCTTTATTGTTGAAATTTTTACATAGGTCCCCTCTTCCCCCATTAACCTCTTCCAGCCTGCTCTGCCCTGCCCCACCCCACCCCCCCAGCCCTCGCCAACCCCCATCTGTGTCCTTGGGTTATGCATATATGCACATATGCATACAAGTTCATTGGTTGATCTCTTCTCACCTACCCACTCCCTGCCTTGAGAGTGTCAACAAATTTGTGACCGTTTTTCAAAACTACCACTCACATTTGTCAAGTTACTACTCTGTGACAGCCACTGGAGCTGGATCCAAAAGGGAAAAAAATAAAAATAAACAGAAAGCACTGTATTGGGGATCAGAGGAGCTAGATAGGCCTCTGCCCTGTTTCTCCAATAACTCTCTGTCTCGGTCATGAATTCCATTTCTCCCTCAGCAAGTTATGTTAGGTGGAACCATCTAAAATTACCAATACCCAATGATTTCTGAGCTAAAAAAAAATAAAATTGGTTCAGCTAATACTTGACCTAACGCTTTATAGAAATGTACGGCTAAAAGGTGATACAAGATCAAATGTTTTAGTGGGGGGAAGGTTTTAATGCTTCTTCTTTTCTGAGACTTCTTGTATAGGCTTTGTAATATTTCTACTAAATTTAAAGAGAAATTGACATTCCCTGCAGGCTTGGTTTGTAGTGAAATAATCAATGTCTAGTCTATTGCCTGAGAACATGTCCTGATTCTACCCTAATACATCCTGCTAAACATCTTTTCTAAAACCTTCTTGGGGTTTCATTTATGATACTAGAACAATTCTCACTTTTCATTAACCAAATCCTGGATGCTTGCCAATTTTACATTATATTTTGAATAATGTTATATCAAATGTTACACTATTCTAGTATGCAATGTCCTCAATATTCAACGAGTTCCTTTTTCTAGTTACTCATTAAACCATGTTGGTGAGCATTAAACACCATCTGAACTTATAATCAACCAGGTTCTACTATTATAGATGCATAACCACTGAAACAAGTTGGTATAAGGATATAACAACATAATATGAGAGAGGTAGGCAAGAAAATCTTTTCTGGCCAAAACTAGAAGAGCAAGAGAGGTGAAACCAGCGGCAAATTACTAAAAGGTAATTTTACTGAAAAATACAAGTGCAAAATAATGAGACTGTCTCTTGAATAGCCCTAAAAATTGGGTCTAATGACAAATCTCAAGATTTAGGATTCCCAAACTCATTTTGAGCAATGAACTAAGCAGGTGACCTCTCAAAGGCAACTGTTCAAAATATACACACCAGTGTTGTTAATACTTGGTGTGTTTATTCTCCTGAATAGCTTTAAATTCACCATATTACTTCACTGGTGGGATGATTAGTATCCGTGTGCCAAAGAATAAAAGCCTAAATAACGCCAATTAAAACAGTACCTATACCAAGGGCAGCTGTGAGGAATGAGGAAGAATCCTGTCCTTGGGTCTTCAGACTCAAAACTGAACTTACTCCCCTGTATGGTGGTCGACTTGTCCCATTTTGCCCAGGACTGCCTTCATCTTAAAACTGGAAGTTCCACCGAGGCCGGTTTGGCTCAGTGGATAGAGCGTCGGCCTGCGGACTGAAAGGTCCTGGGTTCGATTCCGGTCAGGGGCATGTGCCTGGGTTGCGGGCATATCCCCGGTGGGCGGCTGATCGATGTTTCTCTCTCATCGATGTTTCTGACTCTCTATCTCTCTCCCTTCCTCTCTGTAAAGAATCAATAAAATATATTTTTAAAAAAAACAAAACAAAACTGGAAGTTCCATGTTCCAGGATCTCCATCAGTCCCAAGAAAACTGAGTTCATCAGCCTTCTTACTAGGTAACCTTGGGTAAGTTAACTTTTTTCTTTATAAAATTCAATGTCTCCAACTGTAAAATGATGTTTAAAAACCACCCTAATTTGTACACTTGCTGCAAGAAGAATGGAAATCGTGTTTCAAAGCAGACTTTTTGATATCTACAAGCCTTTTGTGACCTGACCCAAGGACACCTAGACAGCTGCCCAGCCCTCCACTGACCTTGTGGTCTTAGTCACCAGCCTTTTGTTATAAAAATTTCATAAGCACCAGGAAGATGCGCGGCTGCTCCTTCTTCAGGAGGGCCCTGGGTGCCACCCACCGTCACAGGGACTCGAAAGACTCGGATCCCAGAAAAGGTGGCCTGACGGATTTAAAAAATGCTCACAATGAGGACTTGCATTTCAAATGAGAGTCTCATGAACCATCTTTCATTTCAGAACTAAATTCCCCTTTCCTCCCACTCCAAACAAAAAGTAACAGGGTGAGGGGCAGAGCGGAAAAAGTAAAAAGCTCTGTTTTCAGCAAACTTTGAAAATATTTTCCTGCCAAGGGCTATCAGACACATTTCCTTTTTCTAATGCAAATTAGCAATCAGAGAAAAAAGGAAATGCTTTCAGACTAGTGCAGTAAAAAAGCAGACATTAAACCACTATAGTCAAAAAACTGAGCAGTAATAATAATGCAATTTTTCCAGGCTATCCTTTAACTAAAAGATGCCAAAGTCAGCATATGCGCCCCTCTCTGGGCTCAGCAGTGGTAGAGCCGGTTCCTCACTCTTCCCCCCAGGTCACCTCCTACTCCTGTCCTCCCTCCCACGGTGCCCCTCTCCTTCTTTCATTGGGCACACTCCCCTGTCTTCTGTCCCTGCGCCTCTCTCACACCTGGAGACAGTAACGATATGCAACTCCGCAAGAACTGAGAAAATGGAAATTGCCTTCGTAGAGGAAGGGAAGAGCATTTGACATCCCCCTTGTACTAGGACTTGAGAGACTCTGATATAATTACCTCGGAGAGGCTGCAGGCAGATGGCAAACCCAGCAGCCCCATGGCCTCCGTCAGCAGGACGCTGCTGAGATGTTCTCTGTGACATTTTGCTCAAGATGTTTCCAGCACACAAAGCCCAGAGCTGGCAACCAGCAGAAAAGCCCGTGGAGTGTTCGTTAGCCTGCAGTGATGGCCATCTCACACTTCTGCTCAGTGGGTCCCCGCCTCCATCCCTCTGCCCAGCCCCAGGGGCAGACATCAGGGACATGAGCAATGGTACCTCATGGAGACGCTGAAGAGTGAGCACATGGAGGGGGGATGGGGGAGATGGGGCACAGCAGAGAAGTTGGTGAAGAGTGTGTGTGCCCTGCCTGACTCTGACCCTCCTGGGACATCATTCTCCATTTTTCATCTCTGGGAGTCATGTAAGGAGGTCAATGCAAGCTGCTAACTTCTAGAAGGATGTTTGTGGTGATTATGAAAGAGAATAACAGAGGACTAAACACAGAGACAGCAGAAGCGTGGTCCCACCAAATGTGGAATGCCTCTCTCAATTGAATTTCCATCTCATCAACATCCCACTTCTCAGGAATGGAAGTGTCCATAGTAGTCAGGGTGACATACTAGCTCAACGACCCTTTCACAGGGGTCGCCTAAGACCATCGGAAAACACATATTGAATATATAATTACATATTGTTTTGTGATTAATCACTATGCTTTAATTATGTTCAATTTGTAACAATGAAAATACATCCTGCATATCAGATATTTACATTACGATCCATAACAGTAACAAAATTACAGTTATGAAGTAGCAACGAAAATAATTTTATGGTTGGGGGTCACCACAACATGAGGAACTGTATTAAAGGGTCGCAGCATTAGGAAGGTTGAGAACCACTGCACTAGCTACTGTAACAAGCAACCCAAATCTCAGTGGCCTCAGGTAACAGAGGTTTAGTTCTCTCCCAGGGGGTCTGGTGAGGGTCAGCTCTCCTCGGTGCTTCTCCTCCAAGTGGATCTAGGCTCCTTGTAGCTCAGATAGATGGCCCCCGAGAACACTGTTGAAGGGGAGAGCAAGAGCTTGGACAATCGCACAGAATGACCTTCAGTCAGACCTGGGAGTATCCTTGGATAACACTAGGAAGTTGCTGGCCTTGCTGAGAGTACATGAGGCCGGGCCGTTAAAAAGCCAGAGAGCAGGGTGCTAAGTCTTTGTGATTAGTGCTTTGAAAAGACAACTAAGAGTTTATTCATTTGTTCCCTACTAATGAGGAATGTTCCATATTTGAGACTAAACTGAGCTTACTTTTATCAACACATCTCCTCCTAAAGGCAAATAAGAGTGTAAATTGTACCGAACACGGGGTCACTGGAATAGCTAAGAGACCATGCCATCTTTGTGCAACTTAGGGATTCCTCAAAGATCCTCTGAGCCCAGCGCCAGGCCATAGTGTAGGATGCTTGTATGGGGGGTAAATTTTAAGAGTGAGCATGGCCCAGCCAGCATGACTGAGTGGTTGAGTGTTGACCTATGAACCAAGAGGTCACGGTTCAATTCTTGGTCAGGACATATGCCCAGGTTGCGGGCTCGATCTCCAGTGGGGGGGGGGGGGGGGAGATGCAGGAGGCAACCAATCAATGATTCTTTCTCGTCACTGATTTTTCTATCTCTCTCTCCCTCTCCCTTCCTCTCTGAAATCAATAAAAATATATATTTTTTAAAAAGAGTGGACCTGGGTTCAGGGATGGCCTTGAAGGGGCAGCAAGTCCCTGATGGGAGAGTTGCTGACACAGTGAAGGGGAGGTGGGTGGATGAGTAGGGCTACAGCCCACTGGACTGACAATTGTAATCATGGGCAGAGGCAAAATTCAAATCGAAGGTAGAGTTGAACTTCCTAGACCAGTGATGGCGAACCTTTTGAGCTCGGCGTGTCAGCATTTTGAAAAACCCTAACTTAACTCTGGTGCCGTGTCACATATAGAAATTTTTTGATATTTGCAACCATAGTAAAACAAAGACTTATATTTTGGATATTTATTTTATATATTTAAATGCCATTTAACAAAGAAAAATCAACCAAAAAAATGAGTTCGCGTGTCACCTCTGACACGTGTGTCATAGGTTCGCCATCACTGTCTTAGACTTTGTACAACATCGGACATACCTCCCCACATGCGTCTCCCCACCGTTTATTTGCTGCATTTTGGTTTTGGTTTCTGGAGTTCTTTAACACATCCCCTTCAGTTCACACTCACTCCAACACACAGGGCCACAATTTGAAACCTGCACACCCTCTGCGGGGAGGTGGTGAAGCTAACAAGCCCTTGTCTTTCAATGCTGTGATCACATAGGAGACAAACGCAAACAGAAGTTCAAATTGTTACAGTGATTATAGTGATTATAATTAATACTAGACAACATAATGATAAGAACATGATGTATTTATAATGCCTAATTAGAGCCATTTTATCATTATTTTCTTCCCAGGCCTAATGATGGTGATCATCATTATTAATAACAATCAGAACCACAGCAAGACGATGACAGCAGTGATGACAAACAGCTCAGGGCCTGTTTGGTGTTCTCAGGGAAGAGTACTCCTCCAGCAGTCTCTTGCCAGTTAGAATGACTTTGTTAGTTGTGAACTGACAGTTTAATTGCAAGTGACAGGCGGCATTATGATACAGAAGGAAAAAAGGCAGCTCAGGCTACCATCACACCTCTGGGACAGTGCCTCCCCCTTCTCTAGCACAGTTCATAGGCAAATATATACACAGCCATCACCACCAGCCCAAACTCTAAGCAGGCACCATGGTTCATCCATCGAAAGCTCTGTGGTAGGGAGGCCTGTGTCTGAGACCCCTGCTCTCCCACAGGGTCTAGTTCCTGGGACAACCAAGGTGCTATTCAACTCTCATCCAGACTTGTGGAAAAACCCAGTTTGACGGTTAATTTTTAGTTTTGATGATCAAATGTCAACTTAACTAGACTAAGGGATGCCCAAGTGGCTAATGGAACACTAGAGAATTCTGATCAATATACCTAGCATATCTTAAATACCCAAAGGAAGGCATCCTTTAGGCTTCAATCCACATGTGACTGAGATGTGCCCAAATATATCAGGCCAGGAAAATGCTAGCTAGGCTTGAGTATATATTCACTGAGTTATGCCTGAACCCCACAATGGAAGTTCACTGGGGGAGAAGAGGATGGTATTTCTGCTGGCAGATGCTACATAAATTGTCCAATCTGAGCAACACCAAGGCCACAGGGCTCTAGCTAAAGAACTCCCGTACTCATGACTTACGAAATGTGGCATCGCCTCATTCCTGTCCCACTCCAGCTCCTCCCTTCTCTCCCCTTTGCTAAACAGCCACCCACCCTGTGCCTCCTATCAAAGAGGCAGAACAGGTTTGAACTTTAAAATAATTATCAGACTCTAGCTCCCCAATGATATAGTCACCAAAAAGGTAGGTTACAAGAAGAACAGTAAAGCCATCTGTGGAAGGCCGGAGGAGCAGAGGGTGGGCAGAAGGAAAACAGCCGCCATGTTCAGCCAGAGGAGAAATATCAACACCAACACACAGAGACCGTCTTCCTGAGGTCCAACACATACTGAACACAAACCAGCAACCTTACAAAAACTCGAGGTGCACAGACATTGAATAATACGTATTCATGGACTCACAGGAGTGTCACTTGAAATTCATTCATTCATCCAACAAATATGCATTGGCAGTCCACCAAGCCACAGTGTGAGAATAAAGTAGTAGATGAGACACACAGCCCAGCCCCCAAGAAACTCACAGCCTCGAGAAAATAGGCAATAAACAAACAAGCTATAAAGTGTGGTAGGTGTCCTCAGGGATGAGATTGAGACCCAACCTTGGAGAACAACAAGCAACGTAACTGCTGGGATTTGAACTAGTCTGGGTCCACTATACATCAGTGAGAGACATTTGACCTCAGCACGCTGAGTCCTATGTGTATTATTTAGCAAGTCTCATAAGTGTCATAATTTTTTGAAACAAACACCAGGTAATGTTCAACAAGCAAAACCAACAACATCAGCTACAGTGAGAACCAAGCTGACCTGAACATCTTGGACTTGGTGGTGAATTTGCTGGTTCATCCGTGCTCTCCAGCACTCAGACTCAGGGCAGAACTGGGATGAGAAAATAGGGAGTTGCGTTATTTCCCATTCACCCATGAACCTTCTTATCCCCAGGAGGAGGTGAGGTGTAAAAGTGTGCCACATGCCACAGACTTCATGCAATTTCAACATCCACCTACCCTCAAATTAACCCCAGGGCAGTGCAGGAGGGACACACAGGAAGAGTCCACAACGGAAAGTAAATAGGCTATCCTAAACAAGCCCAGTATTCAGGCGATGGGCAAAGCATCACTCTATTGGGCCACCAATTTGCAATTCTTCCCACACACAAGCCATCTTACATGAGCATCTATTTAGCTGCAGAAATGTATCTGTGAACCAGGTGTTGATGCTCATTGCCCCATCCTCCCACCAGAAAGGCTAATAATGCACATAGTATTGCTCCAATTGACTTATTTAAGTTCTGCTTTTGTTTTCTATTGCTATGTACCAAATTACCACAAACTTAGTGGCTTTAAATAACACTCATTTTATTACCTTACAATTTCTGTGTGTCAGGAGTCTATACATGGCTTAGCTAGGTTCTCTGATCAAGGTCTCACAAGGCTGAAATCAAGATGTTGGCCAGGGCTGTGGTTTCACCCAGGAGCTCCACAAGGGAAGAATCTATGTACAGACTCCCTTGGGTTAGCAACAGAAGTCAGTTCATGTGGCCTTCATGGCAGCTTCTTCTTCAAAGTCAGCAACAGAGAGAGTCTGTTGCTTAGAGTCTATGATTTCAAAGGCCTAAGCCCTCTTTTGAAAAGCTCACCCAATTAAGTCAGGCTCTCCCACTATACCCTCCCTTATGACTAACTCAGTCAACTGATGAGGGACCTTAATTACCTCTGCAACATCCCTTTGCCTTTGTCTGATAATGCAACATAATCATGGGGGTGATTCTATTAAAAGCAAGCCACAGGTTCGGTTTACACTCAAAAGGAAAGAATTACATAGGATCATAGGAGCCACCTTGGAATTTTCCTCCATCTTCCCCCAGAATAGCTTTTGTTACTCCCCCACCCCCAATAAAAGAATTCACTCTCTGCCGAAACCGGTTTGGCTCAGTGGATAGAGCGTCAGCCTGCGGACTGAAAGGTCCCAGGTTCGATTCCGATCAAGGGCATGTACCTGGGTTGCGGGCACATCCCCAGTAGGAGATGTGCAGGAGGCAGCTGATTGATGTTTTGCTCTCATCAATGTTTCTAACTCTCTATCTCTCTCCCTTCCTCTCTGTAAAAAATTAATAAAATATTAAAAAAAAAAAAAAAGAATTCACTCTCAAGTCTGGGACAGCCTAACAAACTTATCTCCCTCAGGGAATCCAATTTCCCAGTTAAGGTGTCTTCTAGATCATTGACTCTATTACCCAGATACTAATTTCCCCCTCTCTTAACCAACAAGACATGTTTGGAGTCCTTATTTCTTCTCCTTTTACTTTTTTTTTCTTAGATGTTCCCATCATTTCTCAATGATGATTCGGGCAGTACTTCAGATTTCCTTTCCTTCCCTCATTTTGTTTCTCACACAATAACAATAAGGCAGTGACAACACCGTGATGACAATGTCACACAGCTCTGACAGAAGAGAGCGCCTCTCCCCCTCGTCCCCTTGAAAGACTTCCACAGCTGCACCTCTGTCAAGAGCTGGTGGGGAAACAAACCAAATTAAGTTTAATGTCAGGTTGTATCTCCTCCTGTTTGTGAACACAATTTCTTTGTCTCAGAATCTGGTGAATGTGATGGACAGCAGCAAACTTCTGATTAGAATATTTCCCATTGCCATTTCAGGTCAAGGAATCTTCCCTCCCCAGGATTTGAGATTCCAGTCAGATTCTCAGTTCATCTGCCTAGCCATTCTCATTATTATGCAAATGTCAGCTTTACCTGAAGGCAAGAGCTTTCTTCTTAATATTTAAATTCCATCCCCTTTTCATTGATCTCTAAACAACAGCCCATCTTTAAACTTTCCTTGGAGAACTTTTTAGGGATGAAATGATGTCCACTGAGATTATGCAGTTCCCTCTTTAAAATTGATTGGGATGAAATGGAGAGAGGTGGATGGAAGTGGCAGGGAGGACTATTGTCCCATCCCTGCTTCCAGAACAGACTTTTAAAAAATATATATCTTTATTGATTTCAGAGAGGAAGGAAGATGAAGAGAGAAATAGAAACATCAATGATGAGAGAGAAGCACTGATCAGCTGCCTCCTGACACCCCGTACTGGGGATCAAGCCCGCATCCCAGGCATGTAACCTGACCAGGAATCAAACCATGACCTCCTGGTTCATAGGTTGCCGCTCAACCACTGAGCCACGCCCGCTGACCAGGCCAGAACAGAATTTCTTAGTGACTTTGGCTGAAGTCTCATACTAGGTGCCCTGCTGCTAAGACAAGGCAATCAAGGGAGAAATCAACTGGCAGAGATAGGCAAAGTCAACATTCCAGGCAACCACTGTTTTAAAGCGGGTACAGGCACCAACAAGAGGCACCAACTGCCAAGGCAAACTGTCTACATCAGACAACTAAAAGGAATTCAGTGGCTGGCTGCAAATGAACTCAACATGGGGAAACCAGGCCAGCACATGGGCACCTTCTGGGACTAGGCCTGGAACCGGAGGGAGGACTGTAGATTCTGGTTTCCCCATCACTGAGTATCTGGAGTGCAAAGTGCATTGCCACAGCAGGGTCTCACTTACTAAAATAGCGATTTAGTGGCCAAGAGATGTCAATCATTCTCTCCACCAATCACTTTCTCCTCTGTCTAAGTCCTCATTCTCAGAATTGCCCTCTCAGCAGGCACCCTTTTGTTTTTTACCCATGTGGACACCTGACCGAATCCAAAACAATCACGTTCTCTAGCAGATGTGAATGTAGGTTTCAGAGACTAGCGGGTCTCTCTCTATCTATATCTATCTATCTCCTTCTTCCTCCTGCTTCTGTGTCTGAAAGGAAAGTGAGTCAAATTTTCAGCCTGAGCCTTCCTCTCTTCTAAGAAAAAATATCTATTGAGTGAGAATGAAGCAAACACATAAAGAAAAACAAAGAATGTGAGAATGCTTTGCAAACATCACGAACTCCCCACTTTATGAGCTATTCTAATATTTGGAACGGAGAGGCAGAGACCATTGTGAGGTGAGTAGATGGTGCTTACTATTCTAACACCTCTCTTCACCTCCCTCCTTTCACCTGCATCTGGCTCAAGAGGATCAAAGATCTAGTTCCTCAGAGAGTGTCAGTGGCTGCTTCCAAAGTTACCAGTAATAGGTTCCTTCCCTTCTACTCCATTCATATTTAGCTCTGAAGACAGTGCGATAGTTTTGATAACTTGCAGGAAGACTGAAAGATGATGTTTCTTTTCATTTTCTAATTTCTCTCAAATACAAAGGTTAACATTTTAAATGTTTCTTTGGAAGAAAAAGTGTTTTTTTAATGCTTTGGGCTCCTTTGGACATTTTTGACAAAGAATATGGTGTCAAACCATCATTTCCTCTACCTTCTTACTAAAGGGTATGACTGCAGGAAGAAGGGGGAGAAGAGAGAGAAATAGGGAGAGAAGGGGGAGGCAGGAAGAGGAGAAGGTTCTTGTGTACCATGTGCACTGCTGTGGATGCACGATGTACATTATCATTTTAATCCTCTCAGCAGCTCCCTCGTGTTAATATGGCTCCAGGCCAGAGCCAAACAGATGCCGGAGGCAGCGTTGTATAGTCTGTTTGCAGTCTGGGGTATTTGGTGGGGGACAGCAGGTATGGGGGCAGAACACAGGTTTTGGGTTCAGACGACAAGTATTTGAGCTGCAGCTCTGCACTGACAAGCTTTGTGCACTTGAGTGAGCCAAGCTCTGGGCCTGTTTCATCGTAAGTTTTCAGACAGAGAGATGTCCTAGACTGGGGGTACTTCGCGGGGCTGCTGTCAGGGTTGGATATAATAAAAGTGTCTAGTACAGCACCTGACAAGTAGCACCTGGTCAGTAAATGGCGGCTGCTTCAGCATCGCTGTTATCCTCAATGTCAGAACAATGTCAGGTGGGCATCAGAGAAGGATGGGAAGTAGTGGAATGGCAAGATGGATCTGTTCCTTCATGGTTTATTTTACAGCTCAGACAACGTGTACTATTAGCAGAGGCTTCACACACACACACACACACACACACACACACACACACACACCCCTTCCGAGAGTGCTTTGGTCCAGGATCCCTGAGGCCTTTCTTTGCCCATTTAGTGTGCGTGGCCAGGAGCTCTCATGACAATCTGCATCCAGCTTTGAAAGAGCACAAAATACAGGTGGCCATCTCCTGGGAGTGTCTCATCATTAAATCCCTCCACCTCCATCCATTCTGTGTTTTATCAGCCCAGCTCCACAACGTGTCATTATCTCCATCTGCCCTTGAAAATTTTTATTTCCAGATGCCTCTCTGATGGCCAGTCATGCAACCTGGATGATAGCCTTGCAAATAAACATGAGCAGAAAATTTCACCCAACCAAATAGGGGTTATTCAAATGCTTTCTATCTGCAAAAGTCAATTATGTTCTCTGACAGCTTCTTGGTCTGTTTGCACAGGAATAGATATATAGATGAATAATAATGTATTGGGGACAGGGATAATAAGAGTAATTAACATTTATGGATCACTTCCTAGAAATGAAATGCCTTACATGATTTCATGTAACTCCTCTCATTAACCCTATGGAGTATAGAAATTTCATCCCAGCAAGCACAGGTATGGAAACTGAGATTCAGAGAGGCCATATAATATGCCCAATTAACACTCAGGCAGTAGGTGGCAGAGCTCACATTCTGCTGACTATCAAGCCCAATCCCTGAATTCCAGACTGTGAATACGGTAGTCATTGGTCTGAGCTTGTCCTTATCCTCTACACCAAGGCTTAGATGCTGTTATTGACTGCATGTCTGTGTCCCTAAAAAAATTATGTTTAAACTCTGACCCCCGCCCTAGCCAGTGTGGGGGCTCAGTTACCTGTGGGGGGCATACAAGAGGCAGCCAATCAATAATTCTCTCTCATCATTGATGTTTCTATCTCTCTCTCCCTCTTCCTTCCTCTCTGAAATCAATATTTTTTAAATGCTTTTTTAAGGGAGTCCTTACTAATTAAGGCCCATATTCCTACATTCAGTTTAATGCAGCGAGGTAAAGTAGCATAAAGCTTGATCCCACCCATGTTCACAGCTTGGGAGGAAGGCAGGCAGCCTGCTGGCACAGCCATCTGCTACATCTGGTACCTCTGAATTCCCATCTGGCCTGGCAGCTGAGACTCTGGCTCAGCCCAGCCTGGGCCACTTTCTCTGACCCCTCTGGACCTCAGAATGAGGTCACTTCCTTCTCCAACAGGCTATAACATAGTCTCTTTTCAAGAGCCAGGGTTGTAAAACAGCACTGATTTTTCCTTTTTCGTCTCCATGGGACTCTCGGGGGATTCCCTCCTCTGAAGTGCAGGTCGGAGGGCTTTCCTCTCCACCCAGTCTTCATTGCACTCAGGGCTGCAGGCCAGGGCATCCTGCCAGCTTCAAGTCTGAGGTTCTGAGTTCTCCTCTCAGGTGGGGTGTTCCTCGGTGACCATGCCAGCTGTGGTCTTGACTCTCTGGAAATACTAGAATAACTTCCCAACACTTTCGCCCCCACTGAATAGCTCAACGTGACTGATCAGATTGAGGTCCAAAATATCAGTTTACCATGGCTTTAATTTTTTTTTAATATACTTTATTATTTTTTACAGAGAGGAAGGGAGAAGGACAGAGAGTCAGAAACATCAACGAGAGAGAAACATCGATCAGCTGCCTCCTGCACATCTCCTACTGGGGATGTGCCCGCAACCAAGGCACATGCCCCCAACCGGAATCGAACCTGGGACCCCTCAGCCCGCAGGCCGACGCTCCATCCACTGAGCCAAACTGGTCAGGGCTTAATTTTTAAATAATAATAGCAAAAGCTTTTTCCTTGCTCTTCACAAAACCCTCAAAGGAAAATACTGAGAATGCCACACTAGTTTTGTTTGTCTTATCCTTGGGGCCTCCCTTCATCACAGAGCTAACTGGTCTCCCTGCAATTAATTTCAAGTTATTGTTTCGGTCATTCCACACTAGAATTAACTGTTGCTATGTCTGATTTCCAAACATGATGCTTCATGCTTCGAGAAAAGTCATATCCATGGGGACTGGTTTATAAAGGCTCTTATTACGAGTGTGTTTTTGCCTTAACTGCCAGTTATGCTATGCCATGCTACACATGATTCCTGGGACTTAGAAGGCTGTGGCTCACTTTCTCACTAAGCCCCCAAAATGCGTCAGGAACAACCTGGATATCTTTGACTATAGCAAGAGGTAACCTTGATCAGAGAAGTCAGCTTTTGATACCAGCAGTAGTTTGAAAGCTTCCTATGATAAGAGACAAAGACAATCTCAGGCAAGAGGAAGGAAGGCAGACTCACATTGGAAGATCTCCCCGACAGCAGTGCTTTGCTAGCTCTCCATGTGGGAATGGACTCACCCCCCAGACTCAACGCAGGCAACACTGACACAAAGTAGGAGGCGGGCCATAAGGCAAGTTCATTGAAAAGTTCTGTGATCCAGACTGAAAGTGAAAGGATGGAAAAATATCTTTCAGGCAAATGGAAAGGAAAAGAAAGCTGGGGTAGCAATACTTATATCGGACAAAATAGACCTCAAAGTGAAGGCCTTAACAAGAGATAAGGAAGGCCACTTCATAATACTAAAGGGATCAATACAACAAGAAGATATAACCCTGGTAAACATATATGCACCCAATGTAGGAGCACCCAAATTCATAAAAAAACTCCTGGAAAATATCAAAGGAGAGATCGACAACAATACAATCATAGTAGGGGACTTTAATACACCATTGACAGCACTGGATAAGTCCTATAGACAAACAACCAGCAAAGATATAGCAATCCTAAATGACTCACTAGATCAGATGGACTTAATAAACATCTTCAGAACACTTCACCCCAAAGCCAGAGAATATACGTTCTTCTCAGGTGCTCATGGGACATATTCAAAAATAGACCACATATTGGGTCACAAGCAAAGTAGCCCCAAATTCAAGAAGATTGAAATCATAAAAAGCGTCTTCGCAGACCACGATGGCATAATATTAGAAATAAACTACAATAAAAACAACCCAAAATACTCAAACACCTGGAAGCTGAATAGCATGCTATTAAATATTGATTGGGTTACCAATGAGATCAAAGAAGAAATTAAAAACATCCTGGAAACTAATGACAATGAAAACACAACAATCCAAAACCTATGGGACACATTGAAAGCAGTCCTGAGAGGGAAGTTTATAGCTCTACAGGCCTATCTCAAAAAACAAGAAAAAATGGTAGTAAATCATCTAACTCTACAACTCAAAGAATTAGAAAGAGAGCAACAAGAAAACCCCAGAGTGAGCAGAAGGAAGGAGATAATAAAGATTAGAGCAGAAATAAATGACATAGAGACCAAAAAAACAATACAGAAAATCAATGAAACCAAGAGCTGGTTCTTTGAAAGGATAAACAAGATTGATAAACCTCTAGCAAGACTCACCAAGAAGCAGAGAGAGAGGACCCAAATAAATAAAATCAGAAACGATAGAGGCGAAATAACAACAAACCCCACAGAAATACAAATGATTGTTAAAAAATACTATGGACAGCTTTACTCCGACAAACTAGACAACCTGGAGGAAATGGACAAATTCCTAGAAAAATACAACATTCCAAAACTCAATCAGGAAGAATCTAAAAATCTCAACAGGCCAATAACTATGGAAGAAATTGAAGCAGTCATCAAAAAGCTTCCATCAAACAAAAGCCCAGGACCAGATGGCTTCACAGGGGAGTTTTACCAAACATTCAAGGAAGAACTAAAACCTATCCTCCTCAGACTACTACAAAAAATTCAAGAGGAAGGAACACTTCCAAGCTCATTCTATGAAGCCAGCATCACCCTAATACCAAAACCAGGTAAAGACAACACAATGAAAGAGAATTACAGGCCAATATCCCTCATGAACATAGATGCCAAAATCCTCAACAAAATCTTAGCAAATCGGATCCAGCAGTACATCAGAAAGATCATACACCATGACCAAGTAGGATTTATCCCAGGGATGCAAGGATGGTACAATATCCGCAAATCAATAAACGTGATACATCACATAAACAAATTGAAAGAAAAAAACCACATGGTCATATCAATTGATGCAGAAAAAGCATTTGACAAAATTCAACACCCATTTTTGATAAAAACTCTCAGCAAGGTGGGAGTAGAAGGATCATACCTCAACATAATAAAAGCCATATATGACAGGCCCACAGCCAACATCATACTCAACAGACAAAAACTAACACCATTTCCCCTAAGAACAGGAACAAGACAGGGATGCCCCCTCTCACCACTCCTGTTCAACATAGTACTGGAAGTGTTAGCCATTGCAATTCGGCAAGAAGAAGAAATAAAAGGCATCCAAATTGGAAAAGAGGAAGTAAAACTGTCCTTATTTGCAGACGACATGATATTATACATACAAAACCCTAGAGATTCCATCAAAAAGCTACTAAACTTAATACATGAATTTGGCAATGTAGCAGGATACAAAATTAACCCCAAGAAATCTGAGGCATTTCTATACACCAATAGTGAACTTTCAGAAAGAGAGATTATAAAAACAATCCCGTTTACCATTGCACCGAAAAAACTAAGCTACCTAGGAATAAACTTAACTAAAGAGGTAAAAGACCTCTACTCAGAAAACTACAGGACGTTGAAAAAAGACATAGAGGAAGACATAAACAGATGGAAGAACATACCGTGTTCATGGATTGGTAGAATCAACATCATTAAAATGTCCATACTACCCAAAGCAATCTATAAATTCAATGCACTTCCCATTAAAATACCAACGGCATACTTCAGAGATCTAGAACGAACTTTCCAAAAATTCATCTGGAATAAAAGAAGACCCCGAATAGCTGCAGCAATCCTGAAAAAGAACAAAGTAGGTGGGATCTCAATACCAGATATCAAGTTGTATTACAAAGCCACTGTTCTCAAAACTGCCTGGTACTGGCACAAGAATAGGCATATAGATCAATGGAATAGAATAGAGAGCCCAGAAATCGGCCCGAACCAATATGCTCAATTAATATTTGACAAAGGAGGCAAGAACACACAATGGAGCCAAGATAGTCTCTTCAATAAATGGTGTTGGGAAAATTGGACAGATATATGCAAGAAAATGAAACTAGACCACCAACTTACACCATATACAAAAATAAACTCAAAATGGATAAAGGACTTAAATGTACGACAGGATACCATAAAAATTCTAGAAGAATCCAAAGGCAAGAAAATTTCAGACATATGCCGAAGCAATTTCTTCACTGATACAGCTCCTAGGGCACTTGAAACTAAAGAAAAAATGAACAAATGGGACTACATCAAAATAAAAAGCTTCTGCACAGCAAAAGAAACCATCAACAAAACAACGAGAAAACCCACTGTGTGGGAAAACATATTTGCCAATGACATATCTGATAAGGGCCTAATCTCCAAAATTTATAGGGAACTCATACAACTTAACAAAAGGAAGATAAACAATCCAATCAAAAAATGGGCAAAGGACCTAAATAGACACCTTTCAAAAGAGGACATTCAGAAAGCCAAGAGACATATGAAAACATGCTCAAAGTCACTAATCATCCGAGAGATGCAAATCAAAACAGCAATGAGGTACCATCTCACACCTGTCAGACTGGCTATCATCAACAAATCAACAAACGACAAGTGCTGGAGAGGTTGTGGAGAAAAAGGAACACTTGTGCACTGCTGGTGGGAATGCAGACTGGTGCAGCCACTATGGAAGACAGTATGGAGTTTCCTTAAAAAACTGAAAATGGAACTCCCATTTGACCCTGTGATCCCACTTCTAGGAATATATCCCAAGAAACCAGAAACACCAATCAGAAAGGATATATGCACCCCTATGTTCATAGCAGCACAATTCACCATAGCTAAGATCTGGAAAGAGCCTAAGTGCCCATCAGTAGATGAATGGATTAGAAAACTGTGGTACATCTACACGATGGAATACTATGCTGCTGTAAAAAGGAAGGAACTCTTACCATTTGCAACGTCATGGATGGAACTGGAGAGCATTATGCTAAGTGAAATAAGCCAGTCAATAAAGGAAAAATACCACATGATCTCACTCATTCATGGACAATAGAGACCATTATAAACTTTTGAACAATAATAGATACAGAGGCAGAGCTGCCTCAAACAGATTGTCAAACTGCAGCGGGAAGGCCGGGGAGGGTTGGGGGGCAGGAGGTAGGGGGGTAAGAGATCAACTAAAGGACTTGTATGCATGCATATAAGCATAACCAATGGACATAAGACACTGGGTGATAGGGGAGGCTAGGGGACTGTCTAGGGCGGGGGGATAAAATGGATACATATGTAATACCCTTTGTAATACTTTAAGCAATAAAAAAAAAAAAAAGAAAAAAAAAAAAAGAAAAGTTCTGTGATCCCCGAGGCTAAGATCATGACTTCTCCAAGCCATTCTATGCATGCCACAGGCCACTCCCTGCCCTTGAGCAGTGATGGCGAACCTATGACACGTGTGTCAGAGGTGACACGCGAACTCGTTTTTTTGATTGATTTTTCTTTGTTAAATGGCATTTAAATATATAAAATAAATATCAAAAATATAAATCTTTGTTTTAATATGGTTTCAAATATCAAAAAATTTGTATATGTGACATGGCACCAGAGTTAAGTTAGGGTTTTTCAAAATGCCGACACGCCGAGCTCAAAAGGTTCGCCATCACTGCATTAGAGCCTCTGATCTACAGAGAGAAACAGTAACTGATGAAGAGAAAAAATATCAAGCTATGTCAACACACAGAGTTCAAGGAGAGAATTAAAAGATCCATAAGAAAGGATTTCGTAAAAAATCCGTGCAGACTTTATTTGGGTCCAGAAGACAAGCCTATAAGCTTTCTCCTCTTGGCCTATTCAGCAAAGCCTTCCTATGGAACAGACTGCAGGGTCCACTGCCAGAAAACCAATGTGGGTTTTTAAATGAATTTATTGGGGTGATACTGGTTAATAAAATTATGTCCTCGCTCCAGCACCAGACCCAGCGGAGGCTCACACCCTTCTGGTTGCAGCGCCCCGTGGTCCTGAGGGCGCGCGGGCCAGGGAAGCCCCAAGAGGCGGAGGCGGAGGAGGACTTAGGGTCCCAGAGTCGCAGCCCAGCGCTCCAGGCGAGAATGGGGAGGAGGGGCCGCCTGCAAGGATAGGCCCAGGAGCAATGGCGTCCAAAGAGGAACAAGTGGTTAAAAATCTCAACATGGAAAATGCCAACCAGGAAAACGAAATAAAGGATGAAAAGGAGCAAGATGCTAATAAAGGAGAGCCTGGTGAATATTGTGTGCCACGAGGAAATCGTAGACGGTTCCGTGTTAGGCAGCCCATCCTGCAGTACAGATGGGACGGGGGTCAGAGGCTTGGGGAGCCACCGGCAAGGATGAGACAGGAGAATAGGGAAAGAGTTGGGGAGGAGATGAGGCAGCTGAGGGGAAAGCTGAGGGGAAAGCAGTTAAGTCATAGTCTGCGGGCCGTTAGCACGGACCCCCCTCACCTTGACCATCACGATGACTTTTGCCTTATGCCTTGAGTTCTGATGTTTTCCCTTAAGTTAATAGGGAGAAACAGCTTCCTAAACTTGTTTGTGATGTACCTTCTTGTAAGCCTTTAGTGTTACTTGTTTCCTGTGGGTCTCCCAATACCAGCTTCTAATTGAACGTTGTATTTTGACCCAAAATTTGTAAGTTTCTGTGAGCAGGGGAGTTTTATCTATTGCATGGAAAGATGCTCATTACATATTGTGGTTAATAAAGCAGTTTTAAAAAGCAAAAAAAAATAAAAAATTATGTAGGTTTTGGGCCCTGACCCGTTTGGCTCAGTGGATAGAGCGTCAGCCTGCAGACTGAAGAGTCCTGGGTTTGGTTCCGGTCAAGGGCATGTGCCTTGGTTGCGGGCACATCCCCAGTGGGGAGTGTGCAGGAGGCAGCTGATCGATGTTTCTCTCTCATCAATGTTTCTAACTATCTATCCTTTTCCCTTCCTCTCTGTAAAAAATCAATAAAATATATTCTAAAAAAATTATGTAGGTTTCAAGTGTACAATTTTATAATACATCACCTGTATATAGCATTGTGTGTTCACCACCCAAAGTCAAATCTCCTTCCATCACCATATATTTGACCCCCTGTACCCTTTAGTACCACCCCCACCCCTTCTTCCCTCTGGTAACCACCATACTGTTTTCTGTGACTTTAAGATTTGATTTTTTGCTTGTCTTATTGTTCATATGTTGCTTTCAATTTTATATCCTATGAGTGAAATCATATGGTTCTTGACTTCCACCGTCTGACTTATTTTGCTTAGCATGATATTTGCAAATGGCAGTATTTCATCTTTTCTTATGACTGAGTAGTATTCCATTGCATATATATACCACATCCTCTTTATTCAATCATCTATTGAAGAGCACTTCAGTTGTTTCCATATCTTGGGCACCATGAATAATGTTGCAGTAAACTCAGGGGTATATATCTCTTTACAAATAAATGGTTTTAAATTTGTTGGGTAGGTATGCTTCTCCTTTAGAAGGAATGTCAAGTCCATCATCGCTACTTAAAGAATTCAGAAGCTTCTCAAGGGCTCGTGACTGAGATGAAAATTAGCTCACAAAGTCAAAGATATTCCTAGGGTAAAAGGTTCAAAAAGAACTTCTGCTTTCTACATGCTAACTCAGAGGGAAAAAAATAGTGGGATCTGAAATGATTGGTGCTTTGTTCCTTGTTCAAATTGATTTTGCCTTCTTTAAAATCTCCATCAGCTTATAGATTAACAGATCCAGTCCAACCCTCCATCCTATATAATAAAAGGCTAATATGCAAATTGTTCCCTCAGGAATTCTATCGACCGAGAGTTCGACCATTCGCTATGATGTGCGGTGACCACCAGGGGGCAGCGCAGAATGAAGGAAGGCCCTGACCAGCAGCCAGCAGCCAAGGGAAGGAAGGCCCTGATCAGCCCTGATCACCGGCCAGGCCTAGGGACCCTACCCATGCACAAATTTCATGCACCGGGCCTCTAGTCTATATTATATATAAAAGCCTAAGCGATCAAATGACTGAACAACTGAACGACCAATCAACTGGTTTCTATGATGCACACTGACCACTAGGGGGCAGACGCTCAACGCAGGAGCTGTCCCCTGGTGGTCAGTGCACTCCCACAGTGGGAGCACCGCTCAGCTGACTGAGAGGCGCCAGACGCTGGGCTCACGGCTGGCAAGCGCAACTGCGGTGGCATGAGCCTCTCCCACCTTTGTGGCAGTGCTACCAAGCAGCAGCAGCGGCAGGTGCAGTGGGGCCGGGATGAGCACGAGCAGCACAGCACCCGGCCTGGACTCAGGCTTCTCCCTGGCTGCCTGCTGCTTCACGCACTACTACATCCCTCAGGGGATGTCAAACTGACAGCTTCGGCCCCATTCTGACCTGCAGGGATCGGGCCAAAGCCGGCAGTCCGACATCCCCCGAGGAGTCCCAGATTGCGAGAGAGTGCAGGCCAGGCTGAGGGACCCCACCGGTGCACAAATCCATGCCTCAAATTACCTCCTTAAGCAAGCTCTCATTTGAAGCTGGAACCAGGCCTCCTGTTTCTATGATCGTTCCTCTACCTCATGAGCTTACTTTCAACATCAATATCAAACTTAGAAGGGAGTTGACTACAAACTATAACCTGCTGAAGTATAAATTAATCATTTGGAGAGAGGGGCTGTGCAGGGTCCCCAAGCAAAGCTCTGCCTCTCCACCCAGGCCCATATGCCACTTCCCTTTGCCAGGGCAGCTCTTGGACTGCTGGGTGTCCTTCTGCTCAGGACATCGAGCAAATTAGGTCAAATGTAGTATTCAGCAACCTCTCTTAAGCTTTGAAGGTCATCTCAATGCTCAGCATTTTTGTATCTTTTCAAATAAATAATGAAAACGGAGATTTCTCAATATGGCATAACTGGACTGGTTCCCTGGGAGCTGCATTCACACCGCACCACCAAGTGCTAGCATATGTTTCTCCTTGTAGTGTGGATGACAAATTGAGATTTAGGGAATACATTTTCATGAAGAATTAAGAACATCAAGCAATACCTTGTTACAGAAATATACTAGGGAGGGATACAGGCAAAAAAGAGTCACGTTAGCAATGCACAAAATAGAAGTTTAAGGAACACAATTAAGGAAATAAGGTCTTTAAAAGTACTCAATCCTCAAAATATCACCAGGAAATCTCCATGAAGATTGAACTACACCTTACTGATGGATAGCAAAGTGAAATATTGCATAAATGTCAAATCTGCCAAAATCCTTTACAGGAGTTCTCAACCTGTGGGTCGCGACCCCTTTGGCGGTTGCACGACCCTTTCACAGGGGTCGCCTAAGACCATCCTGCATATCAGATATTTACATTACGATTCATAACAGTAGCAACATTACAGTTATGAAGTAGCAACGAAAATAATTTTATGGTTGGGTCACAACATGAGGAACTGTATTGAAAGGGCCAGAAGGTTAAGAACCACTGCTTTAACATATCCTTACCAGAATCCCAAACAAAACTCTGATGCTTTTTATTGTAGGCAAATTAATGCCCCCTTCCAAAATATGTATGTATCCTAAACCCCAGTACCTATAAATATGTTACCTCACATGACAAAAGAGACTTTGCAGATGTGATTAATGGTGAATACTTTCCATTTTGGGGAAAATTATCCTGAAATTTTCAGAGTCCGATCTAATCATATAAGTCCTTAAAACTGGAGAATATTTTCTGGCTCTGCTCACAGAGAAAAACAGTCAGAGAGATGAAACATTGTTGCCTTTAAAGATGAAGAGGGGGACTATGAGCCAAGGAATGTGGGCAGCCTAGAAGCGAGAAAGGGCAAGAAAATGAATTCTCCACTAAGAGCCTCCACAAAAGAACACAGCCTAGTTGCCACCTTGATTTTAACCAAGGGAGACCAATGTTGGACTTCTAACCCACAGAATGATATGTAATAAATCCATGTTGTGTTACGCTACCAAGTTTGTGGTGTTATTTTATAGAGGCAAAAGAAAACCAATACACTTTTTAAGCTTGACCAAATTGTGAAATATTATTAAATTAGCCTAAAAAGCCCTAGCTAATTTGGTTCAGTGGATAGAGCGTCGGCCTGTGGACTGAAGGGTCCCAGGTTTGATTCCAGTCAAGGGCACATGCCTGGGTTGCAAGCTCGATCCTCAATAGGGGGTGTGCAGGAGGCAGCCCATCGATGATTTCTCTCATCATTGATATTTCTATCTCTCTCTCCCTCTCCCTTCCTTTCTGAAATCAATAAAAATATTTTTTTAATTAGCCTATTTAAAAAAGTAGGGGGAAAATAGTGGGAAATATTTAAAATGTTCTCATTAAAATAGATCTGGTACCATAAAAAATATGGAACCAAATAAATGCTTCAGAAATAAACTCTATCACATTCAAGGTATTTACACCCTTAGAGGAAAAATCTCTAAACAACAGGGAAAGAAAAACTTATTTTAAAAATGTTTGGGAATATCTAATTAGCAAATTTAAAATAAAATTACTTTATATCCTCAGTTTATACCATAAATCAAAATAAATTTTGCATTGCTAAAAATGTAAATATCATTAAATTTTATAAAATGTGGCAAAGAATAAATTTACTTATGTTTAAATATGTGCAGGAATTTAAACTTTCTAAGCTTTAATTGATGGGAAAAATCAGATTTAATGCTATAAAATACTTTGCAACTTCTGAAATAATATAATGAAAATAAGAGAAAAACAAATTAAAATGCTTTTAAAAGACATACAAAGGATTAACATCTGTATTATATAACTTGCACAATTATGTACAAATAAGATGCCTAGTAGATGAATAAGCAAAGAATATGATTTGATCATCTATGCAGAAGGAATAGAAATTAGTAAACAAACATGTAAAAATGTTCCACCTTGCTGTGAGCAAAGAAAAACAAATTAAAATATTCATTAAGTACCATTTATACCTATTATATTATAAAAATAATGATAATACTCAAGGCTAACCAGGTTCTGATGAAGTCAGTGTATTTATTCACTATTGACTACAATTTAAATAAATTCTGTTTGCAATTTAACTATCAATATCAAAAGCCATAATATATTAATTTTCTTAGATCCAGTAATTCCGTCATTAAGAATTTATCATAAGGAATTAACCCAAAGGAAAGAGAAATGTCTATGTCTAAAGATATTTAGCTACAATAGTAAAAATCTAAGGACAACAGACAAAGAATGGTTAAATAAAGTTTTACGGGATGGAACATTAGACATTCACTGAAAAGTATGAAGGTTACATGGTGACATGGGAAATGTTAATACAAAGTGATGAATTAACACTTTAAAACATTCAGTTGAACCATACCAACTGAAATTTTTGTAGGAAAAATGTAAAATATTGAACATTTCACATGGTTCAACCTAATATTTCTGTCATGGATACAGATAGATAAAAATAATATCTTCTGAGGACCAGACCTACTAGTAAGAGAAAAACAGTTGAAGGGATGGTAGTTTTATTATTTTATTTTTGTTAATCCTCACCAGAGGATATTTTTTCCATTTACTTAACTTTTAGAAAAAGTGGAAGAGAGGGAGATAGAAAAACATCGAAATGAGAGACACATTGATTGGTTGCCTCCCGCAAGTGCCCCAACCAACGAGGGTTGAGTATCAAACCTGCAACCCAGGTAACTGCCCTTGACCAGGAATCGAACCAGCAACCCTTCGGTGCACCAGGCAACGCTCTAACCACTTAGAAACACCAGCCAAAGCAGAAGCGATGGTAGTTTTAAAGATTAACTTTTTATCCTCTGCTATTTTTCATGCTGTTATATTATTTGTAAAATCAATTTTACTGTTAAAACATTAAAGACATGAGTGCAATGCAGATAAAGATATGTCATGAAATAAATCAAAGGATAAATTTTGTTATATCTTTCCATTTCAAATACTTTAATTCACCATATAAGAATTAAGGAATTGTGTTTTCAACGAGATTACGGATTTGTTTTGAAAAGATCTAATAAAAAATGTCAACTTAGTAATAAGACAACATAGCAGGGAGGTTAAGCTCCAGGTTTTAAAGGGTCAAATCCCATTTATTATTTAAAAGACCTTTGAAAAATTACTTTAACTCATTTAAACTCAGTTCCCTCATCTATAATGTGGGGACACTGATTGTACTTATGTTGGGGTTGTCACAAAGATTGATCAATGAATACCAACTGCTTATTTGAGTTTCTTGCAAATAATACATATTCAACAAATATGAGCAAGTATGTCATTACAATAGTCCCCCCTTATCCAAGGTTTTGCTTTCCATTTTTTCAGGGTTACCAAGGGTCAATCGCGGCCCATAAATATTAAGCAGAAAATTCTAGAAATGATCAACTCATAAGTTTTAAATTTCATACTGTTCTGAGTAGTGTGATGAAATCTCAAGCCATCCTGCTCTGTGTGGCCTAGACATGAATGATCTCTTTGTCCAACGTATCTTCTCTGTATAAGCTACTTGACCACTTGTCTGGGTTATCAGATTGTATGTCATGGTATTGCCATGCTTATGTCCAAATAATCATTATTTCACTTAATAATGGCCCCAAAGCCATTCACATAGCATTTACTAGTATTATAGTAATAGAGGCCCGCTGCACAAAATTCGTGCAAGGGGCTCAGCCCTCGAAGCCCTGGCTTCATCGGGAAGGATGACTGGAAGGTCATTTGGCTGTTTGGTCTGATTAGCATATTAGCTCTTTATTATATAGGATATTGTTTTCGTTGTTCTATTTTATTATTAGTTATTGTTAATAACTAATGTACTGTGCCTAATTTATATAGGGTTTGGTACCATCAGTGGTTTCAGGCAGCCCCTGGGGGTCTTAGAATGGATCCCTCTCTGATAAAAGGAGGACTACAGTATTAATAAAGCAGTATAAATCTTTAGATAATGAATAAAATTAGAGAATAATATTCACAGAAGAGTACTTCTATATACAATAGGCTGAAAATTATTCCAACTTATATAGTTTTTATCTTGTCTTTTCTTAATCAAAATAGACCAGCCCAGGTAATGTAGAGCTACCTTCCGAATTAAAATGTCATAGAACATAGATTTAGTAGTAAGTGCAAATGTAAATTCAAAACAAGGTCCCCTTCTCTGACCCTGTAAAATAAGACTGGATGGCCCAAGGTCATGTTTTTTGGTGTATTTGTCATAGACTCTTTTACTGTTATCATTTATGGATGTGCGTTCTTATTCTCTGGTGCAATAAGATTCTGAAGGCTGCAGTTTCTGAAATTGGTTTTCTTTTTTGTCTGTGCAGCATGTATTCCTTTTAAGGACTGCCCCTCCCATGGACAATGGAATTGTTCACTACATCAGTGGTCACCAACCTTTCGGACCTCATGGACCACCAGTGGTCCGCGGACTAGCAGTTGGCGACCCCAACTGTATGATCTCCACCTCCTCCATCACAGGATCAGTAGGACAAAGGCTGGATAATGAAATTCCCTTTTCAAGAGAAAGCCTCTCTCCTTCTGAAATAGTAAGAAAGTTCAGGCTTGAGTTGGCAGGACCACATTGGTTGACTGTAGTGGACCCCATGGTGCTCTGTCCAGCTACCCTATTCAGGGCAATACACTAATTTCCCCCATTGTCAAAAGTGTTGGCAATCCCAACGAGGTGGATTTGCTCCCTCCCACAAGGAAGCACTTCATCAGTTATGTCCCCTCCCAGAGAGTGGCCCGCAGCAAATGATCTGCTGATAAAGGCATAGACTCTGCTTCAACTCGGGGACAACTCTGAAAGCTTCCAGAGCTCCCTGTAGGATTAGCTGAAGCTTCAGCTTCAACCACTTCAGAGGTCAATGTCTTCCTCTGCCCCATCTTGTCTTTCTCACTTCCTCACAGGTGTGGTTTCCAAAAGCTCTCCCCAATAAATATCCATGCACCTCTCCATTCCAGCACATTTTTCCTGGGCGCCCAACCTAAGACAGTTGGCACATAAGCAAGGCTTGTCTCATAACAAAGAGACAAGAAATAAAGAACTCCAACAATATGATCTGAACACCTTGATCATGTACACCTAAAGCCAGAACATGTCTTGATCTGTTTATTCATGTTTATTACATGAATCAATTTTTTTTTTGCTTAAGCTACTGAAATTGGGTCTTAATATCTTATAACTGACAGAATCCTGACTAGTATGCAAATGCTATCTCATCTCCTAAAATAGATAACAAACTGCTATAAACACAAATAGTGCTTAACAGTATTTATTGAACTCTACTGTCGCATGATTATTATAAGATGTTCTTATAAGATGTTCTACTGAAAGGAAACAGGGAAAAGAAGTTGTATCATAAAACAAGTGTGGTAAGTGCTACATACTATATGTACCTCCAGAGTTATTATATAATAGCATTTTAAACATTCCAGCAGTGTTGCAATAAATTTCTTTAATTACAAATAAAGGCTGCTTAACTTTCTTTTAGGCACAGTTTAATATACCACAGAACAGTGGGTACAAGTATGGATATCTATCACCCAAATGGGCTTAGTTATTTTTTAGTGGTTTTTTTTTAATATATATATATATATATATTTGTATTGATTTCAGAGAGGAAGGGAGAGGTAGAGATAGAAACATCAATGAGAGAGAATCACTAATCGGCTGCTTCCTGCACACCCCACATTGGGGATCATCCCAAAACCCGGGCAAGTGCTCTGACCGGGAGTCAAATTGTGACCTCCTGGTTCATAGGTCAATGCTCAACCACTGAGCCACGGCAGCTGGGCCAAATAGGCTTAGTTTTGCCTAAAGTTTGGAGGCCACCAAATGACAGTCTTCTTCCTCTTGTTCACTGGCCCTCTGGTGTCCTGGGGGAATCAGCACAGCCTGCACACATTTATTACCAGAGACAGTATTTATTTAGCTCTGGGAAAGAGAGAATCTAAGACATTATACTGAAAACAAGTCTTTGAGAAAGGTCACTCCATCTTTTCATTCAGTCCTGTAGGCTTCCTGCCTCCAACAGGGAAACAGATGGTGGAGAAGGAAGGCAGAGTCCCAATCTGCTTACAATCCCAAGCCTTTCTAGTAGGGACATTCATTGGAATGAGGTTCTCCTCCCATATGGCATCTTTGCGGGTCTTTGGTGCAAAGAAGGAGAACGTGTTCTGGTTCATCCAATTAACTACAAAGCAGAGATGCATCACATATGTAGCTCCGGGGGTAGCAACTCTGAGGCATGCAAGAAACTCTAAAAAGGTAAAAAGCAAACGTGGCAGTGAAATAAATCAAGGGAAATAATGGAAGAGACGAGTAGAAAAATGCACGATTCTCAAAGGCTGAGTAGAAATGGAAGATGCTTTGAGTAGAAGGCTAAAGTCAGAAAGCATGTGGACTATTTTAAGTCAAGCTCCCCTGAAGCAGAGCCAGCACACACAATTTACGGAAAGAGTCCTTTTCTGAGAAGAGGGATGAGGGAAACAAGATGGGGCAGGAGATGAAGAAGCTAAGCAACATGTGGTCTCAGCGGGAGCCTGATCCCATGGGGAGTTCTGGAGCCTGAGTTGCACCGCAGAATTGGCCCACCTTCAGACAAAGTGCTGGATTTTTGTGCCCCCATTGGCTGTGTACTCCCTCCCTGGCAGGGCAGCTACCCTTTGGCCCTGGAAGCTGTGAGCCATTAGCAGCCAACACTCACAGCAACTATGGGTGGTTTACCATATCCTTGGTAAATGAGATCTGGGCAAGGCCCAGAAGCATCCACCAAACAGGGTAAGGGTACAATGAAAAGGAAAGGAATGAAGGAAGCAAAGAGAGTGGTAGTAAAAGCAAGTAGCTGGTGCTCCCTTCAGCAGCACATATACTAAAAACTTGTAGCTACAAAGTATTAAGGATAAATGGAAGCAATATGAGAGAAAAAAAAAAAGCATGACATAGTTTTTATTTACAAGGGACAACAGAAGATATTCTTGAAGTCAATTCAAAAATAAACTAAACCTAAAAGAAAAGTGGTCTGAATAAATGCTGGAGGAACAGCAGGGCACTGCTCTCCAGCAAAATCAGGTATGTCCAGGGGAGCAAGCATGATCTTCCTCCATGACAATGGCTGCTTTTCTCAAAAGGGGTGAGTGAGGGGCAGAGTAAGAGATCTGATCAGCTCATTAGGCCACCTCTCCCAAAGGAGAACTAGGAAGACAGGCGAATAACTCCCAGAATAAATGTGGTCAGAAGTAACGCTCTTCAGCTGAAATAACACTCTTCTGAGACCTCTTCCCGCCAACCAAGAAAATCATCTTATAGAAATGAGAAACACTGCCACCAGGGATCCTGACACCGTCCTGGCCAAGTCTTCCTTCAGTCCTCCCCTTTTACATTTACTATGGAAAAATGTATACAAATACAGAAATAGAAAGAACAATGTGATGAAGCCCATCTTCAATAGCAACCAACTCAGCCAATTTCGTTCTCTCTAAATTCCCTCCCACTTTACTTCCCCAATTTTGAAACAAATTTCAGATAGTATATCATTCATCAATATTCATATTTGAAAAGTAGGAATTTTTTAAAATTCGTAATCACAAAACCATTATCACATCGAAATAATAACTTCTTAATATCACAAATATACAGTCATTGTTCACATTTCCCCAGTGTTGAGTAGATTGGGGCTTTAGTTGTTGTTGTTGTTCTTAACAATTTTTGTTTGAATAAAGATCCAAATAAGGTTCATATACTGTGATTGTTGGTGTTTATTAAGACGCATGGAATCTACAAATTCCTCCTCTTTCTTTTTTTGCATTTTGTTGTCGTTAGACAAATTGGGTCATTTGTCATATAGAGTTCCCTATAATCTGAATTTTGTTAATCACATCCCCATGGCTGATAAAATGAAACAGAAACCTGATTCCCAATCTGTGGTCTTTATATTCCATACCACTTTGTGAGTCTTTCAAATCCATGAAAGTAATTCCCTAGAGAAGAGTTGGAGAATGGAAGGCCCAGTTGGAGTGTCCCTTTAGTTAGAGCTACTCTCTCCAGAAATCCTTGTTCGGGACAAAGCACACTATTTGCCCAGAATCACTTTAATACAAGTAAACCTGGTTCAAACAAATACTGAAAAGCTGAGCCTTACCTTTGCTGAGCTACCAGTTGGTTTCTATTTGATGTCTTATGTGTGAGGCTGTTTTGCTGGGTTGAAAGACACTAAGGCTAGAGATGATGAAGGACCTAGAGTTGGTACAGGGCCCAGCTGGAATCAGAATCCCTGGGGCACTGAAAGCTTGGAGAACTGACTGCCCATGACTTGAGTTATTCACATCACTCCCAGTTGCAGTGGTCCTGATAAGCAAATTACCAAACTATAATTTTGTTCCTTCCTTAGTAGTCAATTGATTTTCCTTTCCACCACACATCCCTTCTCAGAGACTGAACTCTCTAACCAATAGCGTCAGGCCAAGTGACCTTTACCCCCTTAACAACAGAGGACGAAACCAAGAATAGTGAACAGAACCAATTCAAAACTAACCACTCCATTGACTGGCCAAGAACCAATAAATGTCCTGGATAATTTGAACTGAAACACAGGGACTGTTGAAAGTCAGATGTTGGCACTGCAGCATGAGTCAATGGCAGACATCTGACCCAAAGCTGGGCGCAAGCCAAAATTATGGAGATGCAGAGATGAGAGACTTGCAGAGAAAGCAGGTTTGCATGAGGAGAATGGAGAACATATGCAGAGAGGAGCAGACGAGAGAGAATGAATCTCCAGAGAAAGAGACATAAAGAGAGCAGCTGTCTGACAACTTTCTAATATTCTGAAAGCCTTAAAAATACTGCCTACAACTGGGTTTCATGAGACTTCCCGGCCTTACCATAAATCCTGTTACATAAATTAGCTTAAGTGGGTGGGTCCCTGTGCCTGACAACCAATTACTTCATTTGATGAAAATATATCCATAGCTTTAAAAATAATTCACTGAGTGCCAGCCAGACATGACAGTGCTAAGCATTACAGACACTTCTCTACTGGGAATCCAAACTCAGAAATAGGTACTTACTTTAGAACAGGTATATAAAAGGTGTTCTGGGAACATAGGAGAAGCAATCTGCCTAAGGATGTGGGAGTGGGGGGAGGGCAAGAAAGGCTACCCAAAAGAAGGAGGTGATACTGGGCAGCTGAGCTGAGGTAGAAGACTAGGGAAACATTTGTTAGGTGGACAAGGAAGTCATTCTAGGAAGAATGCAAAACATGAACAAAGTCATATTGGCACAAGCAAGCCTGGCATCATTTGAGGACAATAAAAAGGGCATTAATGTATTATAAACAAAGAGAGAGAGAAGAGGAGAGGAAAGGAGGAAGAGGAGACTTCGGACTTGTTAGTAATGATCAGCATGAAAGAAATGCTATAAGTTTTATATTTTATCTGTCACCCAAACAGGAAATCATTGAAACTGAGAAAGAAAAAAATAAACCTATTAGTATTTTAGAAAGATGACTCCAACAGTGAAAAGAAAAGGAAATTAGAAGACAAAATTAGAGTCAAGAACACAAATTAGAAGCTGTTGCAATTACTTCAAGCCAAAGAATCTCTTTTACTAAGACAGACAATGTGGGGTTCAAGAGAAAGACACACATACAAGAGATAGTAAGGAGATAACGTCTATAGGACTTAGTGACTAAATATGATTGGAAATAGAAGAATCAAGAATGATACACAGGTTTCTAGTGGAGTGACTGGGTAGATGGCTATACCCTTTCCTCAAATGGAGAATACCAAGGTAATGAGGGCAAGGGCATAGGGAAAGGGTGAGTTCAGTTTGAGGTATGGCTTGGAGATATTAATTTATATGAAGATGAATAATATCCATTTTTACATACTTAATACTCAGCAAACATTTGCTGAGTTCCTACTATGCAACAGGCACTCAGCTCAGTCTCAGGATCCAATATAAGTAAGAGCATTCACCAGTCCTTACTATCATGAAGTACACAGTTAAATATAGGGAACCATTATTAATCAATCACATAACTATAGAATTTCAAACTGAAAAAGGCTACATAGGGAACAAAGCCAGAACTGAGAAGACATATGAATAGGGGACCACATATGCTAAGTCAGGGAAACGTATCTATGAAAGCAACCTCTGAGCTGGGTGTGCAAAGACAATGAAGAGTTGAATATGTGAGGAGCAGGCAAAAAATCTGTGCAAAGGAGAAATGTGTGCAGAAATCTTGAGGTGGGAAGAATGAAGAGAACAGAGCAAAATGAGGCTGCAGAGGAAGGCAAGAGATGAAGGATGCAGGGAGCAACATGAAAAACTTCGACTTATTCAAAGAGTACTTTGAAATATTGAACGGCTTTTAGCAGAGAGTAAGATAACAAAAGGTCTCTTCAGTTCAATGTAAAAACACACTGAAGGAGACAAAAGTGAACCAGAAGAGCTAATTAGAAGATTTTTCATAATCATGCAAGACACAACTAAGACTTGTGGTTACAGCAGAAATAGGGCAAAGTGGGTAGATTCAAAAGCTACTTGCAAATTAATGATGATGGCTGGGGTGGGATATGAGACAGGAGTTGTCAAGGAAGACCTGTAGAGGTCCTGACTTAAGTTTATTGAGGGTCATTCCCTGGGATAGGGAACATCAAAGGAGCACCATGTTTGAAATGAAAAATGGTGAGTTCACTTTTGGACACGTTACCTGTGAGGACTTTTGAAGCCATCCAAGGACAGAAGCATGTTACCAGGTAGACTGTGTAGATCTGAGAATCAGAAAAAAACACGTAAGCTAGATTTGTAAATATGAGAGTTGCCTCCATACAGGTGGTCATTAAAGACTTGCATGTAGGTGATTATGTATAGAGTGAGGAAACAAGTCATGGAGTGGGACCATTTAATCATTTTTCACTGGAGGATGAGCAAAGGAAAAGAGAAAGAGCCTTTGAAAAGGTGGAAGGGAAACCAGGTGTGTTGTGTCACAGAAGCCAAGGTAAGCGTGTTCCAAGAATAATGGAATAATTTGCTGTGATTTCTGCTGAGAACACTCAGATGGTGAGCAGAGAAAGCATCACTAGATGCCAGAAAGGGTGAGATTTGTGACTTAAGATCTTTAAATGGATCTTGATCAAAGGAGATCAGTCTGGCTGGAAATATGAATTCAGAATGGATGATAAAAGCCAGGGTGGAGAATGACAGGCATCACCCATGTGATCGTGGAGAGTGAGAATAGAGACCATGGCCAAGCACTGGGAGATGTCAATGTGGACAAAAGAGAGCCACATGGGAGGCTGAGAAACAATGCCCAGAGAGGTCATGAGAAAAAGTGAGGTTTAGAACCTCACCATCCCTCCTCATCTGATGTCTAGTCCACCAAATAGCCTTCTACCTGGTTTCCCAACTACTTCATCCCTAATCCAGCATCTTCCAGTCTGCCACCAGGACAGGGGTGAGGGGAGCAGGAGAGTCAAGAGCATTGAACACAGAACAGATGTTTGATGGGTGATATAGCCAGCAACCTAAGTCTCCAACTACCTTCACCATTTATTTGCTATGTAACTTTAGGCAAACCCTCTTTTTCTTTCCATTTCCACTCCTTCGCGTGTAAAATAAGGAAAACAATTTTCTCTAACGACCTCATAGGCTTGTCCTAAAACTTAACACGAGTTACTGGCTGTGAGAGTGTTTTAAACACTTGTTCTTCACAACACAGGCTTCAGGAATTATTGTTCATCTTGAATCACTGTGTGCTTCACGGTTCATCCTTTCTCAAATAGTTCCACTGGCTCCTTTTCTTGGCTCTCAGCAAGGTAATGGATGGTGCTGTCACCACCCGAACACCATCGCCCTTCCCTTTCCAGGTCATTCCAAATCTGAGTCACAGTTAAGCAAATGTAATGCATTTGCAGGTAGAGTTGGCAAGATGTGCTCCATTTGCTTTTTGGCCCAGTCCGTTAATTGCACTTGGAAGTAAACAGCACACTATAGAGTAAAGACAAGAGGGTAATTTGGAAAAAGAGAGAGAGAAAGGAAACTGAAATGAATTTGGGGATGGAGCATGGGAGGTAAAGTACATCACACAAACTTAAAATTATTGGGACTATATAGAATGTCGTAAGGGCATACAAAGCTTAAGCCTCCTTGCTAAGTCCACTCCTTGCCTGAGTTTCATAGCTCTCCATGAAGTAACCCTAACACTAGTCACCATTGCTTTCCTGACAATCATTTATCTCTCATTGCCCATCAACGTGCCTATTTCTGCCTCCACATCTCGCATGAGATGTCTTCCAAGAGTATCCTCTCCTGCCCCAGCTGTGCTCAGCTCAAGCCATCCCTTATTCAGGAAGCCGAACTTCCTTTGCTGAACTTGAGAGGCCAAACCACAGTTTAGCACATCCCCATAGTTCTCCCCGACTCTGCCATCATTTCATGCGCACCAGCCTTTTCTCTCCAACTAACATCATTGGCATTAAAATACCCATACCTTGTTCAAGATACATACCTTCCCTGATTTACATATGAGAAAACGAAGTCTCAGTGAGGGAATCCGTTTGGCTCACATCAGCAGGTGTTGAGGCCTCCTGGGTATGACAGTTAAGTTTAGCCTACTATTTCTTCTTAAAAACAAGACCTGTCTTTATCTTTCTTATACTTTCTCCCACACTGCCAGCTCCTGAGAAGATGTCTGGGCATCTTAGAAAGAGGATGCCAATGTAAAAAAAGAGAAAAAGCTGCTGAGAGAGAGACAGGAGGGCCCAAAAGGTCAATATTCTATTTCCAATTTCGTTGGAGCACAGAGCATACCGACCACATTCCAGGCCTTTGCACCAGAAGACTAAGCCCCATTCTGATTCTCTTTTCCCATTCACCATCAAACAACATTGTATTTGCTAATATTTGTAATGTTAGTTTAATCAGAACAGACTGTGATTTTTACATTTTAAACAGAACACTACTTTCTGTACCTTAGCCCTTCAGTCAACCAAGTGTTATTTGGGTTATTGTGAACTAATTTATGCAGATTCACCACAATGAGCCATCACCATGGTAATTTTCTGCCCTTTGTTTTCAGTTTTTGTTGCATATGCTCATCAAGGAGATTGAAGCTTTACTGGTGAACAAAATTTCATTACCTGCCTTTGGACTTAAGTGCATCAAATTTAAAGAAATGTTTCCAAATCCTCCTGGCATTCCATTTCAGGCTTATTTCTCAGAGATCAATAAAATGTTCTATCCAGAACCAAGCAAACCTTTTACCTCCTCTTCCTGGAGCTGGGACTGGCCGATTCTCTGGACAAATGTCATGGCTTTCAACGGGAATATGGGCTCCTGAGCTGTCAAACCTTCTAGGGGTCGCCTTCCATCTGCTTCAATGAGCTCAACAGCTGCACAGTTAAACTGAATCTTACTTTTCTCTTCAAGCACAAGGATCAGTGTGCAGCAGGAGTGGACTGTCTGCAGTGATGGTAGCTGGCAATCTTCCCATCCCAATATACACTTGCCACTCCTCCCATTAAAAGGCGGAATTGATTCCCCCAACTCAAATCTGCCTTGTAAGCAGTCTGAGAGGAGGGACCACATCACACATGCTTCTGGTCTCCATGGCACCATGCAGCAGCCCCGGATGGTGCCCAGACAGGTGTCTACGTACAGTTCCCTTTCTACTACTCCCCCAATCTGCATCTTCTAGGCGAACCTCTCCAGGGCCACCATTTATAGGAATACTTCAGTCACTGTCCAAACAGAGCAATTCAGATTGGGGATGTTTTCTGAATATGAAATAATCCAGCTATTCAACATGGATTGTTTTATGGCATTAATGAGATTGAGTGTTCTGGGAAATGCCTTTTGAGTGAAGCAGGTCTAAGTCCAACATTTAGAAAGCTTTTAGCTTAAATGCAAACCCACTGGAAATGGGAGGCATGCCATCATTAGGGAGATGTCCAGCAGAAAGTGTGGGATGCAGAGCCTTGTTCTCCTCATCACCGTCCCTGTGGTCCATTTCATCCAGCAGAGCTAGATGAAGTTCAAAAGCTTAGGGGTGCAGAGCGGGGGAGGTGGGGTGCGAAGCAAAAGACAACTACTGCTTGCCTGCAATTGAATTCAGTTCAAGAAAGGTTGGCCCTCGCCAGTTTGGTTCAGTGGAGAGAGCATTCGCCTGCAGACTGAGGGGTCCCGGGTTCAATTCCGGTCTAAGACACATGCCCAAGTTGCGGGATCGATTCCCAATGGGGGGATGGGGGCATGTAGGAAGCAGCCAATCAATAATTCTCTCTAATCATTGATGTTTCTATCTCTTCTTCTCCCTTCCTTTCTGAAATCAATAAAAATATTTTTTTAAAAAAGAAAGCAAGGCATGCCCTAACTGGTTTGGCTCAGTGGATAGAGCATCAGCCTGCGGACTCAAGGGTCCCAGGTTCGATTCCGGTCAAGGGCATGTACCTTGGTTGAGGGCACATCTCCAGTAGGGAGTGTGTAGGAGGCAGCTGATCGATGTTTCTCTCTCATCGATGTTTCTAACTCTCTCTCTCTCTCTCCCTTCCTCTCTGTAAAAAATCAATAAAATGAATAAATAAATAAAAAAGCAAGGCTACAAGGCAATAAGAGGGAGATCTGGAATTTTTTAGTTTGAAATTCAGCAATCTGTGACTAGCTATGACTGTGGTCAAGTCACTCTCCCTCTGAATCCATTGGGGATAATAGTACTTCCACCACAGTTGTTATGAAAAACAAGCGAGCAAAGGTGACCGGTGTGTTCTGGGAACTGGGAGATGCTCGACATATGTGAGGTATTGTTATCCCCGGAGCAGCAGCTGCTGCTACAGCCACACTGATCGCAATGCAGCAATAAAACAAGGCAATGCTGCTTGGTGGAACACTGTGATATTCCCCACAAGCAATGGATGCTCTCTGACTGAACATCACTTCCTAACAATTCAGTGTGAGGATGCATGATGCATCACGTTCCAGTCTAAGGACAGAAGTCACACCAGTATTTTAACAGAGAAACTGTATTATAAAGAATGATCTTGATATAAAATCACTAACGAGGTAACTGAGGTCATAAGCACAGGGAGCAGTGCCCACCCTGAGGTGACCAACCTCGCTGGTTGGCCTGGGACTGAGTGGGTTGCTGGGAAACGGGGCTTTCAGTGCTCCAGGCCCAGGAAAACCAAGATAAGGTGGTCACCTTATACAACCCTTAGTGTTGGGAGAACACTGGGAAGAGTTGGAATTGTTAGACCTTCCAAGTTCGGAGGTGGAGCCCCTCAGAGATGGGACTCAGACCTGTGCGGCACCACCTGGCTGGTGCTGCGATGTCCAAGGAGGGGCAGCGACGTCTGGAAAAATGACCAAATGCATCCAGCTGCTGGTTTGCAAATGAGCTGGCCCTGAGGAAGCTTTGCTGGGGTGTGGCTCGCAAGAACAGAGAGGCAACAGGCAGGAGCAACTCCTCCTCCCTCTTGTGCCTCCTACTGGCAAAACTTAACAGTGACCCAGCTGGCAAAGCAGAAATGTGGTTTGCAGAGTCCCCATCCAGCACCACTGAGCACAGCGCAGGATGTTAGGTTTGGAACAGAGAGATGATAGCTTAATAACTGGCACCGCGGATGATAGCTTAATAACTGGCACCGCGGCCAGCAAACATAGGTAGAGAGGAAATAATCTGTGGTGAATGATTTAATCAAAGAACTTGCCTTTTTTTAAAAATCTTGCCAAGCTCCTAAGTCCAGCCTACCTGCCCTTTGACCCAAATAATGATCCAACCATTTCTCTCCCGCCCCCGGCACTGTGACAGCCATCAAGAATAGTCCTGGGCACTAGCTGTCACAGCAGCAGACCTGACACTCAGTCGCGTCCTATGGCCTTTTCCTGGGAGTCTTGCTGCCTGCTTTGCAAACTCACAGACAGCTGGGCTGAGAGGAGCATTAGGCAGCTTTAAAATTTCATGCAGATCATTATTCTTTCATGAACCACCACAAATCCAACTACACAAGGCCAAGGGCAAGCATATGGGAGCTACAACGGTGCTCTGTTCCTTGTAGAATTGAGCCCCTAAAAAAGGGCTTAAACAGGGCCCAGCAAATACCACAACCACTCGCCCTTCCCCCGGGAGGTGCCACCAGACAATGGCAGTGAGTGTGTGCCTGTCCGTGAGGCTCAGCAAGCAGTAGCCCCTCTCCCCTCACCCAGCAAAACCCAGCACCCACCTCTGCCTTTGGGCCAGAGACGGGCAAGGGGACAAAATAGCTCACAGCTGCACCTCCGGTCTCCATCTCTGAGAGGCGATAAATCTTTTCCAGGAGCTTTTATTCAGTTTCCCAAATAGCACATCATTTTACTTTATTTTCCCCTTTCCCTCCTCCCACCTTCTATTCTTCCTTTTTCTATCTTTTTGTTTTTCTTTCTCCTCCAATATTCCTCTGTCCATTTTTCACTTCCTCTGAGACCAGTCCCTCTCATGCTGCCTGTTGAGTTCCCTCTTTTCTGTGTGTGTGGATCTGTCTGTCCACATCTTTGCGTGTGTGTGTGTGTGTGTGTGTGTGTGTGTGCGCGCGCGCACATATATGTGTGTTTCCCTGATGTTTTCTGTCTCCTGACGCTTTGTGCCTCCCCTTGGCCACCACTTTCAGCTCTAATCTCTCTGGATAGGAGAGTGAAGTGCCTGTGTCTCCTGGGGCAGCGAGGACTCCATTTTATTCCCTTGTTGCCCCTGCTGAGGAAAAGAGGAAGCTGAGGAAACATCTGTTCCACTCAGGACACAAATACCGAGTCCCAACCGTGTACGAAACAATGAGCCACAGAGGCACCGTTCAGACCATCACCTGCTCAGTAAGTGCCTACTCTACACCAGGCCACATGCTCACTCATCACTAGGGACTCAAAGAGGAACCAGATTGGGTACATGTACCACAGATCCCACAGTCTGGTGAGGGAAGCAGATCTGTGAAAAATGCTGCAAAAAGGCTATGTAATCAGGCTAGGGAAGGAGTTAATCAAGAAAGGCTTCCTGGAGTCCTGGCCGGGGTGTTCAGTGGTTAGAGTGTCGGCCCACTCACCGAAAGGTCAAGGGTTTGATTCCCGGTCAAAGGCACGTACTTGATTTGCAGGTTCCATCCCAGGCCCCAGTGTGGGCACGTGCGAGAGGCAACCAATCAATGTGTCTCTCTCACATCTATGTTTCTCTCTCTCTCTCTCTCTCTCTCTCTCTCTCTCTCTCTCTCTCTCTCTCTCTCCCCCCCACCCCCCTTTCCCCTTCCCTCCATTCCATTCTCTCTAAAAAAAATCAATGGGGAAAATATCCTCAGGTGAGGCTTAACAAAACAAGAAAAAAGGAAAATCTTCTTGGAAGAGGTGGTGCTGAATCTTGAAGAATATGTAGATGTTAAACAGAGAAATGAGAGGACACCAGAAGTTTATCATGAGCAATAGCATGAAGGCAAAACACAAGCTTGGGGTATGCAGGGACCCACAGGTAGCACAGGGCTACTTTAGCATGACTCAGGTAGTAGTGCAGCTGGAGAGCTGGGAAATGATGGGGTCACCCAAGACCTTATGGGCCAGGCTGTGAGGGACCACCCCTCAGCACTCACTGTTCCTGCATGCTCCTGTCCACACCGCCTGAGGCATCCTCTGGCCACTGGAGTTTGCTGGGCCCATGTGCAGGGCAGACCAGAGTGTCTAACACCCTTGGGAGCACATCAATTTATCTCCCGCAACTTCTCTGCTCAGCTTCGATGGAGGTGGTACAGTGGACCAAAAGGAGAGCAGAGAGAAAGCTAGGGGTCGGATGAGTGAAGCGTGCAGAAATCATCCCCTACAGGAAACTCCATGGGGAGCAGAGCCGGTGTGTCTTCTGCCCCCTCCCCACATTGGCGTTCTACCAGGTGGCTCTTCACGCTGCCACCAGCATTAGAAGGCTTGCTTCTGAGAAGCAAGGAATTCTAGGAAAGAATTAGCATCTTACTAATTCAGCTTACTGCACTAAGCAACTGCCGACTCTGCAGAGTGGGGGCTATTGTTTCCTTCTTACAGATAAGGAAACGGCCTGAGCGAGGCTAAGGAACTCATCTAAGCCACTCAATTTGTCAGAATTCACACTCACATCTGGCTGATTCGTTTATTCTACGTTGGTTTCTTACCTATGGGTTTGGAACATTTTTAACTATCTTCCCCACCCTCCATGTAAAACTGCTTGTGGAAATCAACTCATAGTTTAGTGGAAAGTAACCTTCTGTTTTGAAGTCTTTTGCTTTTAAAATAAATTTTAAGATGTGTTTCAAGGAGCATTCTCCACTTTAAAAAAGATAGAAAACTTCCCAACATACAAATATATAGATATATTTCCCAATGTCCCCCAATAGTAGGAATCGTCTTGGAATCTGTTCTAAACTTTCCATTCTCCTCCCCATCATATTCTAGGGAAAGCCTGGGCTTTGGAGTCAGATTTGGTTAAGATAGTGGCCCTGCCACTTAATAGCTGTGTGAATCATGGCACAAGTCACTTAGCCACTCATGTGTAAATCTCATACTTCATAAGGTCTGTTGTGAGGCTTAAATAAGATGACACAAATCTGATGCCTGGCACACCGATGACAATCCATTAATCCCTTCCTGGCCTTTCCCTCCCTCCCACACAATTTCACCCTCCCGGGAAATGATGCCACTTCCACGGGCCAGTAACCTCAAAACAAAGATGACACACCTTCTGATTTGCTTGTCCGTGAATTTAAGCTCTAGCTCAATCGTATTTCACTCTGTGCCTAAATGTGTCTAGAACAGTGGTTCTCAACCTTCTGGCCCTTTAAATACAGTTCCTCATGTTGTGACCCAAGCATACAATTATTTTTGTTGCTACTTCATAACTGTAATGTTGCTACTGTTATGAATCGTAATGTAAAAAATCTGATATGCAGGATGGTCTTAGGCGACCCCTGTGAAAGGGTCGTTTGACTGCCAAAGGGGTTGCGACCCACAGGTTGAGAACTGCTGGTCTAGAAGGTGTTTCAGTAAATTCCATTTGAATGACCTAATCATGGTTGGGTGGCAGAAAAGAAAAACAGATGTCAGTCTTGGGGGGCATGAGGGTAAGGGGGGTTTCAGATTTCACTCTGCAGAGAATTGTGAATCTCTGAAGACACACTAAAGTCTAAGGATCGGGTAATAAGCATGCTTTGGCTTAAAATAGAAAATGAATCACATAATTTTAGACCAAATGTAAGATCCAATAGAGAATGTTTTCATGTAGATCATTGGTCAAGTCCTGCTTGATTAGGTGATATAAGTGCCGGGGTCCAACCCCAGCAGGTCCAGGGGTTCCCAAAGGCGTAGATGGAGTCGGCGAAGAAGGAATGACACGGAGACAGCGTTCAGTTGATCAGCAGCCTAGCCAGGATCTCCAGCCAAGTTCTGGTCTCGATCTCCAGAGAGGTTCTGCTTAGGATCTCCAGCCAGATTCTGTAGCCATGTTCCCTCGCTAGGTTCTCCAGCCAGGTTCTGTCCGAGATCTCCAGCCAGGTTCGGTCACCAGGTTCTAGTCAGGTTCTCTTGCCATATTTCTGTAGTCAGGTTCAGTCCAGGATCTTTTGCCATGTTCTCTCCAGCGAAGTTCTTCTGTCTGTAGGTTCTGTGTAGGTTCTGTCTTCTGAGTTCTGACTTCTAAGTTCTGTGTCTTGCTGTCTTGTTACATCTGTATTTATACCAGTTGATTCAATCCTATTAATCTCTATTACAAAGGTTAGGGCGTTTCTTATCTCCATTCCAGGGAGTAAAGATTATGTAGCTTAAGCATGATTGTTCATAGTTAAAGTGATTAATTACCCGCCTGGCACTTAGTTAAGGGGTTTTATTCCCTCCCTAACTTCAGGGGAAAATCCCTACCTGGGGAAACAACCTTTCTCAGAAAGGAGACCTTGGTTAAAACACATAGTGCCAAGAAGGTGAGCAAACATATTAAGAACAGTATGCCATATATGCCAGGTCCCTTGAAACAGCAAGGATGGACCGGCTCCCGGCATATAAGTAAGTTGGGTCAAAGAAAATGCAGCTCTCCATGGAGATGCATTGTCGTTGGGAAGGACTGTGGGCGTGCTGGTTTGCTCTGGTTAGAACCAGAGTGTTGGAGACACACTCGAAGAGGACAGAGTACTTGTCAGCAAACTTGTGGAGAAAAAAAGACTTTGAGACCTATTTAAATCCAGATAACTCCCCTTGAAAACTGGCCAAAAACTAGGGATCTAGCACCTTGCAGGCCACAGTCCAAAAGGGTCACTATGTCACACCATCACTAACCACGTTATCTTCTCAAGCCTTGAGGATTCCCAAATCGAGTCAAGATTGGGAGACTATGATTCATTCTCTCCCTTTTCATTTGCAGTGACTAAATAATAGGCCTTTTCCATCTTCTCAGCCTAAATCAGCTGGACCATGCAGGTGGGGGCACATCTGAGGCTGCCTGTAGATTAAGCTAACTTCCAGGTTGCTCCCCATCATCTCCTGCATCAGCTGAGCCCCCCCAGAGGCGGCCCCAGCATGCATGTCTTAGGCTGCCAACCCTGTCCCTCAAAGCACCTTCTCAATCATTCCAAACTAATACCTAGGAAAAATAACATTGGAAAGCCAGAAAAGCACCACTTTGGGAACCAGAGAGAGCTGAGTTCAAATCTCAGCGCTGGAACTTCCTGGCTTATAACCTCAGGCAGCTCACTGTACCATCAGGTGCCGACTAACCCTGATTACCCAGGGCAAAAGGGGTTTCCAGATGACAGACTTTCCATGCCAAAACTAGAAAAGTCTTAGGAAAACCAGGATGAGTTTGTCACTCTACTTAACCTCTGAGCTGCCATTTACTCGTCTGTAAACATATAGTGAGAAGACCTAACATGCACGGAGCCTGTGAAGTCCAGAGGCCTTCTTTGTACCAGAAATGCTCTGTAAATCCTATTATTCCAAGACACTTCCTTGCTTTAAAAAAAAAATCAAGAATCCTATATAATAAGAGAGAAATGTGCAAATTAGGCTGGGACATCACAACCAGCTCGGGAGGCTGCGTCATGCCAGCTCAGAGCCCGCCCCCAGCCTCAGTGGACACACACCACACACCAGGGCTGGGAGCGGACTCTGAGTGGCCTCATTGTGGCTCAGAGCCCTCCCCCAGCCCCGGCACTGCCCAGCTCCAAGGCCATTCCTGCTGGGGGTTCGCGGGCAGGTATGCTGCACTGCCTGCCATGGGAGCATTCCTGCCCTGGGAGCAAGGGCCCCAAGCGGACCCACAGACCCGCCCAGGGGGGCATGCTCCGAGACGCCACAGCCAGACTGTGGAGTGGGCCTAAGCCATCAGTAGGACATCCTCTGAGGACTCCCAGACTATGCGAGGGGGCAGGCTGGGCTGAAGGACACCCACCCAGTGCACGAATTTTGTGCACCGGGCCTCTAGTAATGAGAGAAAATAAAAATAAGCAGGAAAATGAGAGAGACAGTGGGAGAAAACAATGAGAAAAAAGGAAAGCAGCCCTGGCCAGTGTTGCTAAGTGGTTAGAGTGTCCGCCTATGCCCGGAAAGGTCACAGATTTGATTCCTGGTCAAGGGCAGGCACATACCTGGACTGTAGATTTGATCCCAGGCCCCAGTCAGTCAGGGCCCCATGTGGGAGGCAACTAATCAATGTGTCTCTCTCACATCAATGTTTCTCCCTCTCTCCCTCTCTCCCTACCAATCTCTCTCTCAAAAGAAAAAAAGCAATAATCAATGGGAAAAATGACCTCCAATGAGGATTAACAACAACAACAAAAAGGAAAGCAGAGGCAGCAGGCACAGCCAGCAGAGCCTACTGCCAGGACCTCTGAGCCCTGCAGGAATCTGGCGTGGCAGAGTGACAGAATGAAACTGTTCCTTCTCGGGACACTCAGCTCAGAAGTCACCAGAAGGGAAGCTCAGGGCATCGTCTGTTCTGAGGCCTTCTCCTCACCCTTCTTCCTAAATACGAACATGCTTCCCCGACCAGGGCCTGCCTGAGAGCAGGCAGGAGGGGAGGACTGCATCCTGTCGGTTTTGCCAAACCTCCCGGAGCAGGGACCAATGCGATGGCAGTATCTACGCCCAGGTGTCCTTGCAGGTGACATCCACACAGCATGTTCTTGCTCCCAGCCCATGCCTGACAGGCATACTTTTTGCTAGAACTGCTTAGTCACCAGACACTGCCGAGTGGGGGTTTCAGCTGCTTCCTTTTGAAAGAGACTTAGTTGTTGCTGCTTATCTGGGTATCAAGGGCATCTCTGTAGGCCAGTGATCGGCAAACTTGCGGCTCGGCAAACCGCAGCTCGCGAGCCACATGCGGCTCTCTGGCCCCTTGAGTGTGGCGGTATTTTGTGGAAGACCCACACTCAAGGGGCCAAAGAGCCGCATGTGGCTCGCGAGCCGCGATTTGCCGACCACGGCTCTAGGCTGAAGGGCCATTGAGGAAACTGCACTTGTTCAGACAGGAGACAGGTTCCAGCTAAATAAGGTGCGTCCGCAGGGTCTCAGCTCTCAGGAAGGTGGTTCTTGGTTAAGCGGAGAGGTCCCTTAACTTGGGCTCCAGATTGTCCTTCCATGGCTGTGTGACCTTAGACGAGTCCCTAAAATTCTCTGTGAGGTTTTTTCCATCTATATAATGAAGATAAAGATACAAATCCCCATCCTGTCTATAGTGTAGGCTTCTTGTGGGAGAAGAGCACTAAAGCACTCTATAGGCACCAAGATTGTTTTGATAATATGAGGTAGCCAAAAATTGAAAGCAATCCAAAGAGAGTGGAGTAAATAAATTGTAGTTCGCTCAGTGTTTGGGCATCAACCTGTGAACCAGGAGGTTACAGTTAGATTCCCGGTCTGGGCACATGCCCGGATTGCGGGCTCGATCTCCAGTACGGCGGGGGTACAGGAGGCAGCCGACCAATGATTCTCTCTCGTCATTGATGTTTCTATCTATCTCTCCCTCTTCCTTACTATCTCTGAAATAAATAACATATATATAAAAAATAAATAAATAAATAAATAAATAAATAAATAAATAAATTGTAGTTCAATGGTATACAGAAATTTTAAAAGAGCAAACTAACCACAACATACAACTACATGGATGAATTCTACTGACAACATAATAGATCGATCAAAGAAGCCAGGTAGAAAAAATACTAAGGATTGTATGCTCCCATTAATATGAAGTTAAAGTACAGAAAACTAATCTATAGTGACAGAGATTGGTATAGTGGTTACTAGGGAAGGGGCACAAGAGACACTTGTAGAGTGTTGGAAATGGCTTCATCTTGATCTGGGTAGTGGCTATATGCACATCCTCATATGTAAAACTATCTATAGTTTTATACTTAACTAGAGGCCCGGTGCACGAAATCGTGCAAGAGTAGGCCTTCGCACCCCCCCCCCCGCTCCCCCCCTACCCCCCACTTCATCCAGAAGATCATCCGGATGGTCGTTCCCCTGTTCGGCCATTCATTATATTTGCATATCATGCTTCTATAATTATAGATATCTAGGCACTTTAGTGTATACATCTAATACTCCAATTTAAAATACAAGTTTAAAAAGATTGAACAGATATCTGAATCACTATACTGGGTAGAATTCACAGGTAGAAGAATTCTCTGATGATTCATCACCGTCCAATTTTTGTTCTATGCTGATTCATCCTTCTCCATGACCGCAATCATTATTGGAAATTAAAGGGCAAAAAGGTGAAGGGATTACACAAAAGAAAAAAACAACCCTCACAGACAGACAACAATATGGTGATTACCAGAAGGAAAGGGGGGTGGGAGAGGTAGGAGAGGGTAAAAGAGGAATAAATGGTGATGGAAGGAGACTTAACTTGAGGTGGTTGAACACACAATACAATGTAAAGATGATGTTATATAATTGTACCCCTAAAACTTGTATAATTTTATTAACCAATGTCATCCCAATAAATTCAATTAAAAGGGGGCAAAATATCCAGCATTTCAAAATGGGAAGCAGTGCCATTGACTACTTAAAAGCAAAAGGCACATGTATGTTCACACACAAACACAAAAGATATGACCAGCCCTTGGCTACTGATAGGGATGAAAATCTCTAAATGATCTACTGCCAGGCTTGATCACGCTGATTTGTTTCTGATCCGAGCAGAAGGAAAGCAGAGACTCTGCAGTAAGTTGGAAGGTCCTGCTAGGTTTGACAGAGGAAAATATGATTAGAATGCACTCAGGCAGAAATAATGACTCGCCTCCCCCCAGGACCAGTCTGCCCTCCCGTCTGTGCCTACGACAAGCCTTGCATTGCTAACGACAGGGTGTTGGGAGGCCGGTGGCATCTCAAATCCATCCTGACTCATCATGCAATCAGAAAACACACAACCTGCAAAACCCAGACACTTCCAGAAGAATGGCTCGCGCAAATACCCCCACAGTCCAAGAAAGAAAAGGCATTCTCTCATTAGATCAGGTTCCCTAGAAGAGCCAGGGTGATGATTCAGGGTGGGGTGGTTATTGAGAGGGTGCAGTGTGGAGAGAGAGGTCAGGGGAAGGAAAGTGTCTGTGGTCAAAAAAGGTGGGGGAAAATGAAGAGAGAGGAATCAAGTGTCTTCCTTGATTCAGGTAGGGGAAATAGAGCAATTGGCAGATATGTGATACATTTGTCACAGTATGGGAAAACACTTCAAGAATTAGCCCCAAGTCTGTGTTGCAGGTTTGTTCCCTGGCCCTGGTCATGGTGCATGCAGGAGGCAACAAATCCATGTGTCTCTCTCACAGCCATGTTTCTCTCTCTCTCTCTCTCCCCCTTCCTACCTCCCTTTTATTCTCTCTAAAAATCAATGGAAAAAATATCCTCAGGTGAGGATTAACAAAAAAATTTGCTTCAAGACTGGCAATAAGAACCTAGAAAATCCCTGAGCACCATCTTGCCAAGTGGCCCACCCCTGGGACTTCCAAACCCTCAGGTCTCCTCGAACCCTTTAGGTCTGACATGCCTGTGGACAAGGTACCCAAGGAAATTTGAATTTCAGATAAACAGTGACTCATTTTTCATATATCTAGAATTTATATAGGACATAGCTATACCAAGAAATTATTTGCCATTCATCTGAAATTCAAATTTAACTCAACATCCTGTTTTTTTATTTGCTAGATCTGGCAACTCTCAAGTGGACTTAACTCTCTCCTTCGAGCAGACCAGGAAAAGGCTCTCATGGGAACAGTGCCGTGTTACAGGCTCTTGCTGCTCCCTCCTTCACCCCCAGACATGAAGAGGATATCTCTGAAGCCTCACTTGGATAGCATGCTCTGTTCTCCCAAGCCTATTAGCTTTAATCTCTTTACCTTGACTTTATTTCATCCCTACCTCCAGCCTCCCACCTGCCTTTGAACTCCATCTTGCCCTGAGATTTATTACCTCTCCGCAGAAACCTTCCCTGGAAAACACACAGATACACACACACGGAGTCTGAGTAAAATTCTTCCCTTCACGTGTACAAACATTCATCCTAGCAATTACTACCTTCAGATGGGACGCACCTGTACATATACCTACACCCCCACACACACACATGGGGCACCCAATTCTTGGAGTAGGACTGTGTTCGTGCATTGCTCTATTCTCAGCACTCTTTCCAGTATCTGGCTTTCAAAAGTGTTTGATAGATAAATGAATGAATGATCTACTGTAACTTCTCAGGGGGAAAAAGTGTCCAGCTCCTTGAGAAGCGAACAGGAAATAGTGGGGGAAGGAGGAGTCCTTTCTTACGTGCCTGGCCTTAGAAATCTCCCTCCCTTAGGAAAGTCAGTGACCTCTCAGTTAGCCCGAAGTACCCCACTTACTAGGAGAGCACACATGTCCCTGCATTGCAGGGCCCAGCAAAGTACTTGCAGACAGACTAGAACAGTGATTCCCAAAGTGGGCGCTACCGCCCCCTGGTGGGCGCTGCAGCCATCCAGGGGGGCGGTGATGGCCACAGGTGCATTTGTTTTAACTTTTTTTGTATTACCTTTCTATTCTGAGTTCAATAAATAGTTTCATCATTTCAAACTTCAATGTTTCTAATTTACACCTTTCTTTACTATATTTTACGAAAAAGGTAGAAACATTAATACATATATCTTTCTGTTTAATTGCTATTAAAATTTAAAAAAAATTAATTTCCAGGGGGCACTGAGTAATATTTTTTCTGGAAAGGGTGCGGTAGGCCAAATAAGTTTGGGAACCACTGGACTAGTACATGGGTGATTCTCCATGGCCAGTCAGACTGGACCTAAGACCTGACAACCAACCTTGGCCACACCCATTGGCCAGCACCTTTGCCAGTGCCCTCTCGGAACTGGTCTTGAACTATATGTGGCTTCCCCTCTCAACCCGATTTCATAGCTTCTGTAATTCACTCTACTAAATGTGGTCTAACTGAATGCCCATTAAACTAGAAGCCAAGTTCTGCTCTTCACTCAGCCTCCCCTCAACTCCCTCCCCTCTTTGTTGGATGGTAGCTTGGATTTCCCTCCTAATTGCTGCATGGGTCCTGAACACCTGTGTTTTATGTTACTCCATGAAACATTTCCCCAATTAAAGCCTAGGAGAACAATGAAAAACAAAACCCATCTGCAAATGGAGAATTATCCATTCGACAGCAATAGCAACACTAGGTCACAGGCTGGGTCGTTAAATCACTGAGCATATACATCCAGTGCAGAAAAAGAGCACACTTCTAAAACATTTATGGCTGAGATTTAAAACTACTGGAATTGAGACATTCAGAGGTAATTCCCAAGAAAGCTTTCAACCTGGCTCCGAGGCCTCAGCTCAGAGCTAGGGAAGGCAGCTTTCATCACTCCCCAGGTAACACCAAGGAAAGGAACCTGTCTCCAGAAATGACAGAGCAATCTGTCTGACTTCAAGATGAGGCTAGGAAATGCAGGGGAAATTTCAATGAGTATATTTGCTCCTCTTCTAAACTTGGAATATTAATTCTAGTCTGTAGTCGAGAGAAAGGCCTAGTCATCATAAATAAAATGGGGCTCGCCTTCCTTTGTTTCTGCACACGTCTAGAATGTGGTATCGGCGAGATGGTCTTGCTGCCTGCGGGTCACTCCCATTGAAATTGAGGGAGCTAAGCTGTACTCTCTTTAGGTAATAAGTTGGCCTTGAGGTTAAGCCACATGACGGCCACGCCCTAGTTACCAGTTTGGTATCACCAGAACCACCTGTAATGCTCCACTGGCTCTTCTGCTTTGGCATCGTTTGTCTTTATCTTTTCACTGGCTAACATATGCAATGGAGGTCAGTCCAAAATTCTCTTGTTCTAAGATGCAGGCCAAGAGGAGGTGAATCCAAGCAATACCACTGATGGCAAGGTGTCTAGCAAAGCCCTCCAGGGCTAGAGTGTTCTGGAGATAGATGAGCCCAGGAAGAGGGGACCAATTCGGACCTCAGACCTCAAGCTGCAAATCAAAGCTTCTGCCTCTCACAGTAACTCCATTGATTCCTATGGGTGAACAGAGCCCAAAACTAGTAGGAAACTGACAGAGAAACTGGGAGAAGATTCCTACTCTTTCATACCCAAGTCTTGTTCAAAATTGACAAGGGGGGGGGAGGACCTGAGTGGGGGCAGCCACAGTGTTCAGTCACCAGACCACCAGGAAAGCCCTAAGGATCTTTTGGTTGTATGAATCCTTTCTTTTCTCTTCCCCATATAACTTTAAAACTCTAAAAGGCCACAGCTACTAAAGAAGGTTGCTAGTATATCACTCACCCTTATTTGTGGGTGTTGGGGGAAAATTTCTCAAGCCATGTACTGATCTAAAACTGGAAATCTCATGCCAATCTGGAATGCTCCAAACCAGACACAGGCCAACTACCTTCTGCGGACACTTCCTCTTCCAAAGAGAGCAAAATGGAAGGTAACCAGCTGAGAAATGTGAGAACCTCCACAAACGACTCAACCCCACAAAAGACAGTTCAGCAGAGGTACTTTCTTCCCCCTGATTAACTGTAAAATTGCTTCAAATCTCCATCTTACTTTCATTCACGGATATGCCCTCCTTTTGTTCCAGATTTTGGAGAGGGCTAGTTTTCTCACAAAACTTGGCTGTACCCTTTGGATATCACAGTTTCCAGAAAAGAGAAATGACCACCAGTCCCCCGTGCTCAGACAAACCCCTGCATCCCTACCCATCTTCTTCATGCTGAGCAGAGTAAGAGACATGGAGTTCATTCCTGTAGTCACAGGAAGATATTCTGTGGCTCCCTGCAGACGATGGGGTGGGGAGGCAATATTCATGTGCCAAGCACTGTGCTGGTATCTTTACTCCTTTATCTCATTTAATACAACAACAGTTGACAAGAAGTAGGATTTATTGTCCCATTTTACAGAAAAGTAAAGTGAGGCAGAGAGGTCCAGCTCCCCCCTAGTTCATAGTGCTAGAACCAGATAGTGGTCTGAGGCTGCCAGGGCTGGGCGTGAGGAGAGCTCTTTCTGGATGACTCATGAGTGGCTTTGTGATTTTCTAAAACTCACTTAAACTCCCTGTTGGAGCTATTAATATTATCAGTTCTCCTAAATTGGAATAAACTTCTCTGTTCACCCTCTCCCTGTTTCCTGTTTCCTTGTCCTGTGGTGCTGCTGAATTAATATCTACAAAGCTCTTGGAGTTCCTTGAAGGGAAGTTTCAATAAACACAAGTTATTAACCTTCAAAGCACCCAGAGTTGTGAATGAAGAAGTTATAAAAATTATCATAAAGTCCTGCTGGGGTTTGATAATGAACAGAAGCTTTCTTGCATCTTCAAACACTTCCCCTTATTTCCCAGAGCAAAGGGGAACCCCTCCAGCTAGAATGGGCATTAATTCCAATGTTAATCCCTGGCTCTTCTCTCTTCTGATGTATGGGAAGGTCAAGTGCCTCTTTCCAGAGCCTCTCCAGTAGCTTCATGGAGATTCTGAGCTGCAGGTGCCTACGGCTACTGAACAACACAGCGCCATCATTCTCTGGCTTTGACTCCCAGGTGCAGTCGAAACAATGCTGTGACAATGCCTGGTGGGCGAGAAGATGCCACTGCCGGGAACTCAAGACCCAGAAATTAAGTATTCACATTCAGTATGCATTGCTCCAGCTGTCTTCACACTGACCATGATTATCATGTGTCAGAGAAGGACCTAGCTTTGTCCACACAAGCAAGGGGAAACCAAGCCGTGCCTCTCCTCTGAGGTTGTGCTGTGCAAAGTTGAAGGGGAAGGAATGGGGGAAAGGAGAGCTAATGGAGACACCCCAACCTTCTGTGGGTCTAGACAACACAGCTGTTTCAGATTATGCAAATACTGTGCCAGGAGCAGGAATGAAGGGAAGGGTGTGAGGCTCATTATCTCACTGTCAATGATCCATCTCCCATCACATTCCCTACCTCAATCTTACAATGTGCCAACATCTCCATCTGCAGCCAAGTGCTCAGGACTGTGGTGGCCACAGAAGAGCCTGGCCACCTCCCCCAGCTTCAAAGTTAGGTCAAGCCAACTGGGATAACACACTTGAGTTGAAGGTATGGAGGGAGACACGTAATCCTTACACCAGACTTCAAAGATCTGACCTACCCGCACTAGCTGCCAACAATCTTATTTGCATACACACTACCTGCTGTCCTGGGAAGAAAGGGAAAGGGTACTTCTGGGGACCCGGGAAGGTCTCAAAGTCAAAGAGCATTGTTGCTAAGCCTTATGTCAGGCAAGTATGATTGTGCCAAGTGTCTTCAAAAGCAAGTAATTTATTTTCACTACCATTATGATTGTTATTCATCCTTGACTGTGCATGGTAAAGCCTAAGAATTTTGATAACACAAAGATGTAGATACAAATGCATATGTGCCCTTGAGTAAGGTGCTTAGCCTCAGTTTCCTCTTTGGTAAAAAAAAGGGGTCATGATAGCAACCATTTCATAGTAATGCTGTGAGGTCTGACTCTGTTAATTGCATGTAAACCACCCAGCACAGTGTCTGGTACCTGGTGAGCACTCAATAAAGGACAGTCAATCTACCAGGTAGAGTCTACTAGTGACTAGGCAATAAGTAAGGCAATACTAACAGTATAAAAGGAATGTGGAGGAAGGAGAAAGGCAGTAACTGAGAAGGGCTTCCCTTTCTCAGATGAGGGCTGCTTTTTAAGGGGAAAAAAAAACAACACAGTACAACCAAAAGTTATAAAATTTGTCTCCTGCCTATGTGGAAGATGAGCCAGACCAGAATAAAGCCAGTTACCAGTAAGAGGCAGGAGAAATGAGTCTGCCTTGTAAACAAGACCTTGAACTTCATGCAGAATGTTTGGACCATGGAAGCCACAGTGAGCCGTGGGAGGCCCCTGCTGATGTCCAGACTTCGGGCCACTTACATTGACCAATGGGACAGTGATGCCCGTCCTGTGATTTCTTCTGCCCTCCTGACAGGGAATAGAGCCCACAAAACACTGTGCTACCCAGGCTGTGACTCATCCAGGGACAGGAGGACCCCTGTGCCAGGAGGCCATGCTTCTAGCAGAGATCTGAAAATCTTCAAGTCACTGCTTGACCCCAAAATAACTGCCGAACAGCTTTTCCTAAAACACCAGCCCCAAAAGTGGGCGGTGCATCTTCTCCATTAACTACGCAGCTCACCTTGAAGCTCCTGGAGGAGCAGCCCATTTTTCTCCACCTCCAATAAAGAAAGCCTCTGCATATTAAGAGAAATGTCCTGCAGGCAAGGGAGCTCAGGAGGGGGCTGCCTTGATTAAAGTGGGTTGTTCTGCCAAGAAGTCTTGAATGTGCTCTCCTGGTTTGGGGCTGTGAGTGCAGCACGGAGGCAGCAGGCAACATGAATTGCCTTTTATCTAATTGGAAAACTCCCACTGAGTTTCGAAGTACCCATTTAGACAGGCAGATCAATAAAAGAAATGGGGAGCGGATGGCCATGGAGATGTTATGGAGCCGGGCTCATCCTCTGTACATCTGCTTAATAAAGATTAACTCGTCCTGGTCGCAGTACAAACCCGGAACACCCTCCTAGCTCCAGACTGCACCGAGTTCCGATGGCTTTCAAGGAGCAGACATTTCTCAGGAGCAAGGGGCAAGAGACCCCTCCCCTGTCTTCTCTTTATCTGGATTCAAGAGTTCAGGTGGAAGGGAGGGGAGAGGTAGGATCCAGAGCCTTAGGAATTTGACTTGGATCTTTCTAGCACCTTCCCAAAATGGCACTCCCATGACCCAGATAAAAGTGGAATAGAGCCAAATGCAGAGATCCACAGAAAAATGTTAAAGAAGAAAGAGATAGTAAAGAGAGATATCAGACTCCCCTGCCATTTCATACCATTTTATTATGTCACCATTGCACCATAATAGACACTTTCTGAACTCCTGCTTTAAGAACTTCCCAGTTGAAACCCCCTCTTTCTCCCTATCTCTCTTATTCATCGTTGAGTTGGGGGCTCTAACATTTATTCCTTATTCCCACATGGCCACCCCTGTCCTTGCTGTTGTGCCCACTTCCTCCCCCGCCCTCATCCCATAAACTGCCAAGTCCACTTCTAATTTCAAACACAAGCTTTTGTTCCAGGCTATAGTATGGAAGCTGATTCCCTTCAAAAGGAAAAGTGCTCTGTGGCCAAAGGTCCAGAAATAGAAGTCAAGTGGGGGGCGGTGCGCGCGCCTGTGTGTGCACTGAGCTAGGGGTACTTCATTTATATTGGGGAAATTTTTAGAAAGCTGGGAACCCTGCCTTTCATTCATGTGCCCCTCTGACTCCTGCAGAAGTTTCTCTCTGGGCAAGGGCTGCGGAAAGGAACCTGCTGACACTCAGCTTTAATAAAGGCATTTTCTCCTGCACAGTCCTATGGAGAAGGCACCGGCTCATACCTGGGCCATGGGTCGGTTTCCATGGAAATGACTTCAGAGTCACAAATAAGGCAGTATTATGTTCTCTCAGCAGGACTAGATGAGAGCGAGAAGCTACAGAGAAAAAAAGGAAGGGGGAAGGGGGACAGTGCTAGACAGAGAGAGAGAGAGAGAGAGAGAGAGAGAGAGAGAGAGAGAGAGAGCGCGCGAGAGAGAGAGCGCGCACGCGCGCGCCATAGAGTGTTGTTTGGGACAAAGCAGGTTTCAGATAGGGTGGGCAAGAGGAGCGGAAATGGCATTGTCTCCTTTGAAAGAGGTCTTTCATTTTCAGAGATAAAGGGAGGAAACCCCATTTCAAAGAATCCCATTCACCTTCTTTTCTTCTACTGGCTGTTTTCTCAACTTCCTCATTTGGAAAGGGTGCAAAAAGCCTGCTGAGGAAGGGCTGGGGGATACAGAATGGAGCAGGAGGTGGAACAGAGTAGGAGGTGAGTCAAACTATGTCTCTTCCTCTCTGCCCCAAGATGCAGAAAGGCTCAGCTCTGATGCTCAGCAGGAAACTCAGAGCCTCTTGGTCCATGGCTCTCTGACAAATGTCATGCCACACTTAAACCCTTCCCAAAATCCACAGCCCTGCAGGATCTCAGCGTCCTTATTAAGATTGTTCTCCTAAGACAAGTGCTTTGGGAGGGAGAGTGGCCACATTGTCTTCCTGAGGTCAGCTTTTCCTTCAAAACTTCATTGGTTTACTCACTGTCATTGTCACAAAAGTCTGGGAATCAAGACCTAGATTCAGACTCAACAAGCAAATACAAGCACCAAGCTTATTTCAGCTAAACCATGAGACTGTATATCGGGCAATGAATTCTAAAATTCTGCCTGCGTCATGCTTGTTGTTTAACGTATATATAGATTTCAATGATCACAATGCTTTTGATGCAACATGTTCCCTTTGAATCGTGAATCCATTATCAAGATAATCAGATTTTCAAAATTATTACAACCTTACATGCTTTCTGCTGAGCCTTATTCCTTTTATGGTGGCCACTGCCACTAGCTCTATCTTTGTCTACAGTCTAGACCTGTGGTCGGCAAACTGCGGCTCAAGAGCCACATGTGGCTCTTTGGCCCCTTGAGTGTGGCTCTTCCTAAGCCTTAGGAGTTCCCTAATTAAATTAATAACAATGTACCTACCTATGTAGTTTAAAAAATTTGGCTCTCAAAAGAAATTTCAATCATTGTACTGTTGATATTTGGCTCTGTTGACTAATGAGTTTGCCGACCACTGGTCTAGACAAACTGCACAGCTTCCTCTGTAATATGGTTTAAGCAGCACTAAAAGTCTTGCCAATCTAATAGTTTGTCCCCCTATCAACTAACATCAGTGCCTAAAACCCCACATTCACATTACGCCTTTCTGTCTTCAAATATCTGCCTATCCAAAGACAAAGATTTAGGACCATTTTCCGTAACTTTTCAGTATGAATGTGTTTTCAGATTAACTGACAAAGTGGGATTTGGGATGAATGAATTCTGATGCATAAAGTAGGGAACAGGATATTCACAGCTGTTTCCTTGACAGCTGGAAATATTTCATATGGGATCCAAATACATGATTCATTGACCATCACTTGGGGGTCACCCCAGGTGCTTCAAGGAAAGAGGCAGAGAAGACCACTGACTGAATGCACAGTACTATTGTCACAGGTTTTCAGCCTTGAACTCCTATCTAAAAACACTGAGTGAGTCGGGCTAGACCAATTACCTCTTTGTCATTCAAAGAGCAGGAGCCCTGGATCAAGGTCCTTGGTTGGCCCAGCTCTTAATCTTCAATCAACATCTAACCTTGACCCTGGAAGATAACGTCAAGGAACTGGAACTATTTCTCCCTAAGGTATAAAGCTGCTCACTCCCAGGCCTTCCCAGCATGCACCAGGAGCAGCTTTAGACTCCCCTCACAGCATCAGAACTCATGGAATCACTAAGAGTTGCCAAACAGGTGGGGAGAAAAAATAAAAAAAGACTTGAAGCTCTGCTCATCTCACTGAAGGTTCTTTGACAGGGCACCATGGCTCCAGACAACCCAGGGTCTCCACCTAAATCTGTATTTTTTTTTCTCTCTACTATGGAGTGGGAGATGAAAGGGTGAGCCTTGAGCTAGCTCAAGAGGCCAACTGCAGAGTCTGGGGGAGCTTCCCAGGCAGGCAGTCAGCAGCAAGCCTAAGATTTCACTAAAGCATGGAAGAGCAAAGAAACCACTTTACTTTAGGACTGGTAATAATTTGGTTAATCAAAAACTTAAAGCAGAGAATCATAAAAAAGTGATGCATAACACTCAAAATAGTTTATTGTAACATAAAATAGAAACATGCTTTCTTCTGCTAACTTTTTATGTGGAGCCACGGTGTTTTCTTTAAATATTAAAATGATAAAAGTGCTCCATCATCTTTCTTCAAAAAGCCAAATCCATAACTCATCATCTATAATTTCCAGTTTCCATTTTTTTCAAAGCAACGTGAAAATTTAAGGACATTATGAGATCATGTGAGTGCAAAATCCTCCCATATTTTTCTGTTTCTCTGCAATCATTTATAGAGGTCTCACCCACAACTAATTCAACAGCTATGTTTTTAGCAACTTTCATTTATTGAGTCCTTTCAAAGCATGCAATTTTGTTTTCACGGAAACAGTTTATTCATGCTCAATGTTCATTGGCTTATCTATTTAATTAAATCATAACGTCATTAGTTAATGTCATTAATTGGTTTGTGGAGGTTGGTTAACAGAGGTTCCACTGTTATTTTTTTTTTCTCTTAAGGCAAACTCTCAACCTAAGAAGGCACATCACATTTTTAAAAATATGTTTTTATTGATTTCAGAGGGGAAGGAGTAGGAGAGAGAGATAGAAACATCAATGATGAGAGAGAATCATTGACTGGCTGCCTCCTACATGCCCCCTACTTGGGATCAAGCCCGCAACCCAGGCATGTGCCCCGTCCAGGTATTGAACTGTGATCTCCTGGTTCATAGGCTGACACTCAACCACTGAGCCAAGCCGGCCGGGCATCATTTTAAATATCAGGAGTCATTTCTCATAGAGTGAGGCCTATCTGTGTAACAAAAAAGAAAATATTGTCTAGGAATACAAAAGTAATTGGGGTAAGAGGGAACTTCCCTCTGACATGACAAAGGGAAGAGGTCAGCAAATCTTCTCCCCGAAAAAACTAAAACACTGGACAATATTACCAAGACAGCTATTTTATGACCCTGGAAATCAACCAAGTCATAGGACAAGCTGAGAAGATTTATTCATAAAGCACTACTGACTTTGGATAAGAACAGTGAGAATCTGCAGCATATTTGCCTGGGGCTGATCCCATCAACCTCCCGTCACCCTCTTAGAGCAGTTAGCACAGTGGTTCTAACAGGTGGGCAGGCTGTCCATTACCCACAGCTTCACTGCCAGAAGGGATGACTTCATTTGAAGCTAACGGTGAAAATCTGGTTCCGTGCATGATAAGGAGCACTCTCAGTCGGGAGCAAACAAGGAAGGTCAGCCATTAGGACAGTCTGAGGTAATGGTCCTATTTGGGGCAAACAATGGACGAGAGGGCTAGCCAGAACTTTAAGAGGAAAATACAAGAAATGAGACACTTATAGAGGCATCTGGTCATCCTTCCACTCATCCCTGGCTGATCTACAGTTGGCACGCATGTGCAGAGAGAGCCTTGTGAGAAGTAAAAGCCAGGGAAGACTTTAAACTGCCTGAACTTGGGATGCATTCTCAGGTCACCAATCCAGCACTGGGTGGATGCTTTACTGGCTGAAGCACCTGCAGTGACCCCTGGTTCAAAGGTCGACGCTCAACCACTGACACACACCACCTCTGAGGAATTACTGACTGGCCACTAAGCTATGCAGACTCAAGGACAAATCCTAGGAAACCAGATAAAAATAAAAACAACAACTAGATCTACATGTTTCTATATCTACAGGGTGCAACAAAAGTAGGTTTACAGTTGTGAGTACATGAAATACAGAGTTTATTCTTGTATTATTTATTAATTATTGTATTATTTTCTATATGAACAACTGTAAACCTACTGTTGCCACACCCTATATAAATGTTTGTTTTTAAACAAAAAAATATTTCAAAAACATAACATTTTACATATTTTTAAGTGAGCAAAGACATCAACTGATTTTATAGGAAAGTTACTAAACAAACAAAAACCCTAAGGGGAAGAAATCAGAATCCACATTTGCTATAATTTATTACCTAATATTCCAAGTTCTCAACAAAAATTTTAAGACATAAAAAGAAATGTAAAAGTCTGACACATATGCAAGAAAAAGCCAAACAACAGAGAAATTGTCTCTGAGTGTCCCCTGATGTTAGATTTAGCAGACAACAAATAAAAGTAATTACTATAAGTATATTTAAAGAATGAAAGAAAATTATGTTTAAATTAAAAAGAAACATGACAATAACAGAGATAGGCAAAAGGATATACTATGAAATCTTAGAATAATTTCTAATAAAGAGGGAATAGAATTAGAAAATTAGAATTAAAGAGAGTAAAATAAATAAATAAATGAGAGAATGCCTTCAAAAAATTTGAAGTACCTGGTACTTCAAATTAATAATTTCCAAGAAAATTTTTAAATATTTTAATTTATTAAAATCATAAATTCTGTATCTGTAATAAGTAAGGTGTCACCAAATAACAGTATAGACCTTTACTTGAAATCTAATTTTCAGCTTCGTGTGAAATAGAATGATTTGGGTCCCTATCATTTTCACTGTGACATGGAGATTCTTTTTTTTAATATATTTTTATTGTTTTCAGAGGAGAGAGATAGAAACATCAATAATGAAAGAGAATCATTGATTGGCTGCCTCCTGCAAGTCTCCTACCCCAGCACGTTACCTACTCCAGGTAACATGGAGATTCTTGAGCTAAATCTTAGGAATTCTACAAATTTTGCAAGAAAATTAAAATGAAGCCAACACTTTCTTTCCTTCTGAGTTTGTTATCCTGGCTTTTTCCCAAGTGTTTTTATTCCTATAATTTCAAACCCTAGACCTAGATTTATTTTTTTTATAACTTGACTACAAGTCAAAGATACACACATACTCCTACAGTCAGCCTCCCTTGGAATATGCAAAAAGATTAAGCAGATTGTGACATAAAAACCCCATGTGTGCCAAACGTGGGTGTATTCACTTCTTAATTCTGCATAACCAATGTGATTTTGTCTAAGACGCAATTTCAGCGTGGGAAAAATACAAATGAGAACTTCAAAAATACTTAGTAAATGCTCCTCAGTTTACTGGTAGTATTTCTGATGCTTTCTGCTGCCTAGAATAAGACTTCAAGCGTCTTTATAGTGTGTAGTGGTAAAGAGAATATATTCTAACCATATGTGTTAGAAGCTTTGTGACCAGAAGCGGACATCCAGACAGCTTTGTGAGGTCCAGAGCAAATCTTAGGCCCGCCTACTCTGAGAGAACCCAAGGCCACAGTGGCAGGTCATAGACCTTAGTCAACTTCTCTTCCCTGGCAGCCTCTGCACTGAGTCCTCCCTGGACCTAGCAGCACTGTTCACCTCCACAGCATCCCTGTGGCGATCTACTCCCACCAGAAATCTTCAGTCACATGGGTCTTCATGCTAAGGGCAGTTCTCTACTGGTTTCCTCCCAAGCCTACCAGCCTCCTTGTAGCATTTATCTACAACTGTTGCTAACTCAACTAAGGCAGAGCACAAGTTTCTCTTCTCTGATTTATGATAATTTATGCAGAGTGTTCTAACACACAAAATTGCCGGGCAAATGTTTAAGAACACACTCATTTGTAAGCAGATTAAGAACACCCATTTGAATTCAAAAAGTAAATGTGCTCATGTCAAATGAGTCCCCTGTAATCATTAAAGGACGCCTGGCGGGCGGCTCTCTATCAGCTATTACAAATGCTCGCAAGTTGGAAAATTCAACTTTCTAACAACAAAAAAGTTGGTTCAGAGTAGTGACTCCCACAGCCCTTCAAACAGCCATTCCACTGCACAGCCACCAAGACCCAGTGAATTAACCACCCCTATGGGCAGAGCCACTGGAGTTCATGAGTTAATGAGCCTGATGGGTGGAGAGCCTTCCCCAGTCTCCCTCACAGATGTCCTACCCAGTCTTACACTGTCCAACTTCATGGAGCACTTATGTCAGCTAAGCTCTCGGAAGTCTCCTCAGACCCCAGGCAAACTGCCACTCAAGCAGAATAAAAGTTGAACATGCAATCTAGATGCATGTTTTATTTAAGCGCCGGTGTTCTGCTCAGAGGCCTCCTGGTTCCCCTGGGCCCACTAGGGCAAATCTAAATAAACGCCAGGGCAACAATGCCCTGGGTCACTTCATCCAAATTTCTACCTCTTTCATAGCCTCCACAAATCTTTGAGGTAAGGTGAATTTTCATGAGCATTTAAAGACAAATTTTTATACTCCTCAGATATCATTTAAACTCTCATCTCAAATAGTTTCTAAGAAGACTCATCTCATTCATTTGCAGATGGAAATTGTAAAAAGCTTTAACCCTTTAAGCTTCCAGGATTCTTAAGAAGGAAGAGGCAGGCCTAGGAGACATACCAGGCTGTTGTGTCTCAATTACTAAACATTAACAATGCTTCATCTTTATATATAAATCTTTTTTTAATATATTTTTATTAATTTCAGAGAGGAAGGGAGAGAGAGAGAGATAGAAACATCAATGATGAAAGAGAATCATTGATTGGCTGCCTCCTGCACGCCCCCCTCCTCCCCCACTTGGGATCCAGCTCACAACCCAGGCATGTGCCCTTGACTTGAATCGAACCCGGGACCCTTCAGTCCACAGGCCGATGCTCTATCCACTGAGCCAAACCAGCGAGGGCTATATATAAATCTTTACATACATATCCAATTAGTTCATTAATAAAAATTCCTAGAAGTGATAATGACAAAGAATTATTTATATTTGTCGAGGAATCTCATTCATATTGTTCTTCCAAAAACTAAACTTCAGATCTGCCATCAACAGTGTTTGAGTGCTCCACATCTTAAACACTAGACATTATAAATGCTGTTAACTTTTTTCAATATCATAGCCAAAATAAGACACTGCATGTTTTGAATTTGCATTTGTTTGGTTGCCATAACAGCTGAGTTCGTCATAACTTCTTATTATTCAAATCATCCACTTTGTTATTAGGTTCATCTTTTCTTGACTTATAGCTCTTTCTTTACTAGAGATTAACATCCTATACCATGTATATTGTAACTATTTTCTCTAACCTGTCATTTACCCTTTGATTTTATATTATTTTTAAAATATTTCCATAATAATAAATAAACCTCAGCAATTTGGGTTCTGGAAACACAGTAGACTGAACTAACATATCCCTTCTATCTCCAATCAATACTACCACGTATAAATCATAGATAAAGGAGGAGGGGGATTAAATACATAGCTTAGATTAAAAGAAAGGAGAAATTCCTTAGAGTCAAAAACAAAAGGACAGGATAAAACCCTGTGCCAACATTACGACACTCCAGGGCCATATCAGACAAAACATAGCCCTGAAGGATCTTGTGTTTTTAATAGTTTCATAGGAATGGGAGATAAGGCTTTGAGTCAAAACAGAAATCACTCCCTAACACCAGACCATGGAAAAGCCCTTATCATCAAAATAAAGACTGGGAAAAAGTGTACCCGCTGGCTCAGGAAAATATAGTAAGAAAGCTTGTCCTTACCTGGCACTCTGGGTAGGACAAAAAGTCTTCCCCCAAAAGAAAAAGACCATGGTCCTATATCAGACAGGGATGTAGAGTCCAAATTTAAAACTGGTATGGAGTGGAAATGCCCAAGTATAAATATAAACAATAACAAAAATTGTGAAGATGCTAAGCAAGAAAAAGTCTCCAGGACACCTAGCTAAATCAAATGAAATGTACTTTGTAGCAACTCTTTCAAAATCCAGCATCCATGAAACTCCCACAGAAAAAAAAGAGAAAAGCTCTACTGAAAATGCGTTCACATTCCAAAATCACAAATTACACTCACTACTCACTGTGACAGTGACCCGGTATACACAGCAAACAGGCATAACAGAACTTGTGATAAGGAAAAATCTTAAAAGGCTCTTAGATGATTAAAATAAATAGATAAAAAGAAGAAATATAATAATGTGGAAAGAACAGAAAAACATGAAAATTTTTGGCAAATAAACTTTAAGAAATTAACTGCACAAGATAAACAACAGATAAAACATAGCTCAAAAGTTAATTAATCAGAGGAGAGAGGTGAAGAAATAAGAGACAAAGGTGGAAAATGTCAAATAGAACTTTTTAAAAGAATTGAAGCAAAGTAATATTCTCAGAGATAATAAATGAGACTCTTCTAGAATTAATGAAAGACATAAATCTTAAGTTGAAGAATAATGAGCTTTAAAAATTTGATACATTTAAAAAACCCTATCCCCAGGCACGTATAGTGAAACTCCAGAAGAGCGAAGTTAAAAAAAAAAAAAGAGGCCTGAAGAAAAAAATAGATTATCTTCTCAACAGTGACAACAGAAGCAAGAACACAATAGACTAATACCTTTAAATGAGTAAAGTAGAATAAATATTAGAAATCTATATGATTCAAAGAGGAGGGGAAGTATTCATTTACAAAGGCTGAGTAAGTAAAAATTCATATCATACCAAAAGTATCTATTAAAGGAAATGCAGGAAAAAGAAAACTGAACCTAAGGCAGGTTTGGGGTTCAGGACACAAGGGGAAGCAGGGAATTAGGAAATGTATGGATAAGTTATGCAAGTATAGAATGAAAAATAAAACTAATAATAATAATGACTTACTTAGAGGAATTAAAACAGGTAGAACTAAAATATAAAAAAGAAACATGGGTATGGAAAAGGGAAAGATCAAAATTAAAATGTTCTAAAATCCTTGAATTATTCAGGATAATGTTATTGTTGTAGTTGTTTTAATTAACTATGCATGTTACAAATTAAAATGTAACCAATAAAAGAATAGAAATAGAATGAATAAATTTCAAAAAACAGTTGAAGCTAAAAAGGGTAATAAAGAATATTTTATTAACCTAAGGGAAAGTAGGAAAGAAAAAAGCAGAGAAAATGCCTAGTAAGTAGGAAACATAAAATAAGATGGTAGATATAATTTCAAAATATTCATAATCATATAAATTAATTAGATTTAATGTATTAATTTGAAGAAAAACAGAAATTCTCAGATTAAATATTTATAAATCTGGCCATACGTGATTTACCAAAGATTCACCTGAAACATAATGACATATAAATGTTAAAAGTCCATGGATGAAAAAAGATATGCTTGGTATACCATTCCAACTAAGGGCAAAAACAAACAAACAAAAACACACAAAAAAAACAGTAGCAACATAAATATCAGATTAAACAAAAAAAAATACAGATATAGAGATAGGTAACTAGAGATGAAGATATAGAAATAGGCAGAGATAGAGGCAGAGATAAAGGGATAGAGTCATTATCTAAAGATAAAAGGGGAATTCACCAGTAAGAATAACTCACACTTATGGAGCACTTGCTATGTGTCAGACACTGTTCTAAGAGCTTTTTTTTTTTAAATATATTTTATTGATTTTTTACAGAGAGTGCTGGGGTCCAACCCCAGCAGGTCCAGGGGTCCCCAAAGGTGTGGACAGAGTCGGCGAAGAAGGAATGACACAGAGGCAGCGTTCAGGTGATCATCATAGCCGGGTTCTCTTGTCAGGGTCTCCAGCCAGGTTCTGTAGCCAGTTCTCCAGCCAAGTTCTGTCTAGGAGCTCCAGCCAGGTTCAGTCACCAGGTTCTATACAGGTTCTGTAGCCAGGTTCTGTCTCTAGGTTCTTCAGCCAGGTTCTCTCGCTAGGTTCTGTCTCTAGGTTCTGTGGCCAGTTTCTGTCCAGGATCTTTTGCCATGTTCTCTCACTAGGTTCTGTCTCTAGGTTCTGCCTCTAGGTTCTGAGGCCAGTTTCTGTCCAGGATCTCTGCCATGTTCTCTCCAGCGAAGTTCTTTTGTCTCTAGGTTCTGTGTAGGTTCTGTCTTCTGAGTTCTGTCTTCTTAGTTCTGTGTCTTGCTGTCTTGTTACATCTGTATTTATACCAGTTGATTCAATCCTATCAATCTCTATTACAAAGGTTAGGGCGTTTCTTATCTCCATTCCAGGGAGTAAAGATTATGTAGCTTAAGCATGATTGTTCATAGTTAAAGTGATTTTTTTTTAATCTTTATTGTTCAGATTATTACATTTGTTCCTCTTTTTCCCCCCCCATAACTCCCCTCCTCTCAGTTCCCTCCCCACCCTCCGCCCTCACTCCCCACCCACTGTCCTCATCCATAGGTGCACGATTTTTGTCCAGTCTCTTCCCGAATCTACCACACCCCTTTCCCCCCCAAGAATAGTCAGTCCATTCCCTTTCTATGTTCCTGATTCTATTATAATCACCAGTTCATTCTGTTCATCAGATTATTTATTCACTTGATTCTTAGATTCACTTGTTGATAGATGCATATTTGTTGTTCATAATTTGTATCTTTACCTTTTTCTTCCTCTTCCTCTTCTTAAAGGATACCTTTCAGCATTTCATATAATCCTGGTTTGGTGGTGATGAACTCCTTTAGCTTTTCCTTATCTGTGAAGCTCTTTATCTGACCTTCAATTCTGAATGATAGCTTTGCTGGATAAAGTAATCGTGGTTGTAGGTTCTTGGTATTCATCACTTTGATTATTTCTTGCCATTCCCTTCTGGCCTGCAAAGTTTCTGTTGAGAAATCAGCTGACAGTCGTATGGGTATTCCCTTGTAGGTAGCTGGGTTTCTTTCTCTTGCTGCTTTTAAGATTCTCTCTTTGTCTTTTGCTCTTGGCATTTTAATTATGATGTGTCTTGGTGTGGTCCTCTTTGGATTCCTTTTGTTTGGGGTTCTCCGCGCTTCTTGGACCTGTAAGTCCATTTCTTTCACCAGGTGGGGGAAGTTTTCTGTCATTATTTCTTCAAATAGGTTTTCAATATCTTGCTCTCTCTCATCTTCTGGCACCCCTATAATTCTGATGTTGGTACGCTTGAAGCTGTCCCAGAGGCTCCTTACACTATCCTCGCATTTTTGGATTCTTTTTTCATTTTGCTTTTCCCATTGGGTGTTTTTTGCTTCCTCGCATTTCAAATCATTGACTTGATTCTTGCGCTCCTCTGGTCTGCTGTCGGGAGTCTGTATAATATTCGTTATTTCAGTCCGTGTATGCTTAATTTCTAGTTGGTTCCCCAATATAACATCGAGGGTCTCATTAGATTTCTTGAGGATCTCACAACATTTATCGGCGGTCTCACCAGTCTTTTCGAAGGCCTTACTAAGTTTATCGGCAGCTTCTAGACAGTTCTTAAGAGACCTTAAAAGTGTGGTTCTGAACTCAATATCCTCCATTGACAGTTTTGTCCTGTTTCTTTGTCTCCGCATTTTTTATGCTTTCTTGGTACACCCCCTAGTGGTCTTTGTGTGCAGTCTTGTTGCCTTTAAGCCTTGATTGATGTCGGCAATACCGGGGGTGAGTTGACCTCCAGGCTAACTGGCTATGAGAGTCCTCTGGGTCTGCAGTGGGAGGGCTTCTGTGCTGGATCTCTAAGGCGGTGCTAATCTAGCCTTTGCCTGAGGCTATCCGGCAAATGGTTCTGCGCAGGGCTTGGGCGGGGCGGGTCCCAGGGGATCTACAGGGCGGGCCGGAGCGAGCAGTTATGGCTGCTCTCAGTTCCTTCCCCAGGGGCTCTGCCTCTCAGAGTCCCAGCAATGGCTGCAAACCTCGGAGAGAAAGCTGCCTTCGAGTTCCGACCAAAGCCAGACAGTCCCGCTTCTCCCGTTTGAGTCTTGCTCCCCAGAGACTCGCCCGGATCTGGAGCTCAGAGTCTGAAACTCCCTCCCGATTGAAAACAACAACCGCGCCCTCCGCCACGCGCGCACTCCGCACCTGAGTATTTCACTTCAGCACTGCGCCTCCTCTGAGTCTGGGTATGATATTCTCTTTCCTCCTAGTTGTAGAATTTCCACTCAGCCAGCCTTTCTGTGGTTTTGGATGATGTCCGTTCTGTCCTTTAGTTATATCTCTGAAGTGGTTGTTCGAGGCAGCGATCTCCTGCGTTAACCTACGCCGCCATCTTGGTTTCTCCCCTAGTTAAAGTGATTAATTACCCGCCTGGCACTTAGTTAAGGGGTTTTATTCCCTCCCTAACTTCAGGGGAAAATCCTCACCTGGGGAAACAACCTTTCTCAGAGAGGTGACCTTGGTTAAAACACATAGTGCCAAGAAGGTGAGCAAACATATTAAGAACAGTATGCCATATATGCCAGGTCCCTTGAAACAGCAAGGATGGACCGGCTCCCGGCAAGAGAGAAAGAGAGAGGGATAGAGTTAGAAACATCGATCAGCTGCCTCCTGCACACCTCCTACTGGGGATGTGCCCACAACCAAGGTACATGCCCTTGACTGGAATCGAACCTGGGACCTTTCAGTCCGCAGGCCGACGCTCTATCCACTGAGCCAAACCGGTTAGGGCCCAAGAGCTTTTTATATATATTAATACACTTAATCTTCAAAAAGATCCCCAGGGCATAACCCATTCTACAGATGAGTAAACTGAATTACAGGGAATAAATGATTTTGCCAAGATTCGGAGCTAGCCAATGACATAGCCTGTGATTCAAACCCAGGCAGTCTGGCTCCAGTGTCTAAACCAGGGGTGGGCAAACTTTTGACTCGAGGGCCACAATGGGTTCTTAAACTGGACCGGAGGGCCAGAACAAAAGCATGGATGGAGTGTTTGTGTGAACTAATATAAATTCAAAGTAAACATCATTACATAAAAGGGTACGGTCTTTTTTTTTTTTTAGTTTTATTCATTTCAAACGGGCCGGATCCGGCCCGCGGGCCGTAGTTTGCCCACGGCTGGTCTAAACTGTGCTTTTTTTTTTTTTCCTAGCAGCACAGCTTCGAAATTGATGAAGCACACATGTACTAAATTGCAAAGAAAAATTAGCAAATCTACAATCATAATAGAAATTTTAATGTGCATGTCTCAGTATCTAATTAAGCAAATAAAAAATTAGTGAAGATATAGAACACTATTAAAATACTTAATCTAATGGCTCTATATAAAATGCCATTCACAACAATTAGAGAATACACATTTTTTACAAGCAGCATGAAACATTTATAAAAATAGATCACATAAAAGGTTGCAAAGCAATTTGCTATAAATCCTAGAGAATGAAAAGCATAGAAGCCATGCTCACTGACTACTGTACAATTAAATTAGAAATCAGTAACAAAAAGATAACCTCAAATGGCCATATATTTAAAACTTTTAAAACACACTTTTAAGTATGTTTTGGGTCAAAGGACAATCATAATATACATACTAAAATCTTTAGAAAAATCAGTGACAAAAATATTGAATATCAAAAATTACAGAAGGTAAAGTAGTATGTAAAGGAAATTTCATAATCTTAAAAGTGTATATTAGAAATGGGGGAAATTAAAAATTAATGAGCTTCAGTGCAACTAAAGACAGGAAAATAAAACAAAGATATAAAGAAGGAAGAAAATAATAAATAGAAACCAATAAAACAGAAAACTCTGGTTGCGTTGTTTCTAGAAGTTTTTATAAAATTAGTCCTGAGGAAGAGGTTACAAACCTCATCCAACACAAAGTTGGGAGATCAGGGGCCTCCTGTGTGATCTTTGGCAGGTTTCTTCAAAAAGGTGAATCTATCATCTTCAACTCATTCAGTAATAATATTAAGCATCACCTGGCAGGTGTGGTCAGTGATTGAGTCTGGACCTATGAACCAGAGGTCATGGTTCAGAGTCCAGAGTGCTAACCATTACACAATGGAACCCCCCTAGGTCATGGTTCAATTCCTGGTCGGGGCACATGCCCAGGTTGCAGGCTGGATCCCCAGTGGGGGGCGTACATGAGGCAGCCAATCACTGATTCTCTCTCATCCTTGATGTTTCTCTTTCCCTCTCTTTTTCTCTCTGAAATCAATAAAAAATATTTTTAAAAATAAGAAGAATCAAAATTGTAGGACTCTATAGAGATCCATAATTGGGCTTCCTGCCCCTTTCAATGTGAGGAAGCTCAAGTCAACCCAAACCACTTCCACTAGTGGGCTCTTCCCCTGCATGACTTAAACGTGTGTGCCTCTGCAGAGCTGCCCCTCCGCCAGCTGTCAGGACTGACCATGGGGTTAGAGAAGCCAGGTTCTTTGTACCCTGAATGCCACTTTCCCCGTGAGGCTCTCCCTTCATTATGGGTGAGCTAATGTTAGAATGGAACATGTGGAGGAGATCCAGAAGAATAAATCTGATCAATAATTTTCAGTTTCCTGTCTCACACTAGAACAGGAAAGTCAGGAAAATTCTCCTGAGAAGAAGACTGTGTACTTGTTTTTGGAGACAGTGCGGAGACTTAACTGCTTCAGGGAACATCTCCAGCGGGCCTGGGCCATGCTGAGTGGTCCTGACTACTCTGTCTATAAGTGGGGTCAGCTCATTGGGAATATTTGGCAGGGCCAAAGCCTTGGGCATACTCCCCACACTACACTGCCCTTTCCAGAAGCCCAAGGACCGGCTGCTTTTTGGTGATGTGTGTCTTGGCTGAGAAAATAGAAGGTCCTCCCTTCCCCATTCCCTTTTCCTTTCTGCACTGGTCTCTCTCTTGCTGCCTGCCAGCTTTGCCAGCTCCCAAGGGAGGGCCCCTTATGTCCAGGGACAAGCTATCTCCTCTAAAATCAGCCAAGTCAGCCAGAGAAATTGGGTCCATGATTTCCTCACTCAAGGGAGAGAGGAGAGGACAAGAATAGCCCTTATAATTTCTTCTGCAATAAAAACCCGTAGGTCCCCATTTGCCTTCAATTCCCTCAATATCCCTTCAAAATGCTGGAAACGAACATGAAAGTGTTATTACAAGGCTCAGTCTCATGCCAAAAATAATTTAAGTGTGAAAACACAAAAGAAGAATGCTTCCCTGTGTCTCTATTACCTCCCTGGAGTCTCCCGCCAGCCTTCCTCTCTCTCCACCCCTTGTATTACCAGGCGTATGTGGGGCAGCCAGAAGAGCTCCATATGCCACAGAGTCGTGTATTTTTTTTTTTAATGTTGGTCTTTAAGGGGCACCACTGCCAATGGTTCAGTCACATGGCAGGGATTTAATTACCTGTATGAAATACACTAAAGAAATGCATGTTGGGCTTTTCTTCTTTCCACAATTCCACTTCAATTTGTATTTTTCCCCTTCTAATTGAAATTAATTTCCCTTGCTGTTTTGTGTTACAAAACACCTGGATAGGGTTATTATTCTGTAAAGGTAATTATAAAATTAGAAGGCTAACCACGACTCGGATTTCCTAAATCACAGGTGGCAATGGTACCAAGTGCTGATGAAAGGGAAAATAATTCAGAAATTCAAGCTAAAAAAAAAAAAAAAATGCTGGCTAAATTCTCTTGCAAAGACACACCCACAGGCCTAGCAATGCCCCCAATCAGGTAATGCCTAAAGCCTTCCATTGTCAATGTGAGTGTGATGGACACAGTGGTACAATGTCCAGATCCCCTATAAGACTAACAACCCTTCCCAACCTGCTAAGGTGCTCCTGCCAGACCACCCTCAGCTGTCATCCCCCTGTGACCATTGCCTTGCCCATGATCACACCTGCTCTGTGAGCAGCTGGTTCCATTGGCTGATCCTCCTAGGCCAGTGATGGCGAACCTATGACACGCGTGTCAGAGGTGACACGCGAACTCATTTTTTTGGTTGATTTTTCTTTGTTAAATGGCATTTAAATATATAAAATAAATACCAAAAATATGTCTTTGTTTTACTATGGTTGCAAATATCAAAAAATTTCTATATGTGACACAGCACCAGAGTTAAGTTAGGGTTTTTCAAAATGCTGACACGCTAAGCTCAAAAGGTTCGCCATCACTGTCTAGGCCTTCTCACTCCAACTTGGGTCTGAAGGACCATCCCAGCTCAGAGCTCCCTGTGGAATCATCATTGAGGACTTCATTGAGATGGCATCACTGCCCAGATCCTCCCTCTGCCCAGTCCTGTCCCCTTCCCTCTTCTTCCCTCCCCTTGCACGGTATGGATCCAAAGAGTACTTCTTAAAAATCCACCTTAACACTAAGTCATCTCAGGGTTAGCTTCCCAGATAACCCAACCTCCACCAGAGAGGAGAGGAAGTTGGATAAAAATTTAAAAATTGTTCTTACATTTACGGAGACATCCAAGCAAATGAACACTAACCCACTTATTTCATTGCTAAAAGTTTTGTAGACCCATTGTTACCAATTCACTAATGGCTGCTCATGTTAGTATCAGATAAAACGAGTGACAGCTCCAAGAAGTAATGAGGGAAAGGAAAGTTAATGGAAGTATGTACTAACAGCCTCAAAAACATTCACATTTTTGACCCAATAAATTACATTTTTATTTATGGATTATTATGCTTATAGCCCATCTAATACCCAAACTTACTGAAGGTGACTTACATTCAGCAAGTCAAACTACATAAATAAACAATGTATGGCAAAATTAAGACAATATAAATAAAGGCAGATGTTAGGTGAATCCCCAAAAAAGTGGCCATGGCCCAGCCAGTGTAGCTCAGTGGCTGAGTGTCAACCTATGAACCAGGAGGTCATGGTTTAATACCTGGTCGAGGTACATGCCAGGTTGAGGGCTCGATCCCCAGTAGAAGGTGAGCAGGAGGCAGCCGATCAATGATTCTCTCTCATCATTAATCAGCCAATGGAACCAGCTGCTCACAGAAGCAGGTTCTATCTCTTTCTCCCTTTCCCTTCCTCTCTGAAAGCTATAAATTTTTTTTTAAGTGTCCATGATGTCAGGCCAGATTAAGGCCTTAGAGGCCCCCATCCCCATATAGGCAATTCAGGCAAAAGCAATACTAGACCAAACACAAAACATACATCTGCATTGAAATTAAAATAGCTTTTTATCTAGATTCCCCACAAGTAAAATTCTCTGTGGGTATATTGAAAATGAAAAAGGATAGCAATTAATGTTCGGGGCACCTAACCATGAATTTGAGCTGCCTGTTGGGTAATCCAGACTGCTGATTACTGAGGATAAACTAATAATTTGACTTTGGGAAGAACTTTGGCTAGTTAAGCAACACTGCATATCGTCAATAATAAACAAGGTGCCTGAGAAGAAGACAGGCTGGCCCTGGGACTGTGGCCTGCAAAGAGGCCTGGCGAAGGGCCTTGTGTGAGGTGGCAGAGGAGGGCTACAGAGGGCACCCTGTCCTGCCAGGTCCTAGAGCAGCCCCGCTTCCCAGGAGGCTCAGGGCCACATTCCAAACCAGGGGTGGGCAAACTTTTTGACTCGAGGGCCACAATGGGTTCTTAAACTGGACTCAGAAGAAGGAGCTGCGGCCGTGTTTCCCGACGTTGCCATGTTAACACTGCTGCTGGTGAAGGAGCGGAGGGGAGAGCAAGAGAACCCTCCGCTCTTTCGGCTCCACGGGCCGGATAGAACAGCCGAACGGGCCGGATCCGGCCCGCAGGCCGTAGTTTGCCCACGGCTGTTCCAAACACAACTCAGAAAAGGTCATTTTGAAGGGCCCAGGCATGTTGGTCCAAGCTCTGGTGATCCAGCCGGATCCGAGGATAAAATGGAGAAGGCCTTAAACAGTGGAAGGCCTACATGTCTGTCTTAACCGGCTCAGGCTGCTGTAACGTAACAGCCTGAGCTGGCTGAACAATGGACATTTTTTTCTTCTAGGTCTGAGAGCTGAGAGGTCTGAGATCAAAAAGCTGGCAGATTTGGTTCTTGGTGAGAGTCCCCTTCCTGGCTTGCAGATGACTGCCTTCTCACTGTACCTCACATGGGAGAGGAAGCGAGCTCTAGTGTCACTTCCTCTTCTTATAAGGGCACTAATTCCATCAGGGGACGCTACTCATGACCTCATCTAATTGTCATCACCTCCCAAAGGCCCCGCCTCCAAAGACCATCATATTCGGAGTTCGGGCTTCAACATAAACATCAAGTCCATGACAATATCCTTCAAAGATTCTCAGAAGGTTATTTTTTACACCACACCTTTGACCAGAGTAGGGCAGAAGAATTTCCAGTTACATTCTCTGGCACATAGCTGGAGAGCAAATGGTGTTTGTGAATTGACATCAGTTGACATGCAGGAGGGCTTGGAGTTTCCAAGAAGAGTCACCCAGTTAAGGAAAGACCCCATCTCTGCTTTGCACGGGGTCATGAGAACACCTGCAGGCAGGGCCAAAGTTCTCTTCAGAAGGAATTTGTCCAACACAAGGATGAATGGGCAATAAAGGTCTTGACATATTTAGTCCTGGAGTTCTATGTCACAGCGATTCTTTGTCTTTAAAAAACTTTTACAGGACTTGGGAAGTGGCTGCTCCAGGCGACTCCATCCAGCGAGTGCTTGACATCGGTGGTGGCCCAGGTTAGACCTCAAGGCCCGTGGGGGCCGTGGCAGCAGAGCGTCCACAGGAAGCGCGGGTGGGTGTGCCACCATCGCTGTGGGGAACCTCTGGGTCCGGCATTGCAGCTTTTCGGCAGAGGCATGGCGTCGGCCACCACCAGCAAGAAGAGGCAGGAGGAGGCCACCTGCTCCATCTGCCTGCCTGCGGCCACAGCTACTGCCAGGCCTGCCTGCTGGGCTTCATGGGCCTGCCCTCCTCGCAGCTGAGCGGAGACCTTCTCCTGCCCCAGTGCCGGGCTCCCTTCCAGAGAGGCAGCCTGCAGCCCAACCAGCAGCTGGGCATCCTCATCTGCCCTCGGGAGCAGGAGCAGGAGCAGGAGCAGGAGCTGTCCTGCCAGGAGCACAGGGAGCGGCTGCACCTCTTCTGCGAGGACGAGGGCCAGCTCATCTGCTGGCACGCTGACACGGGCCCCGGCTACAGGGAAAAGCTCCAGGAAGCGGTGAGGAAACTGAGGCAATTGGAAGAGGAATGCACGAACCAGAAAGCATTCACAGCAAAGCAGACAGCCCAGTGGAATGAGAAGATAAAGGCTCAGAGACAGAAAATCCAGGCGACCTTCCAGAACCTGCACAGCTTCCTGAGGGAGGAGGAGAGGTCATACCTGTGGAGACTGGAGAGCGAGAAAGAGCACACTCTGCAGAGACTGAGGGCCAGTGAAGCCAACCTGGGCCAGCAGGGCCGGGAGCTCGAGAGCCACACCTGGAGCTGGAGGAGCGATGCCAGGGCTCCGCCCAGAAGGTGCTGCAGGAGGTGAAGGGCGCCCTGAGCAGGAGCCAGGCTGTGCAGCTGGAGATGCCGGAGGCCCTGTCCTTGGATATTCATTCCGATTGCGAGGTCCCTGAGCTCTACTTTGATCTGAGGAGACGGTTGAGGAGCCATCAAGGCCCCTGCGAGGGTGACCTCCCTCTGTCTGTATTTGTTGGGGATTCCTTGAACCATCTGACAGAGCAACCTGGCAGTTCTGAAACTGACATGGAACAGTTTGCACAGACCCCGAGTGGCCGGGTCCCCACGGACGAGGCTTTGCAAGAACTTGTGGACCTCATCTATCAACAGGCCATGTCCATGCCAAAGTTCCATGTGTGGGAGCTCGCCTGTGTAGGTACCTGTCCTGTCACCTGACCATCATTAGCTCACAGAGGGGCAGCTTCTGCCAAGTGCTCCTTCGAAGATTACAGACTGAATATGACCTTAGAGATCAAGCTGCCGAGGAGGATGAAGCAACTCGGAGACGATTCCATGGGCTCGTGCTCTTTCAAGGAGAACTTTATCTTTCGCTGAAGATCAAAAGAGCAAAGGGACAGGTTCAAACAGCTATTCTTCAGCCTTTTCTTCGGGGGTTGCTAGACGCCGTCTTTTCTAACCCTGTGGACGATAACCTAATTTGTGCAGTAAAACTCCTGAAGTTGACAGGGCCGGCATTGGAAGATGCCTGGAAGGGACAAGGAACAAAGGACATGGACGAAGTTATCCAGAGGACTGAAAATATCGCCCTGTACGTGGCCTGCAGTGAAGACAGGAAGTGGATGTTCTTGAAGCTTGGAGAGCTCCGGTCAAGTAACTGGGGGAGAGTCCATGCCACCTCAACATTCAAGAGAAGCAACGCCCGAAAATGATCCCAACTGTTTTATGACAGACCACCATTGGGTACAGCGGATGGTGTTCCTCTCACTGCAGCTGATCCCGATGACCATGATTCATATCAGGAGTGACTTGAAGGCGGGAGAGGGAAGGACATATGTAACACTTTCAATAATAAAGATTTATTAAAAAAAAAAACTTTTACAGTAGGAATTATGAATTGTTAAACAGATTTTTTTAAAAAAATGTTTAAAACATCAGTAAAGCACCTATAACCCAGAAATATCAAAAATTTAGCTCTAGGAATATATCCTTTAAAATATCATCCTAAATGTCATGAAATGATGTGCACAAAGACATTTTCTACATGTTCTTTATAATAATGATAACCTAGAAACAACTTGAATGACCCTCAGTAGAGGAATATTTAAGTAAAGTACTGCCACATAATGACTGGTAATCAAGAATAGTCAATAACAAAAATCAATTACTAATTATGTTTTACTGTCTAGTAAAAAGGTTAAATGACAATTGCATGTACTGTAGACATAAAACTGTGTTTTTAAAGTTAACAAAAACCCACATACATAAAAAGTTACTAGAAGAATATACATAAGAGTGATGATAATGTTTGGTAACAGCAATTGTACTGTTTTTATTTCTTTAATTTTTAAAACATTCTTCAACTTGTATTGTAAAAATACTTAGATAATAAATTTGCCAGGAAAATACTAGTAAAACTAAAACAAGATGTGGAGAATACTCAACGTCCTGACAGATTCACAGAATTTCCAAAATGGACACAAGGCCAGAAATGGATCTACAGATTAATGAAGGTCAGCCCAATGCCTACACAGGCCACCAGCACGAGGAGAGAACCCACACCCAAGAGAGAGCTGACAAACTGACAAGTAAGGGATCTTCCTTCCCAGGGAAACAACCCCAGGATTGAATCCGAACCTGGCTGGTACCTGCGTCCCATTTCATTCCCTAAGTCGGTGTCTGAATTGAACCCACTGCTGCACTGCAGTCTCACCAAAGCCTCTGTCCTCGGAAGACAGGGATGCAGTGACTATAGCAGAAGAGGTAAGAGATGAAAAGGGCAAGTCTCACTTTCCCTGTGTGAAATCTCACAGCAATTTCTGGAATGGACGCACTACTGCCTTTCATTTTCCCTAGAGAGCCTGAAACAGGGACCAAGTCCTCGTCCCTCCGGAAAACTAACCGCCGCCCAGCTATGGAGATACAGTTTCCAAAACAAAATCCAGAACCTGTGGGTTTGACCCTGGGAATAGAATATGTGAAGTTGGAGCTGTTGTGAATAAACAGAACTTTTGCTTCACAGCAAATGGCCCTTCCTTACCCAGTGCTCAGAGTGCTTCCACAGAGTGCTACAAATCGAGAAATCCAGTAGCTGGATTTCTCCACACTCTTTAGATCATAAATGGACAAAAGAGTTTTCAATTACTTCTAGGTATGAAGACAACACCTAACGTAATATGGAGATGTAGAAATGGTAGTGCTTCTAAAACAATGGTTTGCATGGATGATGAGACAGACCATTTGAAATTAGAGTCGTGTAAGGAGATCCTAGCCAAGGAGTTGTGTTAGCCACAGCTGTCTCTGCAGAGCCATGTGCTGTGAAAGGAGAAAGAACTCGGAGAGTCCTGCAATGCCTCTTTAGGGCCGAATCTCTAAGACAATATGTATGTTATCAGGAGCATTTACCCCACAGGGCTCTACCTTTTACATCCAGGGTTCTCCTATCAACAAGCTGTTCCCCCCCCCCAAATTCCTCTCTTAACCACTATGTGAGAAGCCAGCTAAGGTATGTGTTCCTATGACTCAGGCTTAGATCTTTCTTAGGAGAGAAATCCTGTGGCTAGGGCACCAGCTTAAGCTGTCACTAGCTCCTTCCTGGCAAGTCCCAAAGCTTCCTGATTCAAGTGCTGCAAAGAAGAAAGGAGGAGGTACAACCAGGACAGCAACAGCCTCAGAGGGTTGTGGAGGGAGGATCACTGAGGAGACACAAAGTGTCTGAACCTCACCACCATGTTGCTGGGACCAGCTCTCCCCACCTCCCTCATCGCTACCAGGGAGGGGATGGCTAGGCCTGCATCCATCACCCTCCTCCGTGGAGGTTCCATGCTGCTTCCTTCCCACCCCAAACATCTGGAGCAGGTCAGTGAAGATGAGTACAACACCCCTTCCCAAAAAATAGTTTGGGTAGGACTGCAGTCTTTTCCAGAGTCCTATGATCATATTATCTCAGACAAGTCTGAGGACACAAATCAACTAAGCTGATATAAACTAAACTGTAAGGTCCTTGAGGGCAAGCCTCACACCTATTCACTCGCCACTGTCTGCCCAGTGCAGGCCTCGCAATGGGGAGGAGGGCCCCTCTCACCAGTGGTTGGATGGAAGAATGAGCCCTCTTGGCCTTCAGGGTTGAGTTCAGCTTCCCTGTCCTCTGTGGTCCCTGCACACCCTCCGGAAGCTGCTAGTGTTGGAGAAAATAGATGGTCCTTGCAGAACAGCAGTCTGCTTCTCCTCCCCCAAGGAGAGACCATGTCTTCTTCTGGGGGTCACAGTAACTCAAGTACTGTAATGTGAAGCTACAGGGACAGGTTGATGGTACAGACCCCACCCCCAGCCCAAAATAGGACCTGCAGCCTCCAAAGACAGAGGTGGCCCCGTCACAGCCCACCTCTCAAGACCACCCCAGAAATGTCCCTGGGGTCTGGTCTCCCACTGTCTCTAGAGCCTTCCCTGCAGCCACCAACCAGCACACTACCTGTGCTCTGCAAAGTTCACTTACCAAGATTCTTCCCTTTTCTGTGCTTTCCCTATTTTCTATAATAGGCCTGCACTGGTTTTGTAATGGGAAAAGCCCACTCTGTTTCTAATTGTTTTAAATAAATTCAAGTCTTTTAAGGTGAAAGAGAAACTTTGCTCCAGTCTTACTGCTGCTCAAGGCTGCAAATCCGGGAGTTTATTTTGGTGCTGTGAACACCCACTCCAAAGTCCCATATGGCCTGTGCATAAGCAAATGCACTCTACTTGTGTAAAGGGCTACAGTTTCACTCTGCATTTCAAATATAAATATAGACTTGTCAGGTTTTTTTTTTGGGGGGGGGGGGGGCGGGGAACAACCTACTCAGGATCCATGACACAAACCCTTCTTTTCCCCCAGATTTCAGCCCTTGGACATGGAAATCATTTTTTTAAGGAACCGGCCATCTTTTATCTGAACTACTTCAGTCTTTCCTCGCAGAGCCATTTACAAATGTGTGAGCCACCCAGGGTTTGTGCCGGGGTCCAACCCCAGCAGGTCCAGGGGTTCCCAAAGGCGTAGACGGAGTCGGCGAAGAAGGAATGACACGGAGACAGCGTTCAGTTGATCAGCAACCTAGCCAGGATCTCTAGCCAAGTTCTGGTCTGGATCTCCAGAGAGGTTCTGCTGTTTATTGTCTTGTTACATCCGTATTTATACCAGTTGATTTTAATCCTGTCAATTTCTATTACAAAGGCTAGGGCGTTTCTTATCTCCATTCCAGGGAGTAAAGATTATGTAGCTTAAGCATGATTGTTTGTAGTGATTAACTACCCGCCTGGCACTTAGTTAAGGAGTTTCATCCCCTCCCTGACTTCAGGGAAAAATTCCTACCTGGGGAAACAACCTTTCTAGGAGAGGTGACCTTGGTTAAAACACACAGTGCTAAGGGGAGCAAACATATTAAGAACAGTATGCTATATACGCCAGGTCCCTTGAAACATATGCTGTGCAGATGTTTCTTTCCTGCAGTGACTGTGTCAAGCAGCAAGGATGGACCGGCTTCCAGCAGGTTTGCTCTCAGCTCTCTCCTTATGCACCCATCTTCCTTATGATGCTCCCTTCGTTCTCACATTGGCACAACAGTGATCAAATGCCAACCACATGCCAGCCACTAGGCTAGACTTGGGGATACAGCTAGGAACAAACAAACCAAAAACTTCCCCGCACTGATAAAGCCCAGGTCAGAAAAAAAAAGGGGGGGGGGGTGGATCTCCCAGGGATATTCAAACAGCACAGCAGGTGGCTGGGCAAGACTGGGTCTACCCAAGGGGTTGGGGAGCTAAGAGGAATCCTAACCTAAAAAGCTGAGTCTGCAAGGTAGGAATTTCAGGGCCAGTGGCTTCCTGGGAATAGCACGGGGGGCAGTGGGCCTCACACACATGCCAGGCTATCCCTCTAGGCCAGCCGTGGGCAAACTACGGCCCGCGGGCCGGATCCGACCCATTTGGCTGTTCTATCCGGCCTGTGGAGCCAAAAGAGCGGAGGGTTCTCTTGCTCTCCCCTCCACTCCTTCACCAGCAGCAGTGTTAACATGGCAACGTCGGGAAACACGGCCGCAGCTCCTTCTTCTGAGTCCAGTTTAAGAACCCATTGTGGCCCTCGAGTCAAAAAGTTTGCCCACCCCTGCTCTAGGCAGCCAAGCCCAGACTTACTCCCACCAGGCAAAGGCACTAAATTTTATTTTTAAAACCATTTACAATTTCTATTTCAAAGGCAATATCAAGCATCATGGAAAAACAGAATCTTGCTTGACTACTTAACACTAATTTTATAATTTAATTTTTATTTTATTAAATTACATGGGGGTGAGGAGAGAGCTATAAACATTTTCATTCTCAGGGCCCCCAAAATTACTCTTGATGTGGCCTTGGCCTCAGATCACTCTAGTTGTGGGTCACCTTCTGCTCTTAAATCTACAATTGACATACCCAACCACCGACACCAAAAACTTCCCTCTCCGCCAGCCCAGACCACCTCCCAGTTTAAGCTTTGCCTTTGGTCTGGCCTGGGTGTCTGAAAGTCCACCAAAACTGAAATGAGGCCTGCAAACCCGTCCCTCCTCCTCTAAGAAATGTATAGCCAGGTTGTTTTCACTTGCGTGCAAATCTCAAATAAGCAGCTTGCCTAGAATAAATGTGGCCTTTAAAATATACACATAGCCACACGATTGCTCTCAGACTCTCTGCCTCAGCCCCTCTTCCTCCTGCAAACACCTTTCTCTCCTCCTGTTCTTCACACATGCTTTCTCCCCACTTCGTGCCACCCCCACACCTGAGGCGCCACCCTGGGAGAGCAATCATCTGCCCACTGCCTGCCCACCCGCAGCTACTCTCCAATTTCTCTCTGTTGAACTTCTCAAGCCTGTGTGCTGCCTTCCTGGAGTCACCACCCACTCCCTTCCCTCCTTACCTCCTGCACACTAACTGCCCACAAAAGCAAGGCCACCACTCTCTCTATAAAATCACCAATGGCCTCTTAAGTCATGAAATCACAGCACCTTTACTCAATCTCTACTATCTCTCTGATCATTGTGCTGCTACCTCTAATAATGACATTAGCCACCATTTATTGAGCGATGAAGATGGTCCAGGTGGTATGCTAAGCCCTTTGTGTTCTTTACCTTAATCTTCAACAATGCTATGAAATGGCAGTTACAGAGGGCCACTCCATTGAGAGGTGGGGTCTGTCTCCTTTCCTTTGACCAAGAGAATATAGCAGAAGTGCAGGGGTGCCAGCTTCAAGAACTCAGCCTTAACAGACCGGCAGCCTCTACTCTCTGTCTCCTACAACACCTGCTCTTGGAACTCTGGATTGCCATGATGGAGAGAGCACATGAAGAGGCCCCAAGACTTCCTGCAGAAGGGATGCCTGGCCAACCCCAGGCCTTCAAGCCATCCCAACACAGGCCCCAGACCTTCTGAAGCAGAGACAAATTGTCCCCACCTGGCCCTGCCCAAATTGCAGATTCACAAATACAACGAATGAGTATGTCTTTCAAGTTGTGAGTAATAATAAGATGCAACATATAATAACAAGCAACAATAAATAACAAGCATAAGGATTATAATCACCATCCTTATTTTACAGCTGAGAAAATGGAGCCTCTAAGAGGTGTAGTTGCCCAAGGTGACACAGTTATAGTCCTCTCAACCACTCAACCCCATCCCTGAATGAGGACTCTCCACTTTGAATCTTTTCCTCTTTTCAACCATTCTTTTTTCTTTTCTGGTGTGCTGCATTATAGGGTAGTGATTTGGATGAAGATGAAGCAAGATAGTGCATGCAAAGTATTCAGCATGTCTGACGTGTAATAAGCAGTGAATGAAAGTTTTGCAAATAAACACTGTTCTTACCCTTTTTAATTACATACTGTCACTTAGCAATCTGACTCTAGTGGCAATGTAGGAACCAGTTCAAGTGCCTCTGCTAACCACTATTGGGTAGCCACCTCCAGTCCCATTCTCAGCTAGATCCCCACCCTCCACTGCCAGCCACCCATGGAACAGATCTCCTGAAGATGGTCAGTTCTCAGTGCACAGACAAGAGACTCCAAGCTGAAGGCATCAGCCCCCATCCTAGTCAGACTAGAGCCCTCCCATCTGACCCATTTCTCTGAGTCACAGAACCAATCTTCCTGTTTTCATTCACAAAAAGAAGGCAAGTTGTGCTCTTACATCTTATTCAGCCCTGATATCCAGCCACCAGGTTTCTTTCATAGCTTCCTTTGTAAAGTCTACCAGGTAAGCCAGGGGTCGCTTATCTCACTCAACTGTGTCCACGCAGATATCTGCAGTCAGCTTCTGGGGTGAGTTTTCTTGCTATTTGGTGGCCTTGTCTAAGAAATCCAGACTCACTTGGTTCTGTTCAGATCACTTCTCATTCTCCATCAAGCTGGCTTGGGCTTGATGACATTGGTAAAGGACGGGATGCCGAGAGAGGTGAGTGCAAAAGATCTTTTAAGGCTGACCTTCAAAACAAGCAACAGTCATTTCTACCAAATTCTATTGGCAAAGCAAATCTCAAGGTCAGCCCTGATTCGGAGGTGGGGAAATACACTTCATCTCTTGATGAGAAGCGTTACAAAGTCATTTTGTGCAGGACACAGACACACAGAGGGACTGATGATAGGGAGCGTATTTGCCATCTACCAGGGTGCCATATTTCTTCATTTTAAAGGTCTTCCACCATAAGAAAATAATCAAATCCAAAGGCCTGACTGCCCCTCTAGGAACCAACCCAATAGTTTGTTGTTTTTTAATTTGTTCTGTCCTGTACATAAAAGTTACTAGACTTCTCAGGGGACTTGTAAAACAACAACAAAAATTAGGAGTCACTGTTGTGTGTAGTGTGACCTCCTATGCAGGCAGGAACAAAATACACTGGAGTGGAACTAATGACTTCTTTAGGAAGTCACTTAGATATTTCAACCAAGACTATAATGTTCCACCTAGGAACAGTTTTCAAGTTCATATATTTTATGCATGCTTATTAAACATATTTTATTCATGTGCATATGTATAAGTAACCGTATTCAGCACAACAGTACAAATATACAATCATATAAACGCCAAAGGAATAAACAGAAAATCAATCTTTTGTATTAAACCTTGGCCAAAATAATTATTGATAAGATTCTGGAACAAAGAGGAATGCTTGGGTTCAAAATATGTTTTGTTGCTATAAAAATACCATTAACGTTGACATATATAATAAACTATCCATTCCAGTTCCCAAACTGGGATAATCATTTTTCCAAAGAAACTATGCCTGCACACTAAGATTAGCAAGCCCAGCACAATGTCCATGTAAACATTCCAGAGAAAACTCTTTACCCGGTAGCCTCATCCTGAGTCACACCATCATTATTTGGAGAAATATGCTATTAACTGTAAAAGGAAAAGACCATCATACATCTGAAATATGGAAGGAATGAAGTCTGCTTGGAGAAATGACTGGCTTTTGAACACAAACAGTATTAGAAGAATACATTCTATCTAGAAGGAAGAAACTAGCCCAGAGAAGTAGAGAGAATAGTAGTACTTGCAGGCTGTCCTCCAATACAATGCTCAAAGTGCCCAAAATCAGAAGTCAGTTAAAATAGAGGAATGGAAGTTTGGGGAAAGACTTTAAAGTCATCTGCATTATCAAGAGCTAGCACCTGCTTGGATCCCTTCCGCTAGCCTTCCTGGTAAGAACTGCCTCCTAAGTAAATCCTTCTTTACAAACATGAATTGAAATGATGGGGTGGTGATGTAATTTCAGTAATAACTCAATTTGTTCACATATATTGTTGGTTTTACTGTCCCTCTCCTACACTGATTCTGGTGCAGGGAATGAGACAGAAGCAAATGTGACCCAAGCAGAGATTTGAAAAGCACTTAAATGGAGCTTGTTCTCTTATTGTCCTTGGCTTCCTGCCACTACATGAATGAGCCCAGGCTAACCTACTAGAGTGAAAGGCACCCCATCCAATCACCCCAGTGTCCCAGCCAATAGCCAGACATGTAGAACCACACAGAACCAGCCAGGTCCCAGCTGACCCACCAACTGACCACAGACACATAAGCAAACCCAGTGAAGACCAGACTAGGTCAGAATAACAACTCTCCACAAAACTGTGAGCTAAAAAGTTTTTGGAGTCATTTGTTATGCAGCAAAGGCTAACTGATACATTGGCTAAGTTATATAATAGACCAACCATGAGGGGACACCCACTATCCCACTGCCTGTGCAACTGAATAGAGCTAGGATAAAAGCCTGCTTGGGCATGGATTCTAGTTGAAGAGGACTGGGTTGGTTCTCCACAAAAGCCCAGATGTGAGTCATAGCTCTTGGACACAGAAACTCACGTGTGTTGCCTGGGGGTGGAGCTAAGGAATCACTTTAACCATGTCAGCCACACCAGGGATCTCCAGGGTGCATCTTTCTGTCCTCCACACTGTCGGGGGCTGAAAGCAGTCTTCTTTAGTTGCCTAGAGAATTTGATTTTCCAACCATCCCTGGTCTGCAGTTCCCCGAGAGCAGGACCAACTCCGTCCTATTCACCAGGCACACCACAGGAGCTCCCACTTAATTTATGTTATCTGATGAGCTCGGCCTTGCTTTGCTTCTCTGCAGCTCACAACACAACTGTGATGGTGCTGTCAGTGTTCTGCCTCACCCTCCCCGCTGGGCATTTTCCTGCCACTTCTTCTCCTCCCCAAAATTCTACCTCTGCCAGGTGCACCAGGTATTAGAATGCCATACTCCTAAACTAGTCCTGGCTAAGAACCCATCGTCAGCATCCTCTTTCACCATGGAATTCGTTGTTGTCCTTTCCCAATTCTATTTGCCAAGTCCCCTTTCCCCACCCCTGAACTCCATCTACCTGGCCCTAATTTGATCTTGATTTCTGGTTGTTCTCTTTGGTGGCTGACTTAGTATACTTGACCCTAAGCTGGTACCTTCATCCTAATTAATCCAGCCAGAACTACTCCAGCAGGAAGCTCGTAAGCATACTGACCCACAATACCACCCAACTTGTTTCATGTCATGCCACCGATAAAAAATGAAAACATTTACTAGAGTAAATGAGAAGTTTAGTGGGTGGGTACATCTGTATGGGACTGGAGGAAAAATTGTTACATTTACTTATTGTGTAAATTTAAGAAAGTTAAAACATAAAATGGCATGGAAGATAACCAGTGCGAATGTATATAAAACTTCCAAATAAAATACCTTTATAAATTTTAACAGGAAATTTGAGGTTGTTTCTATAAACAAGACTCAATTCGTGATCAAGGCAATTTAATGATAATCTTCTTAAATTTTTGATGGTCAGCAATGATAAAAATATTCGCACAAGGGTTCATACAAATTCATAGAAGCATAAAAAATATAAAACTGTTCCTTACAATTATTCAAAAAAATGACATAGTTGAAATTATGCTTTAGGAATCTAAGATCACTTCCTTTTCCTTCATTGATAAATCTAAGTTGAAGTTTCCTGTGACAATGTGAATAGATTTCACATCCAGTTAAACATATTCATCTCAAACATAAAGGCTCTATTTGCATCATGTGCTCACGTCATCAGAAGAGCCATCTGACAGCTTGGACTCCATCAAAAGTGCACATCAGCTACAAACAGAAGAGAATACCTGTGGAGGCAGAGGGCCCTGCCTGGAGCTATACCCACCCATGGCAGCGCATGCTTGGACAGTGAACCATTGCCCCTCGGGCACCCAAACACAAAGTCCTTAGCAGTTCCCTGAGCCCTTTGTCCACCATAGGCAGGAGAGCCCTGTCACCATGACCACTGGAGCTTCTTCAAGAAAGAGAGGATGTGCCAGCAGATTCCACTATGCTCTGACCCTCCCAGGACCCCAAAAGACCCCGAGAGGAGACTACTGATGACCAAAGGCAACCCACCCAGGGGCTGAAGTCAGTTCAGGCTCTCGGCCTGGCTCTCTTGAGAGCATCCTTGACATCCACAAAGGCACACTCAATTCCCAGGTAGGCCTACCCTAAGCCTCTGCTGTGGTGACCTTCACACAGGCCAATGGCCAACTTCTGGAAGCCCCTAGTCAAGTGATGGAGCATGTCTGAATCTCCATTTCCTAATCCTGAAGATGAGCTACATGATACCCATGTAGCAGACACTGTGTTTATGTCTTCCTTCTTCCCACTTCCCTTAAGTGGGAACCGTAGGATTCAAGCCTCCTCTATTAACATATTGACACTATTGATTTACCAAATTAGCACAGAGGTTAACAGCATAGACTTTGAACACAGACAGGTTTTGGTTTCAAATCCTAGCACCAGCATTAAATTAAGTATTTGACCTTGAAAAAACTACTTAATCTCTGCCCTTAGTTTTCTTGTCCATAAAATCAACATAATGATAGTTTCCACATATTGAAGATTTAATGAGCTAAATACCATACAGAAATTTGCTCACTATCAGGCATATGGCAAGGATTCATTTTGTAAAAGTTTCCTATTATTGCCTTTTCGCTGCTATTATTGTTCTCATTTTTATTATTTTAATTATTTGCAGGGCCACAATTAGATAAAGCATAGATTGAATAACTAAGAAAAGGTGAAATAAGGGAAAGTTATATACCCAGGCTTTGGCCCCTTTATCATTGTCCCCAAGGCCTGCTCTGAGGTCAATAGAAGCTTCTGGACACAGACCCTGCTAACCCAAGAATCTCCCAGAGCAATGACCTCAGATCCTGTTTGAGGGAACAAAGAAAGGTACTGATTATTCAGATCATCCCACTCCCCTGGCTTAATACTCTTTGATTACTGCTCTTTGCAATTAGGATAAAATAAACTCATAACCCTGACCCATTACCCTATTTTATTTCTTCACTGATCTTACCACTACATAAAATTATTTTATTTGTTCCCATATTTAATGTCTGTCTCTCCCCACTAGAATGCAAGTTCTGTGAGGGCAGGGATCTTCATGCCTTACTCGTGGCTGTATCCCAGCACCCAGGATAGAGCTGGCTCATAGTAGGGTACTCTATACATAAATGTTGAATGAATATTAATTAACATAAACAGTGATCCAGTAAGAGCTCTGGAAATTGAGTTTACAGGCAATTTTGTGCGTGTATCTCAAAAGAACTTAATATTATTCTGTTTTACTTAATGAATGTTTGCTGCATGAATGAGTAAATAATGACTTTGCATGTCCCATGAAGGGAAATTTTCAAAGACTGAAAAATCCAAAGTCTAAATGCCTTCTTATGCCAGGTGCTCAGTATCTATAATAAAGAATCTAAGAATCTCTGATCAGGATGGCCAGCCCAGTAGTGGTCCAATCAGTGGCCTCCGCAAACAGTACTCAGCGATAACCTGCAAGCTGAGTCAAGTTCAGGATTGACCAGTAGCTGGGCTGAGAACCTCCCACAAGTTGCATCTTCCCATGATCCCCAATTCTCCTTCAAAAACTAGGGCATGTGCACTCCCTTATTTCAGAAGTCCCTTCCACCACTAAAAATAAATGTGGCGATTCCAACCGCTCATAAAATCCCATACGTTGATTGAAAGCTGTTCACTGTTCCCTGAAGGAACCCCGCACTCAGCGACCCGCCCCTCCCACAGCTGTAGCCTGGGAGCCCTAGCCTCAGCGCCTAACCTCCCTGCAGGAGTCCCCCAGTGTGCAGAGCCTGTCCTCCGAGCCCCATCGCCTCGAAAATAATTTGTGTTTGTTTAGCTTCGTATTTCCTTTGTGCAACTCTAAATAGCACTTAAAAGAAAAAAGTCAAACTTGATGACAAAGTTTCCTTTCTCTCTAGTGGAGTTGGGCTGCCTCCTGGTTTTTCAGCTGACCCAGAATTGCTAATTCTGCTGATTTCCTACTGTAACTGCTTCCTCATTTACCACACAGCGGAGATCTGATTCCTTCCCACTGAGACAAGTAGTTTGGCCTGCTCCTCTGGGTTTTTTAGTATTCTTCCAAATTATTCTGATTGATATAGACCTCCATCCATGCTAATTATGCATCGCTTCTCTTAGAAAGTGTGGTTTCCATGGCAACAGCGAAGGGAGAACAGGTGTGTGGAAAGCTGTGATATATTAAATGACAGTTACCCTCTGCCTCTCCTAGGCAGATTGCTTTTCTCTGCGTTTATTTATAGCAGGCAGTAATTAATCTGTATGAATCTCATTGCTGGGGGGTGTGGGGGTGGGAGAGGGATACAGAATGATTAACAAGAGTCCTAATTATCCTCATACCTTTGAATCTAAGAATTTCGTCACCATCGGATAATTCCCAAGTAGAATTGTTGAACTTTCACTGGTACGGAGATGCGGCTGCATAGAACTCAAAGCGATCTGTAAAGAGAAACATTCCTCTAGTTGCTATGGTGCTGTGTCGTGGCATTGTGCAGAAGGCTCCAAAAGTGGACTCCTGGGCTTTCTCGAATGACCTGTCAAGTATAAAATTAGAGCAGGACGGTGACCCAGACTCCAGGGACAGCCTGGCCCGACACACTCTGCAGCAGAAATATTGCCACGAAGCAGGAGGAAAAGCAGGGCAGCATCGTACAAGGCTGGCCTCAATGCTACTGAACAGAGGAGAGTGGTCAAGGAGACAGTGGACCTGGGTTCCAGGCCAGTGCTAATGCTGACTTATTACTTAGACCATTTCCCTCTCTGAGCCTCAGTTTCTCCATCTGTAAAATGGTGGTGTTAAACTCGAGAATCTCTCGCTCCCAGAAGTAGCAGTCCATATCTCAGGCTGAGCTAAGGTTTGCTGAAGTAACAGATAAACCCCAAATTTTTTTCCTTTTTTAAAATTAAATCTTTATTGTTGAAATTATTACATATGTCCCCTTTTCTTCCCCCACTGACCCCTTCTAGCCCACCCCCATACACCCTCCCCTGCGTTCACCACTCTATTGTCTGTGTCCATGGATTATGCATAGACCCATACAAGTTCTTTATCAACCCAAAATTTTAATGGCTTAAAATAAAGCTTATCTCTCACTCTCACTTCATGTCCATCAAGGGGGCTCCCTTTGTGTCACCATCTCACTCAAGGACCAAGGTTGATGGAATAGCCATGAAAACAGAGCTCTGAGGGATCAACAATTCGTTGATTTTAGGCCAGAACTGGTCACCTGTCCTTGCTTAATTAACCACAGGGAACTAGGAAGCACAATCCTACCAGGACGACAGAGAGCTGGAAATATGTGGTGAGCAGCATTGATGGCTGCAATACAGCCCTTTGCATCACTGATGAGAAACTTGGTGTGTACTGGGTAGACTTCTGGGTCAACAATGACAACTTTGCAAACCACACATAAAAAAACAGTGGGGAAACTACTGAGAGAATATACCAAAGTGACTGCAACGGTGTTTCAAGGTGGTAAGTTTATGAGTGATTCTTTGTTTTTTTTCTTCTATTTTCTAAACTTGAGACAATGCAGTCAGATTATACCTGTAATTTAAAAGATCACTTTTTTGACTCAACAAATATGTACTGAAGACCTATTTAATATGGGCACAGTGCTAGTCACTGTAGGAAATGCAAAAAATAATTAAGTCAAGTTCACCAATGACTGTGAGACCTGAGCCTGGATACATGTCAGGGCTGATATGTACATGTGTGACTTTTCTGTCCACCAACAGTAGATGAATCCATGGAAGTGCATGAGATTCCCACATAGGCGGAGAAGAGAGAAGAGGTTATTCATGGGCTGCACTTAGAGGAATATTAATATTTAAAAGCAGGGACAGGCCCGGCCGGTGTGGCTCAGCGGTTGAGTGTCAACCATGAACCAGGAGGTCATGGTTCGATTCCCGAGTGGGGCACATGCCTGGGTCGCAAGCTCAATTCCCAACGTGGGGCCTGCAGGAGGCAGCCAATCAATGATTCTCAATAAAAACAAGGAGAAAATAAGGAACCTACACACACACCCTCAAAAAGAAACTTGACTTCAAATAGCCTGCTCTATTCTAAAAGAAAAAGGAGAAAATAAAATGCATGTATAGTTTTAGCACAGAATGGGGAAACATTGAAAAAATGTATATCAGTCTCAATGGAGTACCCAAGCACCATAAGAAACATCAAAAAATTATTAAATTCCCAATTACTGCCATCCATCCGTATGTTTTTCACAAATGGAAAACAGAGTTGAAAATCAACCAGGACAAGTGAGCAGAATATATAGGAGAACCAAGATGGCGGCATAGGTTAACGCCGGAGTTTGCTGCTTTGAACAACTACTTCAAAAGTGAAACTAAAAGACGGAAGGGACATCATCCAGAACCACAGGAACGCTGGCTGAGTGGAAGTCCTACAACTAGGAGGAAAGAGAAACGCATACGGACACTCAGAGGAATATAGAAGAACTAGACGACTTTACCAACCTATGTCCCCCGAAGGGGTCAAGCAGTTCACAAGTTGAGCTAACAAGGGAAGATTTCCCACGGTTACTGGGAGCTCCTTCAGCGAAACATCGTTCCAGTCTCAAAAGCCAACCACAACAGCCAGCAGGGTCCCAGTGCACTTTCAACAACACGACCCTTTATTGCCAAAAGAGGCTAGCATTAACATTCCTCACTCCCCAAATCACAAAACTACAGAAATTCACAAGGATCGCCTCTCTTTTTCTATCTGTGGCTCCAGTGCCTAGAACAGAACCAGCTTAATATAAATTTTGGAAAAGTTGGGATAAAAAAAAAAAAAACATGACATTCTGACAAGTATTTTGTTCCAGGCCACACTTCCCTTTTTAGGGTTCCCTCAACCATTTTCACCTTCCACTCCTCTTGGCTAACGCCATCCACACGCCCAAACCACCACATTATCGCTCATTTTCCATGAAGACCCAGAATGAAAACTAATTCAGCATAGATTGCTTGGGATAATTCTCCTCTTTCGTCACCTCTTTAAAAAAAAAATACATTTTTATTGATTTCAGAGAGGAAGGGAGAGGGAGAGAGAGATAGTAACATCAATGATGAGAGAGAATCACTGATTGGCTGTCTCTTACAAGCCCCACACTAGGGACCGAGCGCCAGCTGGGCTCTCTTCAACTCTTCACAATGTTGTTTTGCAGCTCCTCCGATCTGGCTGACCTTGTGACTTCCTTTGACCAATGGAGAGTGACAGAAGAGGCATTGAGACCTGGCTGCTTCCACTAGTTAGTTGTCTTGGAACCCTATGCCTGCACATGAACTAGCCTGGGGTAGCCTAAATGCCTACCACTCCCACCAAATTCAGAGTCAGAGAGGTTAAGTGACTCGCCCAAAAGCACACAGCAAGTATAAAGGCAACACCAGAATAAAAAGCTTGTCTTAACTCCCCTTTAGTGCTCTTTCTGATGCAACCTATACAAAATGCCATTTAATGAAGTTAAACAAATTGTGTTGGTTAAGGAAAAAAAAGAAAAAGAAGAAGAAGCCCCAAATAGGACACTCACAAAATTCAATCTCTGCTCTGCACTTGCCACCCAAGGTCCAGGCCCACATTTCTGATTTACTGGCTATCACCACTATCATGACCCTCCATTCCTCAAATCCAAGTCAAATCTTATACTCAAAGTCAAACACCTTAGTTGTTGTTGGTTTGGTTTTGTATTTTTCGTTTTTATTGTTGTTCTGTTGTTTTTCATTTTCCTTTTATTTCCTGGGATGTATGGTGACAGAAATTCTTGGGTTCAAATCCCAACTCAGCCATTTAATTGGCTGGTATACATTCCTAAGCCAAGGGCTGAATTTGCTGCAAACACAAATCTCTTTGACCTGAACTTCCCTACAATTAATTTGCTACCTAAAAATAGTTTTCACTAAGAAAAAAATAAAAATGAGAGTGTGTTAGCATCACCAACATCTCCGGAGAAACAGCAGCGGGACTTCACGAAGACAGTTCCTAAAAATGTCTCCGCAAGTTACAGGATGTGGCTTTTACAGATGTGACATGCCACAGGAAAAGCACCAAGAGGTGTTGTGTTTCTCAACTTATTAAACCGTTTAATTAGAATTTGTCTGTCAAAGAAGCAGGTTAGGCAGCAGTTCTAGGAGGGCATAAATATCTCAGCATCAACCCTTCTAACCCAGAATTTAAATAGAACTTTTTTAAAGGGCTCAGGAAAATGCTAGGCTGCAATGGCTACCTTATGAGTGTGTGGGCTGGGCAAACAACCCCAGGCTCACAGACCAGACCAGCAGAGAGGCAGGTTGGTAGATGTTTGTCTGGGGAGCTTCACCCTCCCACCACCACCACTGAGGCAATTAGCTTCACTCTATTAAACACCCTACTTTTCCTTAAATTCATTATCTGAGAGACTCAAACTTGCTGTATCTTCTCTGGCTGAGAAAATTCACAGGTGACAATAACATGATCTTTTGCCTATAGTGACAACTTCTGCCTTTAGTAGCTATAGCAACAAAAAAAAAAACAACACAGCCTGGGATGGTCTGCTGGTGTTGTGTTGTCACTGCTGCTCCTTATCAGGGAATAACATGGGGCTCCCACAGTGCGTCACTGCAAGGGCTGTCTAACAACATCTTCTGCTCTGAGGAACTTTGCAAAAACTGCCACTTTCCTGGGTTTGCAGAGCTGGACCTTAAAGACAAAGATGAAATAAGAAGACTGGGACATTCTAGGCCAGAAGCAACAAAGACCCCAACCCCTGCTGCTCCAGATGCAAAGACAAGACAGTTCATTAGGATGTCTTCAGGGGATCCAAGCAAGACCCATAGTAGGACAAGTCAATAAGGCCCGAGATAAAATTTCCTCTGGAAAGGGAGAGGCCAGTCTAGCATAAGAGGCTGAGTGCTCCTGGAGACTCACCTGTCTCAGCACAGTTAGCCTCAATACTGGACACACCTCCCCACACAGAAGCCATGCCCACTCATGTGCTTGTTGCCTATGGATGCTTCTGCACTACAAAGACAAAGATGGATAGTCACAGCAGAGACCGGAGGGCCTGCAAAGTTTAAAATTTTTACTACCTTGCTCATTCCCAAAAAAGCGTGTTGACCTCTGCTTTCAGAGATGGTGGCTGGGCCTATGATATGACTGGGAAAGTTGTAACTTTAGAGATCATTCCTAGAATCCCATTGGGCACACACTGGTATCTGAACTACCAAGGATATCACTGAAGAGCATCCAAAGTCATACAGCTGGAGAATGGAGAGCTGGGCTCAACCTCATGTCCTTGTGGTTTGTAACCCAAATGGATATAAACTACCTCTCATCAGGAAAGGACTGGGTCCAAGTGACTGTGACCAACCCAGGGTTGCATCCCAAGACTTCCTCCTAGGAGGGCCAACAAGGGAGTTTACAAGATTAACCACAACCAAGATGCTGGAACAATTATTGATTCATTGCCCCTCAGTTCCAAAGTTACGCTTCAGTACCTGCTCTGTGATAGGGGACTGGTCTCTTGAAGCATTTCTTCTTTACAGTGAGCACAATGTTAGGTTTGTCAGTAGAAGGCTCTGGCGGGACATCACAGGAAGCAGGGGTTCCACCTGCACTGTCTGTGACACTCTGCCCTAGATGCATGCCTGAAGTAGGCAGGTCCCAAATGACCTCACAGCCTCTGCCCAGGCCCAGAGACCACCTTCTTGCGGCCCTCTGGCTGCAGGCACTGCACGCTCCCAGCCTCTCCCCGACAGAAGTTGGGTATCTCCCAACTTCTTCTGTATTCCTAACTCCCAGTCTCAGCTCACTTGCACCCCTGTACAGTGGTTGATCTTTGCCCAGTAACTGTGGACTAGCTCTGGCTCCTACAACCCAGCAAAAAAATAAAAAAATCCAGAATGCTGCAACCAGACCTCTTCAGTAAGTTCTAAACACCCCCTTTCACATTTGTCATTCCATGGGTAACGTTTAGAGTTCTTTTTCCATCTTTGCATATACTATCTTATCATACTTAGTAATTCTTTATATTAAACGTCCCCATTGTTGAGATCACTGAGATTACTGACTACAGTGACTGAATGCAAACCAATTCAGAGGGGAAAGTCAGCCAGAGCCACGGATGTGCTACTGCTCTCAGGAAATCACCCGGAAAGACCACATGCTTTAACTCTTTGAATGTCCCTCAGAATGCCACCATACATTCCAGAAAATAAAAGACAAATGAAAAATAAAACAAGAGATGCTATCAATAGTTACTCACTGATGAAGGAAAGAATTAACAAACAAGTAAATAAACTCAGCTATGATTGAGAAATAAAATGCAATGGGGGATTAAGCGGGTAACCTAGAAAATAGAGGCCAGTCTGACAGAGAAACTCAGGAAATTTTATTGACACCATAAAACACTCTTTACAACATCTCAAGCCTGTTTCTAAAGCACAGTGCTTTTTTTAAGTGTATATAAGCTATGCTTGTCCATATTAGAATATCTACTTCAACTCTCTTCATATTCAGCACCCCCGTGTCTCCATAGCAACTTGCAGCCCATAATAAATCACCAGTTTTTATTAAGAGAATTGTAAAAAGAAAGCTTTTGGTGTTTTTCTTTAATACTCACATTTTTCCAGTATGAAAATCTGATATTTCATAATGTGCACCTCCACAAATTAGGCCACATGAGCTTTAGGGGCATTAAAACTCCGCATTGGTTACACGTATTTTATTTTCTTCCCTTCAGGTGAAGAAAACTGATATTTGTTGGGCTCTTACTAGATCTTAGGTACTGCTGGTATTTCACATGATTACTTCTAATGTTCACAACAGTTCTTCAGAATAAGTGTTATTATTCCCATTTTCCAGTTGGGGAAATAGAGGCTCAGAGATACTAAAGAACTGCTATGAGAGACAAATTTGAACAACCCTGAAAGCTCATCTTTCTCCCCATTTTTGATGGTTTAGCAAAGAGCAGGACTGAGTGATCTCCACGGAAGCATGGTGCACTGCCAACCCAACGGCAGAATAGTGCACTACAACCCAATCCCAGGCTCCTTAGCCTCCTCTTTCTTAATAACACCAAGAAGCTCTCCTTGCCATGTAGTTGCATAGACACTCTCTTTCCCCAAAACCTATCAATATAAGGACCCCTCTCTTCTGGAATTGGCCATGGGGCTGCAGACCTCTAGACTGGCCCAAACTGCAGGAATAGGGCAGTTCAGAGGACTGCTTGCACTCTGCTTCTCTGCTTATGAATTTCCTCCCCCAATAAACTCTATTTTATGTCTGCCCTTATGGAGCTGCAGGTGTGTGGTGACTATGCCCCCTTTCCATGATATTTCCCAAGGCCTCAGAATTGGAAGTTTTTCCGACCTTTGAGCTCATCTTCCTTCCATAATGCTGTGTGTGTGTGTGTGTGTGTGTGTGTGTGTGTGTGTGTGTATGCACTCGCACTCACAAAATTCTCAGAGGTTATGTCAGAATTATCCCTACCACTTATATCTCTTTGTTCTGAATCAGGCATCCTTAAAGGTTTCCACTCAGTCATGGGTTGGACTGGGAAGAAGGTGACAACTGTACCCATTGCTGTCATAACTGCCCTTGATGAGTCAGTCTCTCACTCAGCACTTTTTTCTATTCGAATCCTGCAATTCATTTCCCAGAAAAATATGTTTTTTAATCCCTTCTACCAATAAAATAAAAATAAAAATTGATAGGTGAAATATTTAGATAGGCGCTTCACAAAAAAGAAAAGATCTATGAATAGTCAATAAGCAAATGTAAAAGTGCTCAGCATCATTATTCATTAGGAAATGCAACCTAAAACTAAATTAAGATACCATAAGACACCCGCCAGAAAGGTTAAAATTTTAAAAGATTGAAAATATTGTCAGAACAGTTGGGTGTTTTCTGATAAAGTTGAAGATATACAATTTCTAAGTGTTTACTTAAGAGAAATTAAAATGTAAGTCTACAAAAAGATGTACACAAAAGTAGCTATAGCAACTGTATTCACAATAGCCAAAGCTTGGAATCAGCCCAGGTGTCCATGAACAAAAGAATGGATAAACAAGTTGTGACAAAACCATACAACGGAATACTACTCATCAATGAAAAGGAACACATTTCCGATACACACAACACCCCAAATAAATCTCATATGCATTTTGCTCAGCGAAAGAGCCAACTACGAAAGAGCACATGTCGTTTGATTCCTTTTACATGAAATTCTAGAACAGACAAAACTAATCCATGGTGCCTGAAGTCAGAATAGTGATAACTTTGAGAAGTTATTGATTGGAAAGGTACAAAAGGTGGTGAAGATGTCTTATCCATTGGTCTGGATGATGCTTATTTGGAGTATACATTTGTAAAATTGTATTAAGCTAGACACTTAAGATAATACACTCTACTACATAAAGAAATAAATGTGTAAGCACAAATTAAAGGAAGGGCTCTGAAGAACAGGTAAAAAGACAAAGCCCACAGCAAGTGGTAAAGAGAGAGCAGAGCTTCTGAAACACACTCATTCCCTGTATACACCACACTTCTACTAGTACAACAGAAAGACGGGCTTTGTCATCACACAGAGAAAGGCAAACTTGTTTCCCCAACAGAGTCAGGAGTCCCTGCTCAGCGGGCTGTGTGGAATGTGGGGTGTTCATTTGGACACTGAATCATAGCTCATGGGGATAAGAGTCCTTCAGCAGCTCAGGATTTAAATAATGATGTGTCAACATCTGCCTCCGATGACTCAGATTTAATCTTCACAGTGACCTTGTAAGCTTGCAGGATTATTAGAGCCAGCCACACAGACACAAAGAATATTAAAGCTGTTTGTCAAAAACCTCTCTGCTTCTGTCAAGAAAAACTTCCAGAACAGAGGAACGCACATGCTCCAAACAGAACCTCCAATTGGAAACGGAAGGAATAAGATGCCACTTAAGCCTATTTTGCCATGAACGATCAATTGGAAAGAGTAAACGCCTGGCGTTTGCAGCTTTAAAAGAATTCAATATTTGTATGTCATTCAAGGAGGCACCAGTTGCAATGCTTTAAAATTTAAATTATATGCCTCTTTGAAGACTCTCTGATCTTCTCCACCTTGTGCTGATGTTGAAAATCCTAAGTGATGGCCTCAAATCATATTGGACTTGTGTCCAGGAACCTGATTTCTTACCTTAAGTCCGCCGTAGCTAGCATAGGTCCTTAGGCAAGCCACATCAGCTTCTCTGCGTCTCAGTTTCCCCATCTGCAAAATAGAAATAAGTATTACGGAAGTTATATTAAAAGAGATAACAGAGGTTAGAGAGAGGCTGGCCCCAGTAGCAGGTACTCAGCAGTTATGAGCTGTATTAAAAGCACATCCTGAAAGCAGGTCCCAGAACGCCTCATCCTCAAGTACTGCTGGGAACTCCCCTCACCAGGGCTGCAAGGTTGACCGGCAGCGGTCCCAGTGAGCCTCCTAAGCCTCTTTGACTCCCAACCTGGGCCTGACAATATACTAACGGCCAGATACGCTGCAATTCACTTCCAATTGGGTTGGCTCCTTGAAGCTTCATTCTACCCCTAGGAAGTCTTATAAAGCCCAACAATAGGTGAGAAGGCTGAAGTTCAAAGTGTTACCTGAATGCACAGCTTATAGGTGGCTGAGTCAAGATTCACACACCAGACCATCTGGGCTGGAAAAGCTTGTGCTTTTCTCAATTCAACATAATCGGCAAGGCCTCGAGGGAAAGACACAGCAACCTGGAAGGGGAATAAAGGACTGTTTGGTTTTGTATTGCTGGGTTACCCACTACCCCCGATACTGAGCATCTTAACATAACCATTATTTTTTTCATGATTCAGTGGGCTGGGAATTCGGGAATTTGGTTGGGACGTCAGGAAGCTGGGGCTGGAAAATCCCCTTCCAGCATGGCTTCTTTATGTGACATCCGGTACACCTTTCTCTCCTTGGCCTTTCTGTCTCTCTGTGGGGCACATCCTCTGCCAGCCGCCGGACAGTCACACTTCTCACACGGCAGCTGGCTCCAAGAGGCAGGAGGCAGAAACTGCCAGGCTGGCTAAGGGCCATACCCAGCACTGACGCAGGGTCACTCTGCCATAGTCTTTGGTTAAAGCAGCCATGGGTCAACCCAGAGCCAAGGGGAGGGAGCAATAAGCCACACTCCTTGGCGCAGGGCAGGGGGTTCATATTGAGGGGAGCAGGGCAGGGGGTCACATTGAGGAAGCCCAGGGGAGATGCTGTTGTGACATCTTTGGAAGACAAAGTCCACAAATCCCCCAAGCATTCTATTTTTTCAGAAGTGAGAGCAAGGACCCATTACTTATGTAACCAAGAACAGCCATCAGTTCAGTGGCTTGTTGATTATACAATCATTTTTATGGTTCCTATGTCATTAAATGCTCATAAAACCCTGTGAGATCAGCATTGTATACAGAGGAAGAAAGGAAAAGAGGCTTGTCTAGAGACTGACAGCCAGAAAGTGTAAGTGCCCGAGGTCTTTGAGGCTCCAAACTTGCTTTGTAAGGTGTGTTGGGATTATGGGGAGTGGGCATGAGCATGGTGTCTGAGAGGCTTCTATTTGTTACTACTGGGTGTTTGGGAAGAGCTGTGGATGTCAACCTCTTGTACGTGCAGGTTAGATCACTGTGACACAGACACGAAAAATAAATGGTGTTTGTGGCTCTTCCTACCCTACTTCTGACATAAGATGTCAGAACCTTGTCCCGGCAGGCACTGAACTCAGGTTTCCAGGCGAGAACTGGAGACACTGGGAATATAACAAAACCACCAAAACCACTGAGGGTACAAGCCCCAACTGGGGCTGCAATTCCCTCCCCCCAGTTTGGTTTTCCCACAACACAGTCTTCAAGGGCCCCATCTCAATAGCACATTAAATCTGCTCCCCAGTTGACCCCTGGGTTTTCTTGATGATGAGGAGTAAATAGCAAGGACACAAGACATTAACTTGAGCTTCGTGCTTCTCGCAGGAAGCTGATCCCTCCTAAGAATGGATGAAGAAGGAAATATACACTTTCTTTGTTACACACACACACACACACAATTATTCTATGGAAATGTGCGTTTCCATAGTGCAAGGTGGAACATATTCGTGAAACTGAAGCCAAGGAGAAAAAGATATCCATGCAAACTGGATCGCTAAGCATCCTTCAAACTATGTAATTATATTTTTATTTTATGACCTTCTTTTCTTGACGTCTCTCCCCACCAGACTATACCCTGCACAAAGGCAAAAGCAATATCTCTCTTATTCACCCTTGTATTTCCAATGCCTAGCACAGAGACGATCAAATATCAGGCACTCCATGGATGTTTACTGAACAAATAAATGAATAAAGTCAGGTTCTCAGCTCTTAAAGTATCTATACTGCATAGATATGGACTATATCTGTCTTGTTTATCTGTGTATCCCAGCTGGTACACAGTGGATGTTCAATAAATGATGAATGAAAGGAGGGAAGAATGAAGGGACTTAGACAAAAGAACAAGCATTGCCCTCACACATGCAGCAGTCGTTCCCATGGAGGTCATTCACTCCCACTCTTGAATTCCTTAGGTTTTGAAAAGTCCAACAGCCACCACCACTCTGACCAACCTACTTTCCTGTTACCCTGAGTGAAAAAATATGATCACAGCAACTGAGAAATATCATTAGTGGGGAATTTAGTCTCATTTGCAAAATTTCTCATCAAGGACAAATATAACCAATGAAACAATTAAAACCAGAAGTTGGTGAGTTTCAAATAAAATACGGATTTAAGAAAAAGCCACAAAGCTATTTGCATATAGTTATTTAGATTTTAATAACTATATCTCTGCATCTCTGAGCCTCCCTGGGATTTCATCTTAATCCTTTCTGCTCTGTCCTCTTCTACCCTCACCCCAACAAGTCTAGTGACATCTGTACTCTCTTATATCTCACGATTTATCTTGGAGCTGTCTCTCCTCGCCATTCCTATGGGATCACGGCAGCTCATCTGTGTCACTCACCTCCCACCCTTGCTAGCTGCCTCCTGGGGGGAGATGCAGTGATCCAGCTAAAGCACCCTGCTCTGCTTAGCGCAGAAAAAGGGCATCCTGGGCAATGAAGCCTGTCCTAGATGAGTCACCATGCCCCCCAAGACCCTCCCCCATGCCTGAAATTGCTGGGCTCACCCAGCTCTCAACAGCCAGTCCATCTCCCGCCCTGCACAGAGTTCCAGCCACAGGGCCCCGCACAAGGTGTGTGTTCACAGCCTGGTGCTGAGATCAGAGTGAAACAGCCCAGAGAGGAACACTAGCCAAAACTTGGAAAGATTTAAGAAGGCTTGAAATCCTAGATACTGAGCTGTCTTGGTGAGTACATTTTACATTTACTCAGCTCATTCTCCACGTTTCAGGGAGAAAAAGGAGCCAGATCAGAGAAGCTATGAGGGTCCACTAACTTAGGTCAAAAGCTATTAGAGCTCCAATTACCAGTACCCATGCTGGTGCCTCCCCAAGAGGCTAGAAAGTCTCCTGGGTGAGGTAGGTGTCCCATGTAATCATGCTCAAGCTGGAGCCCCAATGCCAGGAGGAAAGCAAGAGCAGAAGGACCAGCTGGCCTAGTTGCTCACCTACAGTCACTGAGATCTACAGTCACTGAGATCTACTATGCGCCAGGGTGGATGTAAGGCCTTCGATGCACAACAAGGAACAAGAAGGTCCCAAACCTGCCTTCCTAGTCTGGGGCCAGAAGCACAAAAATAATCAAGAAAGTTCTTCACAGGGATCCGAAGAGAGCCCAGCCACCTAAATTGACATGAAGAAGTCAAGAAAGCTTCCTGAACGAGAAGCATGTTGAGCTATCTGGCTTGAAAATTGACCACTTCTGCCCATGTAACAGGACACTTGGGGGGGGGAGACAGTAAAGAATAAGGTTCACACTGTACACCCTGGAGCCATGAGTCCTTTCACAAGCACACGTTCTACTCTCCTAACAAGTGGCACCTGAGCCAAGAACACAGCACAAGGGTCCGGCTCCCAGCTCTGAAACCCACTCCTTCCCCATCCAGCTGCTTCTCACTTCTTTGAACCCAACCTAAGAGGAAGAGTCAGAAAGAAGACCAGCCAGTTCATACCAGTACCGCCAAGTGAGATGCTCCCCTTACCTGCACCCCTTACCTGTCCCTCCCTCTACATCCTAGACTTAAACTGTCATTAACAAGTTGGGGTAGTGAGAGTAGACACTGAAGTCACAGGAAGCAAGAAATTGGCAGCCACGCTCTTTTCCTGACCTCAGGTTTTGTCGTCCTCAGCAGCCTTTAGCTGGCTGAATGGAAGATGCATAATGGAAAATGCATCACACCCAACCAACTTCAAAGTTTGACCCCTACATAGGAAATGGACATTGAGATACTAACCAGAGGACCCTGAAGGAGCCAAGAGTGACTGCAGCAGTCATGCAGTACACCTGGATCAGCCACCAAGACAGAGGAAGCACGAGTCTCACCAACTGTACTTCACAAAACAGTGAGGGACCAAACAATGCTTCATTTCTTTAAGACTCTGTCCCCCAAGGCATGCTGGTTCAACAACAGTTTCGCAGGAAAGACCCTCATGGACATGAGGCCCGGTTTTGGAAGTAGAAGCCCTATTTTAGTCCTTGGCACTTGTTCTCCATCCTCTACACTGATTTCATTGTCAGACTTCCCCAAAATAGGACCAGACATAAGCTAACCACTGACTTCCCCGTTTCCCAGCTGGTTTACTTTTCCAGGCTTCTCCCCCACAGACCACACCATACCCCAACATCCTTTTAGCTCTGCTGCCTCTGAGCTTCTGCTCTTCCCACTCCCCTACCTCCTTCTCCTGAAGTCTCACCCACCCAGCCTGCCAGGGCTGCCGACCAAGTTCATAAGACCTTCACCGAGGTCCCAGTCATATGGATTATTCACCCCCCTCTCCACAGGAGTCACAGTGCGCATGCTGTGACTCAGTTCTCCTGGATATGAGGAAAGGGAAAGCCTGCAGAGTGAGGAGTACAGTGGGGCCTTGACTTATGAGTTTAATTCGTTCCAAGACCGAGCTCGTTAGCTCAAATTACTCTATCAACTCAATATAAAAAATCGGCGGAGAGACAGCTGGTATCTCAAAAAACTCGTTAATCGGGACACTCCTAAGTCAAGGCCCCACTGTATTTGGGGTAAAGCTCACAAGGGAGCCAATAATCTCACATTCTGCTGCTCTTTGGTTAGGTTCAATTGGTTTCAAACTTCACTGAGCATGAGAACATTTCCTGGTTAAAAATGCAAACGTCCTGATCCCCAGAGATTTAGAAAGTGTGGGGCTGAAGCACATTGTGGTACGTTGGTTGCATTAGTAGCCCCAATTTCTTACCCCTTCCTGCATCCTACCCTTTGCAGGGTGATTTTGCCATCCCTCCCATCAAAGAAGCAGAGCCTGTATCCCACCACCTACCTTGAGAGCCCTTGAAGATTGCCCTCACACTTTGGCACCTCTGCAATGTCCAAAGAATGCCATGCCCCGGCTAGCCAACTGAAGAATTAGAGATGGCAGGGCAGAGCTAAGTCCCTCCAGCCATCCCCTCCAAGGATAGCTTACATTGGCCAATAACCAGCTAACCCCCAGCCACAAGAACACACCCAGCTGAGCCTGGTTTGAATCATCAACCTGCAGCCTCTTACACTAATTAAATACTTAACCATTTTAAGCCACTAAGTTTTAGGTTGGTTTGTTATACGGCATTATCATGGCCATAGATAACTGATATACAGAGGAATCTGCCTTTGTATCAATTATGCCATAGTGTATTACATGGCTCCTCAGGGACATCATCGCCTCGCCTGCCCCAATGTGGTCACACTGTGCCTTGAACAGTGGCCACCTGTGGCAGGAGAGGGGGCGGGCCTCTGCTCTTCCCACACAGATAGGAGGCGCTGGGAGGTAGAGACCCACCTCGGCTATTGATCTGTGTATCCTCCATCACTTTTGCCTGGAAAGCCCTGGAGCAGCATTTGCTAACTTGCTGGAAGAATGTCGGTCTCTCACAGACTGCAATGAGTGTGGAGGAAAAAAACAGAAGGTGCTCACTTTTACTGACCCCTGAGTAGTTAGCAACTCTAAACAGCACACTGGAGAAAAGAGAGAAGGGGGGTCAGAGACAGAGAGAAATTAAAATGGAAATTTAAAAGGGAATTTTCCCCTTTTATTGGCAGCATAATTAGCCAGAGGAGCCCCAACTGATGCTGTTATGACTGCTCTGAAATGCAACTGAAATCGAAAGGGGGAGAATCAGATGGAAAACAATAACACTTAGCATTTATATGACTTTTTACATGCAGCACTTTTTGTTCCTTTTGTACCTCACAAACATTAACTAATTAATTGCCATGGCACCCCAGAGTAGACAGCAGGTTTTTCCATCTATATTTTACAAGGAATAAAAACAAGCACTTTTTAAGCAGGTAAACGTGGATTCTCAGCTCCATGTACTCTTTGGGGGTCTTTGGCATCTTGCAACAATCCTCAGGGCTCACAGTTTTTTATGTCTTGGAAGCCAGAATTCTTAGAGAGATTCCTATTTATAGACTTAAAATATTAGTACATTTGAACTGGAAGGGACATTACAGGAGTGCTGATTCAAATCTCTTATATGACAGATGTTGAAAAGAGGCTTACTCCAAAACAATTCAGGAAAGAAGCACGATCAGATTGTTTTTGCTCAGCTTAGGTCAACCCCCACACTCCCAAATTCCAGAAGATAGGTGTGTTTTTCTAAATATGTTTTTATTGATTTTTCTATAGTGATATAGAAACACTGATGAGAGTGAAATATCTATTGGCTGCCTCCTGCACATCCCCTACTGGGGATCGAGCCAGCAATCCAGGTATGTGCCCTGACCTGGAATCAACCAATGGCTTTTTGGTTCCTGGGTCGACGCTCAACCACTGAGCTACACTTGCCTGGCCCAGAAGATAATTATTAAAGTTAGAGCCGCAAATGTCTCTCCTGTAACTTTTGTTCACAAATGATTTTTGTATGTACTAGTTATTCAATGATCAAACCTTTATTGAGCACGTGCCACGGATACACTGCAGCCCTAGAGACTTAAGAATGAATCCGGCTTATGCCAAGCCAGGTGTGATGGGCAGTTAGTCCTGGCAGCGAGTAGAGCTCTGGCCCAATGGACTCCATAACCTGGGACACCGGTATTTCTCAGCCACATATATTATTCTGAGCATATAGTAAGTGGCTCAGCAAACCTATGGTGACTAGTCCAAGTGGATATATTCCAGAGCTAGTTCAGAAGCAGCCTAAAGTAGGAGCGAGAGAAACTTCCTTGCCCAAGAAAAAACACCCCTACTAGTGTTTTGACTCCAAAAATCCCACCATTGGGAGTTGTCATTAATTTTCATCCCCACTCCCAGCAATTATAATTACGATTGAGAAACATCACACTCAAGTCTCAATGCACCTTTGTCCCTTCCTATGAATGATCTTAATGCCTTTTATGGCAGGTTCACTGCCAAGCTCTTCAGCCACATCCTCACCTCAAGCCAAGTCCACACACCCCGACTCCCTTCTCAAACTGCTTGGCCAGCCCTGAACGCTGGTGGCGTTTAGACTTCCAAGCCTTTGCACAGAGCGCCTTCCTTTCTAATACCACGTGTCCTGTGCCCACATCTATTAACATGTCTGTCTCCCCTATAGAAGTGTAATCTGAGTCCCCATCAATAGCCAAGGGCCTCGCCCATAGAGGTGCTTAACACGTCTGAATTTCATTTAAAAATGAAATCCTACTGTGAAAACAATCTTCAGATGGAGCAATTGAGTGTAGACGGAAGACACCTGTGGACACTGACACCGGGGAAAGAATGAATACGAGGGGAGTCTAGAAGCTCCTGGAAGACTCATTTTACAGTGGGGCCTTGACTTACGAGTGTCCTGACTAACGAGTTTTTTGAGATACCAGCTGTCTCTCCCCTGATTTTTTGCATTGAGTTGACAGAGTAATTTGAGTTAACGAGCTCCTTAACAAGCTCAGTCTCTGAACGAATTAAACGAATTAAACTCGTAAGTCAAGGCCCCACTGTACCTCCTTTTACCCTGAAGTGCCAGTTACATAAGATGAATGACACATGGCCCCACAGACCCCCAAGCCCCTCAGTTGGCTGTCTGATGGGCGCACTCACTCACTCATCACCTTGCAGCTGCAGAGCCCTAGGGACAGCCAGGAAAAGTTTATGCAGTTCCCCAAGTTGCTTTTCTTACAGGCAAGGAGAAATGTTCACCTGGGGAGGCTGTGACGCAACCCTCACTCACCCCGAGTGATCACAGCGTGTCTCCAAAAGCCTGACACATCCTGTGTCTCGCTGGCTTCTCCGTGGCTCAGGAGCCTAGTGGGGAGTGCAAGGTGTCAGGCTGAACGTCTTCCTAGGCTCCCAAGCGGTTGCTAATAAACACTGAAACCTCTCAAATATCACCCACTCCCCAGCCTTCTGAGTCTCTGTCACTTCTTTCCTTTCTCTCCATTGAATTCTCTTTCATTGCAAATTCCCAAAGTGATCCTCACAGCACCGAATACATGCAAATGGCATTTAAATGAATTAAACAGCCAGGCTCTCCAAGAACTTCTGCGGTTCAGACACACAGTGCTGAGTTCCTGCTGATGGAAATAATTACTCCGCTTTAGGATCTCCTAGGTTTTTTTCTCTCTCCAAGAGGGGCACAGCAAAGTTGTCTTCCACTGTGCCATTTGGGAGGTAGGAAGGAGAAATTTAACATACAGTTTGCTTTAAATAAACTTTTTAAAGGCATATATAACCAAAAAACAAGGCTGAAGGATCTCAATTCTACTGAGTATTGCCCACGTTTCACATGTGACTCCTCAAAGTCTCCCAACATCATGATTTAGTCAATGACCTTGACCTGAGTCTGTGAAGTGAACAGAGGGCAACAGCGAGAGCATAGAGAAGGAGGATCCCTGAGGCAGGGACCTAGGAAACCAAGGAACAGTATTCTTACCTCCTCTGTGCTAAGGATGGTGCCAGCTTCCGGGGATGAGAGGGGAAAAGGGGGATAAGGCCAAGTTTTCTCCTAAAGGAGCTCTACCTGGAGTAGCCAAGGGACCAAGAGAGGTCTGCAGACAAGGAGGAAAGGTGGAATGGGGCTGAGGAGCAACCACTCAGGGGACAAGGGGCTATCATGGCTGTGGCTACGTCAGGGCCCCATCCGGGTCCTTTTTTTATATGGGTGCCTCAGCTGCTGTGACTATTGGCTGCTAACTGCTCACAGCTGTCCCTTCTCCAGAGAATTGCCCTGGGCCCAAGGACCTGCCTCCTACAGGAAATTAGACTCGTTAGCTCTGCCCCCAGGTACAGCCTGCAGCCAGTGACTCTCAGGGGTAGGAACTGCTGCCTCAGGAGCTGCATAGGACATTGTGCCACAGTTCCTTCCTAGCCCCTCCTCCTGGATTGGCACCGCCAAGGACATTTTCCTCTTCTTTTCTATGAAGAGTATCAACAGTTTGCTACCAAGAGGAAGGACGGCGAGGGCCACAATGGGTTCTGAAACTGGACCGGAGGGCCGGAACAAAAGCATGGATGGAGTGTTTGTGTGAACTAATATAAATTCAAAGTAAACATCATTACATAAAAGGGTACGGTCTTTTTTTTTTTAGTTTTATTCATTTCAAACCGGGCCGGGCCGTAGTTTGCCCACGGCTGCCCTAGAGCTCCATCATCCAAATTCCAGTTCTGCTAAGATGCCCGAAGAGGAGGTGGGCACTCGGGGTCCAAATACGCTCTGAGTCTCTTATCATCTGACTGTGTAGATATCAGCTCAGCATGCCCACCACTGACATAACCGTGTCCATCAAATGTTGCCACTGAAATCCCAGGATTGGGTCCCTGTTCTCCCCCCTCCCTCTGGGGGCCATCTCAGATACACTTGAGCTGCAGCCTTCAAAGAATGGGCACAAGGTTATCGACTCACTGTTATTAAAAATCAGAATGGAGAGTCACAAGACATGTGGTTCAGTAACATGCCCAGTAAATCCATGACAAAAGACTGAATCCTTAAAAGGATCTAACATTATTAAATAAATCTCTTACGGGTTCAGCTAGGAAAGTTCAAAAATAATTATTCTGGCGTTCCAAGAGTCAGCATGGCCTCTGGTGTTTTTCTCTGGTTATTTTTTCTCTGGGTAACTAAGAGCTACTGAACTCTTCTAAGAAGCAAATTCTTGGTCCTTTATAAGGGAGCCAAGGCCATCATGGGAACTACCTTTCACCTGAGAGAACTTAGCAACTGTGAGACCCTTTCTACTGGGCAGCCAAAAACAAAATACAGTGCGGCCTTGACTTACGAGTGTCCCGACTAACGAGTTTTTTTAGATACCAGCTGTCTCTCCGCTGATTTTTTGCATTGAGTTGACAAAGTAATTTGAGTTAACAAGCTCCTTAACGAGCTCAGTCTCGGAACGAATTAAACTCGAAAGTCAAGGCCCCACTGTATTTAGAAATAGTTTTATATAGTGACTCTGAATTGTTATATATGCTATGAAACAAACAAAAAAATAAATTTAAAAAATAATCAAACCAAACAAAGAACTCAGCAGGAGATAACACTTTGGCAAACTGATTTTAGGTGAAATAGATGGAAATGCCTTGCTAAAGAAATTACATTTAGTTCAGTTTTAAAGGGATAGAAGTAGGTCTCCAAGCAGTGAGGGGTGAGAAGAGCATCCAAAGTAGAATAAGCAAATTGTTCAAGAAACCAAAAGATCGGTACAAGCTAGACTGAGGCGAGCAGGGATGAGAGGACCCATACAATATGGAAATAGCAGGGGCCTGAGCGGGCAGGGCCCTTAGGTTATGGGAAGGAGTCTGGATTTTATAATAGAGACAAAAGCAGTTGAAGGACTTAAAGCAGGAAGAGTAGCGTGATCTGCACTGTTTGTTTGTTTTTTCAGAAGAGCAGTCTTCTGGGTGGAGGAGAGAAAGAATGGAAATAGAACAAGAATGGAGGAAGGGCAGCTGGGAGGCTTTGGTAATAATGCAGGCAAGAAATGTGATATGGCTAACATCAAGGGGATAGTACTGCACAAGGAGAGAAGACTAGACTTCAGTTCCATGTTGCAGATTGGATCAATAAAACTTCCTAATGGTTAGAATCAGGGAGAGAGGGAACGAGGGGAATCAACGGTGACGGTTAGGTTCTGGCTCAAGCAGCTGGGTACATGGGGCTTGTGTGAGCTGAGACAGAGACAGCTGAGGGAAGGGAGCCGGGCAGGCAGGGTGGGGAGATCAGGACATCCGCTTTGAGCAGGTTAAATCGGGCATGTCTAGGGAATATTCAGCTGGAGATGGCTGGTGAGCAGTTGGATATGTGAATGTGGATGCAGAGAGAGAGATCTGGGCTGGAAATATCAATCTGGGGCAAGAGCAACATAAAATGAGATTTAGATCTTTGGGAAAGAATGATATATAAAATAAAAGAATATAAAGAGAAGAAAACCCAGACTGAGGTGAGAAGAACCCCAGCATTTTGTGGTCTGGTATGGAAGGAAGACAAAGGAACTACGGCAGGAGCGTAGGTATGCCAGACATCACGTTAACCCGGTTTGCATCACTGAAAATGGCCTGTCAAGGTCACCTATGGCCTTGGGTTGCCAAATTCTAGGACAACCTTCAGGGCTCATCATCTCAGAGTCAATTGCTCCTGGATACTTGAAACACTTTCTCTCTCAGCTTTCCTTGTTTTCACCCGCAATGAACAACCACCTCAAATCAGAGAAAATTATGATCTTACATAACAGGAAGCATTTCCGGAGCTGTTTCGGCCTTCGGGGCTGGTTGAGTCAGCAGCTTAACAATGTCTTCAGGAGCACAGGCTCTGTCTGTCTCTCTGCTTTACTGTCTGAGATAAAGGAACCTCTGAAAGGAAGGGATAAAAGAGAGAAGAAAAGCAAATAAATTTTATGTTCAAAAAGAAGTTAGAATCCTCAGATTTCTCCCCAATTTTAGCTGGCCATTCTTGAGAGCAACCATTCTCAAATGTTTCATTTCAGGACAGTATTTGAACTTTTTGAGGATCCCAAAAAGATTTTATGAGAATTGCATAGACTGATCATTTATCGTGTGAGGGATTAAAACTGAGTCATTTAAAAATATTCATCTATTCATTCATTTTTTAAATGATAGTAATAAATAGCAATTATACATTAACCTAAATAATATCATGAATTCAAGTACTTTAAAATACAACACACATGGATACATGTATGTAAGTGGATATATGGAAAGCAGAATGAGAGAATATATACAAAAGATAAATACATTCGAAAGATAAATGTACAAAAACGGAAGTTATGGGAGGTGGGGGAATTGGAAATTTGGAGATAAAATGGGAAAATAATATACTTAAACATTGTAAAGAGAGCAGCCACAGACTTGCAAAGTTAGAGTATAATACACTAAGATGAAGATCAATTGAATTTTGTGCACATAAGATACAAACAACCTGCCGAAACCGGTTTGGCTCAGTGGATAGAGCGTCAGCCTGCGGACTGAAAGGTCCCAGGTTCGATTCCGGTCAAGGGCATGTACCTGGGTTGCGGGCACATCCCCAGTAGGAGATGTGCAGGAGGCAGCTGATTGATGTTTCTCTCTCATGATGTTTCTAACTCTCTCTCTCCCTTCCTCTCTGTAAAAAATCAATAAAATATATTTTTAAAAAAAGATACAACCAAATCAAGAAAGGCACACACATACACCTCACAAATTCCTGTCATCCAGTACCACCCTCTCCACTCATTGCTTAAGCAACGCATGCCAATTGTCTATTCCTTGAACATTCCATGCTCATCATTACCCCAAAGCCTCTTGGACTTCTGGTTTCTTCTTCCTAAATTGTTTCTCCCCTGGCTCTTTGCATGGTCAATCTCTTTTCATTTTTCAAGTCTCTATTCAACATTTCCTCATCCTCATTTGCACCCTGCTGTGCAAATTCAAACCTTCAGTCCTAGTCTCTATACAGAATAGGTCATTTATTCCATTTAATAGCAACCGTCAAGACAAGATTTTCTTCTTTGCTTGCTTAGTTTTGCACCTTTCCACCTTTATAAATTCCACGAGGGGGAAGATCATGTCTATCCCATTACTCCTATAGCCCTTGTATCTAGAATAGCGGCCGGCACTATCTAGTTCCATCATTTATTTCGGAAATTAAAAGGTGAATGAAAATGAGGTCAGAACTGAATGGCCATGGTATTGAATGAGTCATCAGTATGGATGCTAAAGACACTGAACATGCTGACAGTGTCAAGGAGAGGAATATGAGAGTAAGCCAGGTACTGAATTCTCCCATGAATGAGAGAGAAAGATGGGGAAGCTAGTGGGTGATGCAGCAAGCAGTACGAAAAATAGCATAACCAGATGGCATGTAGCTAGGATTGTAACTCAGGCCAGTGTGTCTCTAAAGCCTGTCAGATTTTCTGCCCTGTCAAGCAGCTCCTGGAATTGTGCCTTGCACGTACAGGCACACTAACTATTGGATGGATTGATGGGTGGATGGGTAGATGGATGAATGGAGAGAATGATGATTGACAAAGCACCTATATGGTTCATTTTCATTTTTTCCCTCCTACTTTGTCCCCTAGCTATGGTTTTTTGTTTACTCTGCTTTGTTTTGGCTTGTGTTTTTAAAATATGATCAACTTCTGATTAGCCATGATAATAGAAGAGATCAATAATAGAAATAATTGAAAACAGAAGGCAACCCAGAAATAGTTTCTATTTAGTCTGGAGATTTTGTTCATGCCTTTTTAAATAGCAGATCTACCAGCATAATTACTTTTTACCTTGGCAAATATTAAAATTATTTTTCATTCTTTAAATGTACATGAATTGATGGTGGGTAGCATGAAGTTGGCACAAGCTGGATGGTAGGGAAAGGCAAGCTGGGACGCAAAACTTCAGGGCAGAAGATTCATAAGCTTCATTACTCCAGTGAGTGATGAAGAACTTATTTATAACCCCAGAAAGAGTCTTTTCAATTTAATAAGAAAGAGAGTCATTTCTCTCTGGATGTTGTTCTATAGTATAATCTGCAAAGAAATATTATTCAGAGTCTCTTCAGAACGATTTTAACTATACCCTTATCTTAATAGTAGGAACATGCCTTCCCACCACCTGTGCTAGGAACACTGACATTTTCCCATCACCTCATCATCACGAGATGTGCACCCATGACTTTCCCTCATGGAAAGGCAGAATCAGGGAGGGAGGGAAGGAGCTGGCCCCGTTGGGAGCCTGTTTAACTTCATACTTTTATTCCCCATGGTACCTGCCCAGCCCAACAGCTAGACCATGGTATAGGCTCAATGAAGATTTGCCAAACGTCTATGATAAACCTGGGTTGGCCTTGTGGAGTTAATTTCACCTGTTGTGGTGGTTGTCTGAACCGGTTGCATTGCCGGAATGCGCCATCCAGGACCAGAACAGATACGATTCCTACCTCTCCCTGCTCCTTGAAGGTGAGATCTGAATTGTGTTCTGAGGCACTCATTGATTCACTACTCTCCAGCTAATGGGCGAAGAGGAGAAGTTGCCAGGACCACGGCAGATGATGGTGGACACTCCAGTAGAGCAAGACTTTGTGGGTCCAAAGAGGCCATCTGGAGAGGCTTGGGGACTCCTAAAAGACTCTGGGGCATCAGCAGAGATGGAAAGAGATGAGAGTATGCCAGAGGATGTTCTATCTGGATAGCACACAACTATTCCTAATCACATTTTTTATTTGATCAAACTTTATTTTTAGATTGAAAATGAATCAGGGTGCCCACCATATTGAGGGTTGCTCCTACTTGGTTCCAGACCTCTAGAACCCCCTGCCAAGCCCCTCATTGCTAAGTATTGTAGATGGCAGAACAACAGCCTCTGTCACCCAGCCAAGCAGCCATTCATTAGTAAGAGAAATGCTCCAGTGAAGAAAAAATGATGGACAAAGCTATGGCTGACCTGGCCAGGGAATGAGGCCAGGTCATGGCATCCTCCATTTTTGCACCTGTTTCAAGTCCTCCATATCCCTAAATTGCTCATTTTTTCCCTAAGATGGGAAGAGGGATACCACACCTCCACCCTCCTGTTTTGTTTGGTCCCTTCCTTATTTAAGTTTATGTCTTCATTATTTGGCTTCTCTTAGATTACCCCTCTCATCATGGCCCAAGCTCACCAAACAATACAGCACACACACAGGTAACTGTATAATAAAGGGGGCAGAGCTATGGGATTCCCCTGACCATGACTCTGTGGGGAACCAGCATAGGGGCAGGAGTGGGAGTGGAAAGAACTCGGAGTTTGGAGTCAGAAAACCTGCATGGAGTCTCCTACTTACTGGCTGTGCTACCCTGGAAAATCCCCTGCTCTAAGACTCGTTCCTTTATTTATAACCTGGAGATAATAAGGCCCATGAGCAGATGACATCCTGCAGGCATCGGAAAGGCTGGGCTAAATTATAAAACCAATAAATAATATATGAGGTCAGTTGTGCAAATGGTACCACAGAGACAAGATGTTTCCTGAGCCAGCTGAGCAGAGAGAAACAAATTAGCTTCATTTGTACCCATGGTATTAATTCAGAACAACAACAATAACATCAACAAAAGAAGTGTCCATCAGAAGGGGGAAGGAACTCCACTTGGAATGCAGAAAAGTGAGACTCAGAGAGACAAGAGTTGAGAGCCCTCAACCCAAGAAGGGGAGACCCTGACCCTAAGAGTCCACCACCCTACTGGCTGCCCAACTATTATCCCCGTGCCTTTAAACACTGGAATTGTGGTCCATTCTCATCGGGGAAACTTAGTTGAATTGATTATCACATGGTTTTCCCATAGGGAGAGAAGGGTCTAGTCACGTGGTAGGTCTATTCAGTCTTCTTGACAAATTCACCTCAGAGATTCATTTTAGGAGGGTCCATGAGAAAGCAGTTTATGAATGGCCCAGAGCTATGTACTGCACTAACATCCTCAAATGCTGACTTTCATGGGGCCAGGTTTGTCTCTTATCCATAACATCTATCGGCCCAAGCACCTCAATGGATCCTGAAAGTGGAGAAATGCTAAAAGGAGTTATTGAGTCAAGACGTGCTGGAAGCAGGAAGAGCCACCTGTTTGTCCTCAGTCCCAGTTGGCCTATGCTCTCTTAATCCATTCTGACACAGGCACACCATCGGTTTATCTCTGGTTCAGCTAGTCATTTGCCTGCTAGCTTTAATCCCATTCATCTTTAAGAAAAGGAAGTCTGGTGGAAAACCCTGCCAACAATCAGTTACTTGGCCCACTTTCCAAATACTATTCTAATACTCTTCTCAAATCTGTGGCAAACTCTCTTATAACTCCATAATCTCTTTTCTTGGGTTCTGGCGCACTAATCTCTTGAATAACCTTTTAAAGTTCTCAGTAGCAATGAAGTCTGTTTTGTACCACATGAGAAGACTTTACAAAATAGTGTCTCCTCTTCTGGATCCTGCACTTGAATTAGAGCTCTCCTCAATGATTAGATATAATTCAGCTTTATTGAACCACATGGGAATTTATGTGTTATTTAAATTGGACCAAGGCCTAAGACCAGAGTTTGGGCAAAAGCAGCTATAGTGTGTCTCAGGACTGTATTTATGCGTTTATTCATTTAGCAGCTACTCAATACCTACTAAGCTCCTATGTTACAGAGCCTGTGCTGAGCCCTAAGAATGGAGAAATGAGGAAGTTGACTCTTGATGCAAGACTTTGGAGCCTAAAAACCAGGACTCAGATCCTGCCACTGTCACTTACTGTTTACTTAACCTTTCTAAGCCCTAGAATAGAAATAAAAACATTATCTACTCAAAAGAATTTTTGTGAGCATTGTATGAGAAAGGTCTTAGCAGAATGCCTGCCACATACTCAATGAATGTTAACCATAAATCCTATTTGTCATCAGCAGCTTCCCAATGATCCCCACCCCCTGGTCATGTCCTTGCATACACTCTGCCTGATTTGGGACACACTGATCCTATTCTCTTGCTTCTAACCAGCAAACAGCAAAACAGCAAAAATGAGATAGGATGTTACTTCTGTGATTAGGTTACAAAAGACTATAACTTCCATCTTGTTGGTTCTCTCTCTCTCTCTCTCTCTCTCTCTCTCTCTCTCTCTCTCTCTCTCTCATTGATAAGAAAACCACTTGACAAGTAACGGAAGCTGATCTCAGACCAATAGCCAACAAAGACTTGAGACCAAGAGACACTGAACAACATGAGTGAGCTTTGAAGCAGATCCTGGTCCAGTTGAACTCTGAGATAATTGCAGCCCCAGGCACCACCTTGACTGCAGCCTTGTGAGAAGAGGGACCCTGAGGCAGAAGACCCAGATAAACTCTGCTCAGATTCCTGATCCACAGGAACCATGGAACAATACCTCGAGTTTTGGAGTAACTTGTTTTGCAGCAATAGATAACTAATACACTATTAGTATTAAAGTTTGAGAGAAAAGGAGTAAAGAGAGTGTGACAGGAGCAATAAGAAGGGGTATGGAAAGGAGGTATGTGAGCAGCCAAATAATCAAGAGGTGAGAATCCCATTCTAAATATTTGGGGCTTCTTATGGGAGCAATGAGAAGTCATCAGATGTTCTTTAAGCAAAGTAGATACTCAAGTCTTTCTTAAATATTAAGACAAATATGGAGTCTTTAAAATAACAAAAAAGTCTTTCAACAGAAAGAGCCAGAATGCCTTCTTGAGCTGATATATTATCCAGGATATAAAACTGGAAAAATTCCAGAGAATTGAGGTCTCTTATTTTTAGCCCCTTCTGCTGTTAGGCAAATCAATTTGGGATTGATATCACCAACTTTAATGGTGAAGGAAAAAAACGAAAGTGAAGTTACTGAAATAAACATTTTCATTAACTTCAAAATCAGCGAGCTCAAAATCAATTAAGTTTGTAATATCCTTATTGAGGACATGAGTAGTGAATTAATAACAGTGAAAATGAGGTTTTAGGAATATAAAAAGAGTCAGACTTTTATAAATAACTTTTGATATTACAGTTTCCTAAATCAATAAAGATACATCGGTTTTTATTTACACACCTCTTTTTAAATCCTGAACCAAGACTTTACATATATCTGCCCTTGGACTAATCTCATAAATCAGTTTGAAAGTGACACAGTTTTTGCACAAGAGCCATCACATCTATGTATCTAGATCTTGTCATCATAAGACAAAGGGACTGAGATAAGAATATGATCTATAAAATAAGTAAAAGGAAAATATCTCTGAATTATTCACTGAAAGAATCAAGTCAAAGAAGAAGGCATAGGAGATAAGGAATTTGGTGTGGAAAATGATTACTAACTTAGAATCCACAAGAAAAATCCTATACCCTACTATTAAAAAAGCCTATAATAGTTATGTCATAGTACTTCACACATTCATTATTTTGACCAGTACTTTTTGAGTACCTACTATGTGATGGGCCCTGTGCTAGGCTCCTGACAACTTTCTGCTTAATACTGGCATTGGAAATCAATAGAACTTTGATTTGTGTTTTTCCTTGAAGGCATAAGAAGACATGATATAGAAGGAAATTCTCAATTGAAAGTAACCAGTCATGAGCCTAACCATTAATTTGTTAAATTGTGGTTCATTTCACCTCTCTAGGGCTCATGAAAAGAATGAAGGAATTGTGCTCAATTAGCTATAAAATTGCCTCCAATTCTAAAGGACTCTGAATCAATAGCCCCTTGAATACCCAAATTCATATCATTCTCAAACTACAGGAGAGTCCTCCAGAGTTCATGACCGAAAAGGAGGAGGCTCTAGCTCACCATCTTGACAACCCACTTCAGGAAACAAGGGTCCCCAAGAATCCCCAGGACCTAGCTGAGTATGTTCTATCACCAGTATTTGGCACTGCACAAGTAATTACATAGGATCCTTGCTCAATACTGCTGCTGATGGAGAAAACACTTGAAAGCAGAAGACCTAGAAGCAGAAGAGCAGCCACCCCCTCTTTATCCTAGAGATGGGTCAAGTGTGGTCCAGGGAGGATCAGTGACCTGCCCCTAGACCAGCCGTGGGCAAACTATGGCCTGCGGGGCGGAACCGGCCCGTTTGAAATGAATAAAACTATTGAAAAAAAAGACCGTACCCTTTTATGTAATGATGTTTACTTTGAATTTATATTAGTTCACACAAACACTCCATCCATGCTTTTGTTCCGGCCCTCCGGTCCAGTTTAAGAACCCATTGTGGCCCTCGAGTCAAAAAGTTTACCCACCCCTGCCCTAGACAGATATACATGGGGCATCTATCTCCAGTCTGTTCGATCACACCAGCATAGAGCTAGTCTTAAGCTAAAGCCTCTCTCTAGATATTGCCACATCTGGTGACTACATTTCTAATTCCTCCAAAACACCGCAATATCTCAGAACCATAGAATGCATAGTGTCCCAGACTGCCTCTGCCCCTCTCCTTTCTCAGGAAAGATGGTCAAATGACAGGAGTAAAGTGATGGGATGCTTAGTAATAAATCCAGAGCTAGGACTCAAGTCAGCCTTCAGTTCAAATCTCATCCTGTTTCCCAAACTCTCTCCCATCTACTCATCCCTTAGATCTGGGTGACCTCTATGTAACTAGTGCTGTGTCTAGTGCTATAACCAAACTCAAACCAAGACACTGAGCTCAAGTCTCTCATTCCATACAAATGGGCTGGTCAGGCAGAATCCAGCCTGGGTGAGACCAGCTCTAAGCAAAGTCTCAGTGGAAAATCTGAACAGAGAAAGTAATGACAACCAAAAAAAGGCAAAACCTATTCCTTTAATAGCCCTGATAATTCCTTCTAAGACTTGAGGACTCCTTAATCCAGTTTTCACCTTTCAGTATTTTTCACAGCAGCAGGTCAAATCTAATCTTTGCAGATTCTTCCAAGGAAAGTAGTAGTTGGAGAGGAGAGTGATGTTAGCAGATAAGCTGGAATTCCTTGAACTGACTCCTTGGGTATGTAATGTACTTTACTAAATCAGAGATAATGAATTCCACAGAGAGTGCATGAGGGGAAGCAAAACATAGGCACAGTCTAATTACATTTCAGTTCAAGGGAAGCAAAGGGACAGTCATAGAAAGTTCACCTTAGAAATGGCCTGTTCCCCTGACTGGACAAAGGGGAATACTGGCATTCATGATTTGACTGATCAACAGTGGTCTCCACTCAAATCTTCTTCATCCTTTATTTTTTAATATAGTTTTATTAATTTCAGAGAGGAAAGGAAAGGGAGAGAGAGATAGAAACATCAATGATGAGAATTATTGATCGGCTGCTTCCTGCATACCCCCTGCTAGGGATCAAGCCCACAACCCGGGCATGTGCCCTGACTGGGAAGTGAACCATGACCCACTGGTTTACAGGTCAACACTCAACCACTGAGCCACACCAGACAGGCTCTTCTTTGTCCTTTCAAAAGGATTTTAGTTTTTGAGAGCCCTCCTTCATTTTTGCTAGGGTCAGCATTAGCTGTGGCCTGTGTGAGAAGAGAACTTCCTTACAAATGGAACAAGGACTCAGTTACTAAGAAACCATTTGTCTGCTGTATTCCTGGAGTTATTTATCACCATGATGGGGACTGTGTCTCAGAAATTACTGAAAGGGGAGAGAATTGCTGAGTGACCTCAAGAAGAACCCTTGAAATACAGATATGCTAGCTTTCAAGTGTCTGCAAATTCTCTGCCACTGCTCCCTTAAGAAGGTGAAGGCTAATTCTTCCTTCACTTAAAAGCAAGCTATACTTGGGTTTTACTTCTAACAAACAGAATGGAGAAGTGATGCAATGTGACTTATGAGAGTGGGTCATGAAAAGAATAACTTCTACCTGACTCTTACTCTCTTGACTTGCTTGCTCTGGGAGAAGCCAGAGGCCATGTCATAAGGACCCTCAGCAGGATGTGGCCTCCCACCAAGAGCCAACACCAGCTTGCCAGCCACGGAGTGAGCCACCTGGGAAGTGGATCCTCCAGCCCCAGTCAAGCCTTTAGATGACTTCTGCTCCATATAACATTTTGTTGTTGTTGTTAAACCTCACCCGAAGATATTTTTCCATTAATTTTTGGTGAGACTGGGAGGGGGGTAGACAGAGAGAGAGAGAGAAACATGTATGTAAGAGAGATATATTGAATGGTTGCCTCCCACATGCACCCCCACCAAGGCCAGGGATCGAGCCGGCTGCCTAGGTACGTGCCCTTGACAGAAATCAAAGCTGGAACTCTTCAGTCTGCAAGCCAACGCTCTATCCACTGATTCAAACCGGCCATGGCTCCACATGACATCTTGATGGCTACCTCATGAGAGACCCTAATCCAGAATTGCCCAGCTTGGCCACAACTCAATTATGAAAGATCATAAATATTTTAAGCCACAAAGCTTTATATTTTGTGGCACAGCAATAGATAATACAGTATATGAGTCTGGTTCACAATCGACTTAGGAAGATCCCAGCTTAGGATGAGTAGAGGATCAGAAGAGGTTGGGTAAATGAGAAAAGAAAATAAAAAGGGGAATAAGAGGGATGGAAGGTGAAAGGGAGAAAAGCAACTCCTCCTTCTACTCTGGTCTTCATTTATCTCTTCCTTCTCTTGATTTTTGTCCCTCGTTTGCTTTATGCTCTTGCTGGTTCTCATGTATACTTGCTTTATCTCACCATTTGGCCAGCTGACTTTGTAAGACAGAAACAAGACTCATATTTCTTCTATGTTCTTCATAATGCCTGGTAGTGCTCTATACTAAGTGAACTAAGACATGTGTCTAAAACTGGAAGGCCAATTTATGACTCAGTAGCAGAAGGAACATTCTGACAGAGTTTAGCAGGAAAGTTGTGCTGAAACCTATATAATTTTATTAAACAATGTCACCCCAATAAATTCAATTTTTTAAAAAAGAAAGTTGTGGTGGAGCATGAATTTCAGATGGGGATGAGCCATAGACAATATTCTGTGTACTCTGGTTACCAAGCAGATTCTTAGAGAGTGTAGTAGACTGTTACTATTACTTTGGTGCCCCCTATTTAACCACACCTCCAAGTATTTATGGCTTTGTTTAGCCCCCTATCACAATATCTCTGAACTTGGCCATGTGATTACCTTTGTCCAAATGAGACATTAGCAAGCATGACACAAGAAGAGGCTTGATAAGCATTTGTACATTGAAATCTGGAACACTCCTTCTTAGAACCCAGCTACCATGCTGTGAGGAAGCTCAAGCAGCCATGTGGAGAGGCCCACATAAAGAAGAACCAAGGCCCCCAGACAACAACGCCAGCTGAGTCTTCAATCAGTAGGCAGTACCAATTCTCTACCATTTGAATGATGCTATTTTGGAGCTACCAGTCATCTCAGTACTCCAGCTGATACCACATGAAGTAAGAAAATTACCTATTCAGCCCCCACAGGATCATGAGAAATAAATTGTGGTTGTTGTTAACTACTAAGTTTTGGGGTGGTGAGTAACACAGCAATGGATAAACAAAACAAATACCAATCTCAAATCTGGAGTAGGACTATTTCTCAGGCCACACAACTTTCTCAGCCATGGCTCAGGAACGGGCCTCAAACTAGAGTGTGTCTATTTACAAAGCCTGAGTTCTTTCTACCACTACCTCCAAAATCATGAGAGTCAATGGATATGAAGAACTTTACAAACTCCCAAGTGTCTTGCTAATGTTCTCTCTGGTGCAGACATCAAGGGCTGCTATTGTCTTCCTTCCATTTCTGCCTCTAATTGTTATTTTTGCCTTGCATTTCCTTCTGTTTTTCCATCTTTCTTGTTAAGATCTCTCAATTTCCTAGTGCTCCTTCAAACATCACTTGAGGCCAAAGGCACTCCTGAACCCTGATATAGCCATATTCTTTACTAGGCCTGTGTTCGGGACTCAAGCCACAATCAAGTGGCCTTGGGAAGTTACTCTCTGAGCCTTGGTTTCCCCATCCAAGGCTCAGAGAGTAGGGAAATCCCATCATGTCTCATAGGATTCCTGAGAAGACCCAGCAAAAAAAAGGATAGAAACCCTTTTTCCCCCCTCCCCCTTGTCCCCTTTTAGCTGCTTATCTGTAATGCATTTCCCTGGGCTCTAGCCTCTCTACCATGACAAAACTTAGTCAACTCATCTGCTTCTCACTAGAACCAGGGAACAAGGAGGTCTAAATTCTAGATGAAGTCCTTAAAATGCTTTTGTGAATTAAGATAATGTGAATATCCTAGACCCTCTACCCTTTCCAGAAAAGTAAGTAATTATGTTAATTTTCCATGACCCCAGAACACAAGAAAACAGAACTCTCTTTTCACTCCAAAGACAGAAGTCATTTTATGACAAAACAGTAATGAGAAAGGAGGAGAGAGGAATGCAAGTAATAAGAAAATATTCCAACAATCTATATTATGAATATATATGTATATTTATATCTCAGCAGGCCCTGCAGAGTTACAGATGAGCTAATTAAAATGCTTATGCTTTTAGCAATGATGTTTATTGAAATCACTTTATAACCATCTAAATTGAGGTTTGTTTTCAGCTATAATGCAATGCTACCTGGAATATTCTGACCTAAATTATTTATGTGTCTAAAAATACATTGCCTTTCCCCATTACTGACTTTGTGGATATAGCTCAGGATGTGGAAATTTTTGGTGAGCTCAAGTGTCTCTCACAGGTTTTCCCTGAATTTTTTGTGCCTACTAACTTAGGTTCTCTGACTCCCAGCTTAATCTCTTTGCATTGCACCCTACCAAAACAAATGCATACATATGGCTGGAATGTCTAAAATAAGGGGCCCTGGGAATGATGAAGTAAATTTTGAGAGAAAAAAAACAGATCCTTGGACTCAGCTCATAAAAATGAAGATTAGTGAATCATCCTGATTCTCTATTCCTCCACAGAAAGAACTCTCCAAGCTATGCCTGAAAGCCAGAGCTCAAAACAAGAAAGAGAAACCACTCTAGGTATTTCAAACTAAAAGGTCTTTAATACATTCAGTATTAGGTGCTCACCAAGCTGTGGAAGGGCTGGCGAAACAGAAGGTACAAGCATACCACAGGCTATTGAATTCAATGACAAATTACTGGAGCTGTGGCCCAGCCTTCAGGAAGCTGCTGCCATCCTCCATACTCCTGCCATAATTGCCTTGAAGTACCCTTGAACCTGATGACTAGAGACTGAGCTGCTGAGCCCAGCTTCCATAGATGCCTCTAAGCATGCACACTTTTATGACCTTGCTTGCCAGAAGCAACAGCAGTAGGACTCCCCATCCCTCCCACCTTCCAGTTTTGCATGAGGCCATCTAATTGGCAGAACCTACGCTACTCATAGAACACTGTCTGCACAGGAGTCTCGGGAAAGTGGTGTACCAGCTTTCCAAACTCTACATCTGGAAGGAAATTAAATGGCATTTGAGAGTATCAATTCACCATACCTACCACAGTCTTACCTCCTCAGCACTCATTGTCCGAATACAGCTTTCTACACATATTTAATCTTCCAAGCACCAACAGCAACAAAGCTAAACATAAGTGCCTGTCTCTCATACAACAGACGCACTTCACCTCTCCCCAAAAGGGGAGATCCAATGTCCCTTCTGTCGCTGATTGATCTTCATTTTCCTTCTAGTCTATCACATTGCCACCTTGGTATGCTGTAATCTAAGCATGCCATTGGCCAGTTACCCACCAACAAGACATTTTGAAATCTTAAGAGAAAGAGGTTAAAAGTAAATCAGTTGCTACATAAACATATATGCATAACAGAGCAAGAAAGAAAATGTGAGAAGCTGCTATAATCCTTGTTTCTGCAAATGGTCATGAGACCAAAAATGGACTTTGAACTTCTTCCCTACATTACTATTCATGTTGCCTTAACTTTTTTTTATACTTTACATTGAACGCTTCAGAAAACATAATTACAATGATTCCAAAATGCAATTCCTGGATTAAATGAATATCCTCTACAATTATCTCCAATCAATATTTAAAAATGTATGCAGTCACTAAGTCAGCTGACAAATAAAATAAGCAAAGTAACTATTGAAACTACAAATCTCAGGAAAGAGGAGCATGCATGATCAGTTAGGTCACTTTGCCAGTGTTTTTTTTTAAATACATGATTCACATTGTTCCAATCAAATCTATCTCCACTCCAAGAGTTACATTAGACCACTGATACTAAAACTTAAAGCTATGATCTTTGTCAACTTAAAAAAATTGTCAGTTTAATACAAAGAAATTCAGAAAGAAATTTTCAGGACTTTGGATCAGAGGCTTTCGCTACTTGTCCTACACTGTGTACACGGAGGTTCAGGGAAGGCCAAGAGGAGAGGTTCCGGTTGAAGACAGGATCAAAGAAGCAAGTGAACTAGGCAGTCTATAACCTAGCTAGCCAATAAAGGACTCACGTTAGTAACTAACCATGTTTAAAAAGCCTCAGCCAATGTTACAAAAACAAAACCTTTAGAGTATTATTTATTAATGCAAACGTGATTTTTTGCTTTCTATACATAATCATCTTTGAAATGCTAAAAATGAGCTCCAACCGTGGTTCTGTTGAGAAGCTGCAGGTGTACCTGAGATGATCTACTACTGATCTACCTTCTCCAGGAATTCTCTGGAAGCAGTCGGAGGCGGCCTGATCCTAGGAGAATCCGGGGTTCAATTTGCCGGGCAGACTTCTCCAGGGACGTCCACAAACTGCGATGCTTTCACCAGGGGGAGGGTCTCTCCCACACTTCGGCCCACGGGGAGCTCACTGACAACTCACATGCTTGCTGACTCCATTGGGGTCCATGACGAAGAGACCTCTCAGCGCAAGACCAGGACCTTCTCGCAGCACCGCAGTCTCGGGAGATCTGCTGAGTCCAATCTGACAAACGTGCGATGTTCATGTGGCCCAAACCACCCTTCTTCCTCGGTGTATGGATCCAGGCGAGAATGGCTGAGGTGGGAATCCCCGGAAACGGCGACAACTTCCCAGTTCACATCATGAAACGCACTGGCTTTGCCACGGAAAGCAATCATTTCTGCGGGACACACAAAGGTGAAATCCAGAGGATGGAAGAAGAGCACCAAATGTTTCCCCTGCAGTGGTTCTCAACCTTCTGGCCCTTTAAATACAGTTCCTCATGTTGTGACCCAACCATAAAATTATTTTCGTTGCTACTTCATAACTGCAATGTTGCTACTGTTAGGAATCGTCATGCAAATATCTGATATGCAGGATGGTCTTAGGCGACCCCTGTGAAAGGGTCGGTCCACCGCCAAAGGGGTCGCGACCCACAGGTTGAGAACCGCTGCCTTAAAGTCATCAAGGCTTAGTTCTTTGAACTCTCCATGGACAACGCTGCTGGGTGACGGCGGGAGCATGATGAGGGGAACTGGTGCTCAAGGCCAATTTTGCTCGACTGGAAGCAGACCATACATCCGTCAGCATGTTCCTCGAGAAGCACAGGCCTAAGGGCTGCAGAGGCAGAGATGCCCCAAGGAATGGCACTCACATGCCGGCAACCATGACGCGGAACAACTGTGACGCGGAACATCCGTGACGCACTGCGACCATCTTCTGTGCACGTGGCGCGGTGGGGAGCGCCCCCGGAAGCAGAGGAGGGGGGGCCGGAGGGGCGGGGCCGGAAAGGGCGGGGCCACACTGCAGGGGCGGGGCCTGAGCTGGAGCCCGGGCGGGCCCTTGTTGCCTTAACTTTCGACCATAACCAGTTGCTTCATCTGGTGAGAGTGCTCTATTAAGACCTATAGCTATAGCTATGCACACACGCACACGAAAAACGGTGGGGCAAAAGTAGATTTTTCTTTTTCAAAGTCTCTCTTTGTTTATAAACTTTCTAACAGAAACAGCTTCTAAAAAGGAACTTATTTGTTGCCACGGAGCTCCTTTGCTCTCCGAAGTTAAAACTGCCAAGTGGGCAGGTCAAAAACTCAGAAATGGCTTTCCACTGTTACACAGAAGAGGAGGCAGGTGCAGCTGTGTGCCCCTGGGTGCAGGAGCCCAGGAGTCACATAATGGATGTCAGAACTACGTGAGGGCAGAAGAGGAATCCTTCCCTTTATTTCCCCGGAGACGGCAGCTCAGAAGTCTGGAATTAAAGGTGACAAGCCCAGGTGTCAAATGGCAGATTAGCTTTGTTCCAGAGATCCAGCAGGACTAAGGGATTTACACAGAGTGACAGTTTGCAGGCAGGGGCTGGTACCAAATGCCATCTAGAGCTCTCGCTATCTTAAAAACCGACTCCTGGGAGAAACTGCAGCGGGAAGCCTGAACATCAATAATGACCACAATCATAGATTATAGTAGTCTGGGTCCTCTGTGAGCCTCTTATATTTGGGAAGTTTAGCATTCATCCAGAATCTGATCAGAAACTCCAATTCCACTGGCCTAAGACATTTTTCAAACCAGTCCTGTGATCTGGGAAGTCTATTTCCTGATTAAGGTTTTGTTTGACAGCCCTGGCTGGAGTTATTCAGTGGTTAGAAGTGTCAGCCCCCACACCTAAGGGTCATGGGTTCAGTTACTGGTCAAAGGCACGTACCTGAGTAGCATGTTCAATCCCCAACCCCTATTGAGGTGTTTGGGAGGCAACTAATCAATGCGTCTCTCTTACATCTCTCTCTCTCTCTCTCTCTCTCTCTCTCTCTCTCTCTCTCTCTCTCTACCTTTCTTCCCTTCCACTCTCTTTGGAAAAGCAATGGAAAAAATATTCTCGGATGAGGATTAACAAAAAACAAATAAAATTTGGTTTGGCCAATGCCATCCACTGCCATCTCTAGGCATGGGAAAGGTAACAACCCTGGTCAAGTGATTCATAGTCAGAAATAGGGAATTGAACCAGCAGCATAACTTGCTCCCTTGGCCAACTGTTCTTCTGCTGGAGGAAACACAGACTGTCATTGCATGCAATGACAAGGGAAACCTCACATCTGCAAAGCCTTCCTGTATGGTAACCCCAGGTGGCTCAGGCTCTGCTCACCTGTCTGCCCTAAGTCACCTCTGTAACTTTAGGTTAGCAACCCACCTCCCTGGATTATAATATATGAAGTGCAGAGCAGGGGATAGATACCTTGTTCCCTATAAGGCCCCAGCCACCTCCACATTTCCATAATTCTACATTTTATTGAAGTATCTCCACCTCCACTCCTTAAGCTCCTCCCCCTCAAAGTATTCTATTCTCTCTTCTAGGAATGCAAACCTGCTCCCATAAGAAATATAGCATAGGAGAAGACCCACACCCAAATCTGGTTTACTTCTAACCATTGGCAAAGTTAATATGAGAAACAGTCCATGGCAGCAAATTAAGCCACTACTTAATGGCCTGGAATTCCAATTAAAGGAAGGAGCTTTATGAGGAGGCTGCCTGTAAAGCAGTGGGGAGGAGTGTCTGACCTAATCATGGACCCCAGAAAGGCCACCTTAAGAGAGAGGGAAAGCAATTGCCCATCAGATTTGCCGTGGGCCAAAGGAAGCCATAAACTACTGGGAGATGGAGGCTCGTTAAAATGGTAATGCTCCTGTCTCCACCAGGAAAGCACTCCCTGGACACCTCCAGAAATGAAATGAAATTTGGAACAATAAAAAAAACCAAGCATTTCCTCCCCTCATCCCATCTAATTATTATCATCTGATTTAATGATATGCAATGGGACCCATTAAACCTGGACTCATCTCTCCTGAGTGTGTGTCATAGTTTAAAGACACCTGCAGAAAAACAAGAGACCTAGAATCTCGATTATATAGGCTATTAGATAAGCATGTCAGGAGTAGTCAACAGATCTTATTCCCACTGACCCTGTCTCATATTTTATTGGGAACTTCCTGAAACACTAACCACCTGGAGAAAACCACACAAAGTGAAGTTGGGGAAAGAGGGGAGGAAGGATACAATCTATAGTCAGGAAAGGAGGACAGGGCATGGAATCAGGACTAAGAATAAAGCATAGAATCAGGCAATAAACATAAATCAGAGAACTTGCAATATCTAAATTCATCATCCTTTCCCCAGTGACCCATCACCTAATCAATATCCAAAGCCAGAACTGGGTAGTTATCCTTGACTTCAAATCCATCACTTTCACTCATCAAGTATTTACTGAGCACCTGTTCTGTGCCAGGCACTGTGCTGAGCACTGAAGACACAGCGTGAATGCTCCCATCTGTTCAGTCCACAGGTCCCCTGGATATCTGTCTCTGAGCTGACTAGAATCAGATTCTTAGATAAGAAATTGCAGGTCAAAATTTCCTTAGGGAACACTCTCAGGAGATCCACCTGAACGGAGGGAGGATGACAGGATTGGACAGAGAGGCTCTCCCACGTTACAGTTACAGCTGAGACATCAGCTGATTCTACACAGAGCTCTGGAGATCAAATAGCCCCTTCAATGTTGTCCCACAGTGAGGTCTTCACATATCCACATGAGACAGTTATTAGCCACGAGTGAATCCCTAGGAAGGGGTGTAACCCTAGACAAAGCGGTTCCCCATTGCTGAGGGTGATTCCGAGAGGACTCAGCTAAGCCATGAACACCAGAATTTCCCAGCAGCTCCATCGGCCTAGAGAGGGGATCCAAGCGGAGCACCACAGTGTCTACAGCAAGATCCCCCATCCATCCCTGCCAAACTGAGTGTAGTCAGCGTTGGTGTTTTGGACATCTTGTCTCAGACTCTTCCCTGCCTTCAGTCTGGTCCCTTCCCCTACTGATCTTTCAGTTTGTCATTTGAAGTATCCTAAATACCTGAATTATCTTTGAAATAACACTGGGATTCCCAGCTGAAGACTTAATGTAGGATTTCAAAATCGCTACTAAAATATTTTTTCTCGTTTCATTTCAATTATATTTAAATTTTTTAATATAATTATATTTTGGATCGTCTGTATTTTCACTTTAAAACCAAGTACCATCCTGACATTTTAGTGCCCACATTTGTATTCACTACCTACATGGGCTCCAGGTAGTACTATTTTAATTTCCCCAGGCAGTATCATTGTCATATTGAGAGTGGCAATTTTGCTTCCCAAAACAACTTGATCTGACACATTGAATTCATTTGTTTATGTTCAGTTTAGTTTGCAGTTTTATTTGAATATGATTTATAAATTTTCTTTGGTTTCATAGTTGCATAAGACGTATATATAATGGTTTTATAGTTGTATATACTTAGGTAAAATTACAATGAAATCAATAAGTTAACACTGGGAGATTTTGAGAATTTCTCACCAAAAGATAAAGTTGGAGTTGTCTTAAATCACTGAAGTGCATGGCCTCTGTGGGCTCTCATGGTCTGGTCCCAGTTTACCCATCCAACCCCCTCCTCACACTGCTTCCAGCAGACAGAAGGGTACGAATGTTGTTATGTTATACTTAAGTGAATTGTAGCCACTTTTGCCTCCCAGTGGGAAAGAGCTCTGTATTATTTGTAAAATAAGGAACTAGGCATTTGCTCTATGCCATCTTGCTAACAAATGCTACTAGTAAGACTAGAAAGAAAATGAAAAGGTTGAAATTTCAAAGCACCTCTACATCTTCACTTCAATGCCAGGTAAGCTGGTCCACCAACCTCTCTTCTGTTGACCCTTCAGGCATGAGTCAGCCACCAGTCCACAGGGGCCCCTAAACTCCAGGGAACACATATCAAGGCTCCAAGGAATGTCCTTAAATTACCTGTCACTGGACATAACCATCTTCTCCCTTTTCCCCAGGGGGATGTAGTAGAAAAATGTCACATCACTCTATCACATTTCTTCCAAGATATTCTTTCACTCTGTCTTTTCCAAACTCAATCAGGTTTCATCCTCAAACTGAGGGTGGATTAAGGATCATAACACTGGTTCCCAATTTCCTTCTTCACAACCCAGCATAGATGGTCTAGCACCTCCTTTTAGAAAGTAGCTGTAGCGTCTATTATTTTGTGATGAGATTTTGCAGCCTCTACTGAAACTAAGATAGAAAGAGTTCTATTTTAACACTCTGTTAACCGAAGTGTAAATTCTATAAAACCTGGGTATAAATTGAGTAACAGAAGCCTGTTCTCTATAATTAAATAGCAGATTTTTTTTCACAAAGCTTAAGATCCCTTTCTTTAACTCAAGATGAGAATTCTGTTTCTATGAGGACATAAGACCCTGCCATGAACAGGCAGCATAAGGACTCCATCAGATCATCTGGAAAAAGAAAATTATACTAGAATGATGTGCAGTGAGAGAAGGAGAGGGGATCATTTGAGCAGAAGGTAATTTCCTGGTGGGCTGAGGAGATGACAAATTCAGCATACAAGCAAGAAGAACTCAACATACAAGTAGCACTTCCACACACAAAATGGCTTCTCACGATGCCCAAAACCGAGTAGAACGGGATTCATGGCTTGGTTTGAGATGACAGGGAGCAAAATAGGCTTGGAGAAGTATGTGCACAACAACCCTAAAGAAACAAGTCTGAACAACAGATGTTTCTCTGCATAATAAATAAAGAAATTGAACTTTACACGATCTTTAACGCACAACTACACCCACTGGGATAAGCAAGACCCCTGACTTTCCTGAAATACTCATCTGAGCGGTAAACATGTTCATTAATGAAAACGTTTCACAGTTCCTAGGGAGCATTCATGTGCTGTTCTTTTTTTGCTGTGGGTTTTTGGGGGTTTTTTTTGGGGGGGTGGGGGGGCGGGCAGGGGTGACACACATTTCTGTGTAGTCAGTGTCTAACTTCCTGGGTTTTGCAACAGAAGCAAAGGACATTTAACTCTATTTTTCTGATTGATGTTTTTGTTCTGTTGATGTTACAATGAACTGTTTACTTTCAGTGGAAGACACATCTGCTCCCCCATTGCTTTGTGTTTCCAAGAAGAAACAAGAGTCTCACTGAGTGTGAGCCCTTAATCAAAGAATCCAATAAGCTAGAAAAAATCTGAGAGTTGCAACCCAATTTCCATCATTTTGTAGTTACATCATCACATCATCATTTTGTAAGTCATAGAGCAAGTGATATATCCAGAAATAATACATATTTTCTTGAAAAGTATTTTCTGAAAAGAGGGGCATGCTTCAAATGGAGCCTCCATCTCTACATGTATTTCCATGATGGTGAAGAGGAAGGAAGATGGAAAGTCATACACCAGTGACACATGTCACCTCACTTTTCATTGGACAAAACAAGTCACATGGCTATGCCCACTTCAAAGAGAGTGGGAAAGTTCAGTTTTGCCCTGTGCCCATCTTTATGGATCCTCTGCAATGAAGGGGATGTTGAATTTCACCTTATTATTTCCATGTGTGGTAGCAAATGCTACTGGCAAGAGGGTTCAAGGTCTTTTCCAGCCTTGAACCAATAGTCTCTCCTTATTTGAAGTCCTCCACTCAGTTCCTTAGCCCAATTCAAATCCATTCATCAAAACATCTTTCTTGCTACACTCACCCCTAAGTGATTTCTCAAACCTCTAAACCAGGTGAATAGGATGTGGGCACTTCCATCGGGGAGTTTCTGTGGCTACCTCATTTTGATGTGTTTTCCCCATTGCCCAGTTAGACAGCAGGCCCCTTGAGTGCAAGATTCCTTCTTATGCCTGAGAAAGCCATCCAGGAAATAGAGATAGTGGGTCACAGCGTGGGAGGCCCATGGGAGGTATAGCTTCACATTTAATGCAGACAACCATAGTTTTTAGACCAAAGTTTCAATCAAGTATATTATGCACAAAATGAATATTCATCAAGACCAGACAGGCTGTAATTGTCCTCAAGCATACATTTAAACTGAACTTCGGAGCCACATGGAATAAACTCCAGTCCCTTCACTATGAGAACAAATACCCTCCATTAAAAGATCTTTGGATCAGTGTGAGATGAACCTGGTGAAGTTGGGTTTCCTAAAAGCAGAGGCTGAGACAAGGATTTGTGTCTAAGTGATTTATTGAGGGAGTGCTCTCTGAAGAGATCTGAAGGGGAGTAAGAGAGCAAGACAGAGATGAGGCAGAAACTAAGCAAGAATGAGACTTCCAGGGGTGTGTAGCCTGAACTCAGTCCCACACAGAGCTCTAGAACAGGAATTGTACCTGGAGTCCATCCTACCGTAAGACAAGAAAGCGCGGTTTTGTAAACTGCCACCCAAACCCTACCAGTCTTTATTGCATGCTGCTCCCGCACAAGGGAGGGACCCAAGAGCAATGCTCAGGAGAAGACTGCCACTGGGAGCCATTAGCAGAAGCCCCACAGCGGCTGGAAATCGGTGAACCAACCTCGTAAAATGGAACCCCGGGAACCATCATTGTCTGCTGTGTCCTGAACACCGGACTAGGCCTTAACATCATCCTTCACCCCCAAAGGTACACCAGGATGAGCAAGGGACCCAGCGTGACTTAAGCATGCAACCCCTTTGCTTCCCTATAAAGAGATCCTCAATAAGTAGGTTTGTTATTAAGAGAGTCACCAATTTGACATCACTGTATCAGATGGACTCTCCTCTCTGATCTTCTTCATAGGACTACACCTGGCTAAGGTCATTCTGACCCTGATATTCCACCCTCGTTGCAAGGATGACAGCAGAGAGCTATAGGTGGGAAAGTCGGTGAAAAGTGGAATAAATTTTGCCTTTGGGCAGCCACAAAGGATTAGCTTCCATTGCAGGGCTGTGGTGAGGGATGATATTTTGAGAGAATGCCTTGAATTGATACCTCAAAGGGCTTCTTTCAAAGGGATGATTTATACATCACAAGACAAAGAGGATTTATTTTAAAGAAAATGGATTCTTTTCTCGAACTGTTTTGAGGAAGATGGATAGCTTCCTGTAAACTGCAGTTCCGTGTCTGTGAGCTGAGTGTTTCCAGAAAATTACTAAGGTAATGCTGCCTCTGGGACCCACTACATTGTCTGTGCCACCACCTACACTCTGTGTGTGTGTGTGTGTGTGTGTGTGTGTGTAAAAGAGGCTACGGAGACAGTTACCTAACCAGACTGCTTCCTACTAGGCAACCCTCCAGAGAAAAATCCATATTATCCAAACTATACATGCATAGGAGTTAATGATGATCATGATGAAGGGAAATTTTAGCTTATTGAGCAGGAAGAGCAGTTGTTGTTTACATATTTGCCCACCCAGTTCCTCCAGCAAAAGTACTGCTCTTCTCTCCTAAGAAGCTCATTATAAGTGTCATTCTCCATATTTTAACTAGCTCTGATGGATTCCTACATAATGTCATGTGATAAAGAAAATCCAACAGAGCCTAAGATTTGTCAAAATGTGAGTAAAGGCCCTAGCTGGTTTTGCTCAGTGGATAGAGCATCAGCCCATAGACTGAAGGGTCCTGGGTTCAATTCTAGTCAGGGGCACGTACCTCAGTTGCAGGCTCGAACCCCAGCCCTGGTCAGGAGGCATGCAGGAGGCGACCGATCACTGTTTCTTTCTCTCTGTCTCTCCCTCTCCTTTCCACTCTCTCTAAAAAGGCAATAGAAAAAAATATCCTCATGTGAGGATTAACAAAAAATTAAATAAATAAAAATAAAAATGTTTAAAAATGTAAGTAAAGGTTTATCATTGTTTATAGGGCCTCATTCCCTGATCACCGGAGGTATCAGGAAGAGACAAATGAGATCCTAATGTTAATGAAAACCTTTCCCTGAGAAATAAGAACAACTTCCATTGAGCAATCATCTGCGGGGTCCCAACGCTTTGGCCCGAGCCTTGAGAAACCAAGAACTACAACACCCTTTCACTGAGAAACCATTGAGCCCTCTATTTCATTTCATTCTTACAGTGACATTCACCCAGTGTTGTGCCAGTAAGCCAGGTCAAGGGAAGAGTCAAAGAAAGCACGCTGGTGTGTAGTGTTGGCTGATTTCTGGGGTACACATGCTCTCATTATGGCCAAGCACAAACTACCAACATGATGTCACCAAACAAGGGCTGAGAAGAGATGCATGTGATCAGTTCAGGAGTCCGAACAAGATGGCTCTGGATGAGCATAATCAGAGGCACAAAAAGATGGGAGGCTGAACTGGCCAGCTGTGTGAAAACATCTGTTCCTGCCTTCGTATCTTCCACCTGCAGATATGTAGATCCCCAAAAGGAAACACTTTCAAGTCGCTTTTCCTGAGTGAGTGCAGAAAGTCATATCACTGCCGGTGTGAGGATTTGTTGAGTACATTGAATACACTGAGCCCATCTTTGTCTCACATAGGAATAAAGCTCCTTAAAAACTAGGTCTATGTGTTATTCAATTCTGTGTGACTCCTATGCCTAGCACAGTACTTTTCCCATGGTCCAGGGATTTCCCTAAAATATCCTTGCTCTGTCCTCTCAATTATTTAGTTCCCTAATCCATTTGCTTGGGTCCTTGAGCCATCATTGTCAATCCACTCTGTATGAGTGAATACTATTCATTTGAGTCATGTTTTTGTTTTGCTGAATCTTGGTGTGTGTGTGTGTGTGTGTGTGTGTGTGTGTGTGTGTGTGTGTGTTTTCCAAGAGAAGTCAGAGCCTCACTTCCTTCTGGATCCCACTCACCATCTTTTTTTTTAATATATATTTTATTGATTTTTTTACAGAGAGGAAGGGAGAGAGATAGAGAGTTAGAAACATCGATGAGAGGGAAACATCTATCAGCCGCCTCCTGCACACCCCCTACTGGGGATGTGCCCACAACCCAGGTACATGCCCTTGACCAGAATTGAACCTGGGACTTTTCAGTTCACAGGCCGACTCTCTATCCACTGAGCCAAACTGGTTATGGCCCCACTCACCATCTTTAAGCAGACACAACCAGGAATCCATTTTTACCATAATAAATTCCAGTAGTTCTGCAGTGACAATGGGTCTTTTAAGCTCCGTGATTATTCCCACAGCTCCAATTGATTCTTTCCTATCTTTTACAGGAAAGTCTAGACGACTTCCCCCAGGACAGATTTTTCTCACTTCTGCGATATGCTCTTACTGTCTTTATTGCTTATTTATAACCTTCTTTTGCTTTCCTAGCAGATGAGCAACAGAATGACTGTGGAAGATCTTCTGGCCATGAAATATCTTAAAACATATTCAAAGGGATCTGAGAATTATGACTTGAAGGAGAGATTATGACAGTTACAGTGAGAAACTAATTGAAGAGGGCAGCCTCACTTACTAAGTTAGGCAAATGTTACTGGACTAATCCCAGTTTAGGAATAATTCTATCCCCATCCGCTAACACCAAATGAGTACTTACTATGGCTGGGCATCCCACTCTGTATTTTATGCGCACTACCTTACCTCACAAAAACTAAATTTAAAAACGTTCATTAATATATCAATTCTACAAATAAGGAAACTAACATTTTAATAGGCAAAATAATTTGCAGTATCACACAGCTAGTAAAGTAAATGAAAGATCTAGGATTCAAATCTAGATCAATCTGACTCCAAAACTCAAGCCCAATGCCTTTATGTACCCTCTTTAACCCAAACTCTTTTATAATAATATTCAGGAATTTCATGGAAACCTGTTTAACATTGTAGCTATTAAACTACAAGTCTCTCACTTGTAGAGAAAACAAATTATCTTTCTTTAGTTTATTATGTTCAAGTCTACAAAGCAATTTTAGGGGCCTGGAAATGAATTATAGGCTGCCCTCAGAAGAGAGTGATTGAGTTATGAAATGTGAACGCTCCATTTGATGTGTTGAAACTAATGCAAAGATCTAACAGAGGACACTTTAGCAGCATAAGCCAAAAAAATCTTTTCATTACTTTTTTAAATGCCCCTTCCAAAAAAAAACTATAGGTTTGTGATCCAGACCAAAAGAAATGCTATATGACAAATATCATGAGTTTTTCTCCAGGCAATGTAAAGTCCTAAGGCAAAAACAACAACAACTTTCTGCCAAATACACAATATTTTTTATTCATCTGAGAGAAGGCAAGTTTGGGCCAGGAGGCACTGGTCCCTCCTCCACCAGGAATTCCAAAGGACAAAAAAAAGAGGGTAACGACAGAGTCACAGACAGCATTAAAATCAAAGGTAGGTCACAATCGACCCGCTGGGAAATCTTTGCATCAAGCTGTCATCAGGGGCATGGAAATGAAGGCACAATAGCAGCTTCACGCTTATCTTTTCTGTCTCTCTCCAAACCAAAAGTTTCATTGGAAATGGTAGTAAATGTAGGACAAATGTCTCCTTGCCCACCTTGCAATAAAGTTTCTGCTTTGTAATAAAGTTCCTCAAGTGTTCTTTATGAAAAATTTCCTTTTTTCTGTTGCTTTTATTTTGTCTTCATACTCTCAGTGGTGACATGTTGTGAAAGGGCTGGTTGCACTGCTAATAAAAGCATTGCTTCTCCCGTGTTTGAGTGACTGCCGCTGTCTCCAGGCTGCTGGTGGGTTAATGCAGCGCAGTTCCCACACAGCCTTGAAAAACAACAATAATGTGATTTAGGTCTAGTGTCATTAAACTTGATTAGCTGAGTGAGCTCATGAAAATCCATAATTAACTAGCAAAACAAGAAGACAGATGTTTTTGCCAGGAAATCAAGAGAACCTGGTCTTCTGTTTGACTGCTTTTCTTCCCACCCAAGTCCCTAAGCAAATGCACACCTCTCGCCCTATTCATAGTCAGCTGAAACAATATCCCCAAATAGGACTCCTCTCTAATTATCTCCACTTTTAATAAGGAGGTGGGTGAAAAGGGACTATCATTCCTTCGGATATATTGACGCTCATCAGACAATTTGGTAAATGCCCTAAAATATATTACTATCAGCCCAACCCAGAAAAGCTTCTCACTCCCATCCCGAAGTTCCCAGCACCAGGTAGTTCTCAATGGGGGAGGCGGGGGTGGGGGGTGATTTTGACCCCATGGGAAACACTTGACAATGTTCGGAGACATTTTGAGTTGTTACAACTGGAGAGTGTGCTTCTGGCATCAAGTGGGTAGAGGCCAGGGATGCTGCTTACCATCCTACAATACCCAGGACAGCTCCCCACAACAAAGAATCTGACCCCAAATGTACACAGTGCTGATGTTGAGAAAGCCCACCTGTGCTCCAGGTAAGCTCAGAGTGGGTACATCTCTGATGCAGACTAGCTAAGCCCTCTCACTGGAGATTCAGCTTCTCAAATCCCCGGGTCAGCCCTGAGCTGTGCCTGTTGATAGACAAGAAGCACAAGTAACCAGCCTGCAGTGGCCCAACAGAAGTGTACACAGGCCCTGAAAGGGGCACCATGTGGGAGAGCCGATGTAGCTCAAGAAAACATGCCGAACATGAGGACCACTCCTTATACTGCTATTTGTTACAGAGGCCGTGACCTCTCATGTTACACTCTGCTCAACTCCTCCCTTCTCGTTTTCAGCTCAGGCCCTTAAAGAGCAGGGCAAGGTCAAGAAAACACAGACTGGGTTCCACTCGTGGGTTTTCTACAACTTGATGCAAGTAAACTTGAAACCTTGGTTTCCCTGGGCACCAAGATGAGGTTGCTTATAATCTTTCTGTCTCACCGGGATGATTCAGAGATGTGAAGAGAGACTTTCCAAAACCTCATATTAATACATTAGGTTGACCACATGAGATGGCCGTGTTTATAGGACAAAGTTGGTTGACTAGTGGCATTTTCATTCAGTGCAACCTAGTTATGTCAGTCAGGGTTCTCCAGAACAGATCCTATAGGAGATCGATGGAAAGAGATTTATTATGAGGAATTGGCTCACATGATTATGGAGGCTGAAAAGTCCCAGGAACTGCCACAGGAGCTAGAGGCCCCAGAAAGCCAGTGATTTAGCTCCAGTCCAAGCACAAAAGCCTAAGGAACAGGTGACCCGATGATGTAATCCCAGTCCTAGTCTAAAGGCCTGAGAATCAGGAACTTTGATGTCCAAGGAGAAGATATATGCCCCAGCTCCAGCAGAGTGAGTGAGCCTGCCCTACCCCACTTTTTTGTTCTATTCCGACCATCTAAGGATTGGATGGTGCCAGCCCACATCAGTGAGGGTGATAGACCTTTACTCAGTCTACCCATTCGAAGGTTAATCTCTACCAGAAATACCCTCACAGACACACCCAGAAATAAGGTTTACCAGCTATGTAAACCCATTAAGTTGACACATAACCATCACATTAATACTACAGATATTTGGGGAAATATAATGGGCCTTCATGTTTCCGTAAACACTCTATTCTATCTCATCTGAATTCTAACCCTCCATGTGAGAGATTAATGTCAATTAATGTTCTTATTTTATAAAATGGGGAAACTGAGGCTGGAGGAGGTTCAATAACTAGTCCGATACAGCCCAGTTAACAGGTAGTAGAACTACGACTCAAACACAGAAGTTAAGACTTCAAATCCTACATGTTTCCCACCAGCTGCTTAGCCCTAAGCAAGTATGACATGCTGCCGTCCACTACTTGATGAGACCATCACACCCTGTGCAAGAAAAAAATTTAACTGTGGCTGGGATTAAAGTCCATAAAGACTTGGCTTTACTCTCAGCTAAGCACTCTTGCCAAGAGGAAAGACAGGTCCAGTCCAGGCTCACACAAGAGCTGCATTAATTCAGACAAAAAGGGAGCCTAGGGTGTAAGAAAAGACCTCCGTGGATGTCAACAGCATCCTCACTTCCTCGAGCCCTCAGGCCTAACTCACTCCTGTCTCCGGCCTCTCCAGCCCACAGACACACAAACATGTTCTTAATGAGCTTAGTGTCCCGGGAGTCGTGCTTGGATTCTGATCAATGCGAGCAATATTTCGCCGTCCCCCAGCCCTGCTGGTCGCCCTCACCCACTCAGCAGTTCTGCAGTGTTATTTTTAGTGTGTGACGTTTAATAGAGATCCCTGGAGTGGGGTGGCGAGAGGAAAGTCAGTGGAGGAGGGCTGCTAAATTCCTAACCTGCAGCTACAGGGCTTCAGGAAGGAGAGCTTCGGGAACCGTGCCCCATCGGTTCACATCTTCACTGAGGACTACTGGTGAAGGCTTGTCTGGGTGGGAGGAAGGGAGACCAGCACAATTCCCTTACTGCCTCAGGGATAAAATAAAGAGCATAAATGACAAAATAAAATAAAAAATAATGATCGTATTCGGAGAGAAGAATAGGCCAGAAAGTTTAGGTTACATTAACATATATGTTAGGAAATAACAATCACTCACTCTTAACTGATGTCAAACTTTGTTTCATATTTAAATAACCTCTACTCTAGCATTCCCTGTGAAAAGCTGTCGGTGTAATTAGAGCTGTAACAAAGGACATCCAGACTTACCCAGGGAAGAAAATTATGACAGGCTTGAGCAAAATTACCCTATAAATATCACTTCGCTGTTTTAACTACCACGTTGTAGCGCTAGGGCCATGAAAGTGAGTCAGATGCTACCAAAACCAGGCCGAGAGCTGAAATTTGATCCATTTCTTTTATGGCAGCTCCCGGCTCCTGTACAGATGTGCTCACTAAGAGACCACCCTGTGATTAACGTATGCAAGGGCCCTAGCAGGCATGGTCCATACTAGTAAATGTGAAAGTGAAATTAACAGGAAGCCAGAGGAAATAAAAATAGAAATCAAGAACTTTTTTCTCCACCTCCCACCACTAACCCATGAGCAACCAAGGTGAGGTTTCCCCAGCCAAAGGGATAACAAAGAATGGAATAACTCTTTTTTAAAAAAATATTTTTATTGATTTCAGAGAGGAAGGAAGAGGGAGAGAGAGATAGAAACAATGATGAGAGCAAATCATTGATCGGCTGCCTCCTGCATGCCCCACACTGGGGATCCAGCCCGCAACCCGGTCATATGCCCTGACCAGAAATCGAACTGTGACCTCCCGGTTCATAGGTCGATGCTCAACCACAGAGCCACACCAGCCGGGCATGGAATAACTCTTGACTGAGGGAAGTGCAACCGGCACAACCATCCTACTGCTCAACCTTGCACTTCACTCTGGCTTTTTATTCTGTGAAAACTTTATTTTTTTTTTCACAGTAAAGTAATATTTTATTCAGAGTATGAAAAATTAAACCATTTTATACCTTCTTTTTATTTCAGACAAAGCAAAAGTAGCAAATTATTAATGTAAGAACAACTAAAATTTATCATCCTGAGGTAGTCTTATCACAGTTCCTTATTCTGTGAAAACTTTAGAAGGTAACGGGCATTCACCAAATTTGGATCCTACACCAAGAAACACAAAGGCAATGTTGGAGGGAGAAAAAGGGAGAGAGAGAAGAAACTTAGTTGCCTCTGTGTTCTTGGAACAATAGGGTAACTAATGAAACTTTTCAAATGATGATGTTTTTCTTCCATATTTTTTTACATTGTTTACTAAACGTCTCTATTGAAGATTGGAGTTACAATGGAAAACGTCTTGTGAAGGGGAGAAAAATGACTTATTTACACCATAAAACAAGATGAAGAAAGCATCCAGGCCATTCACTAGATTGTTTCAAGTAAACATGAATCGTTTCATGTTGTTCCTGAACAAGGACACTGTCATAGATCACTTCCTCTGTAAGTGGGAATCAGAGACCAGGGAACCTGTTCTTTGATGCAGGATTTGATATTGACAAACTTGCCAGAGGAAAACATGAAATTCTTCTTCCTCTGGGTCCAGGGAGGTGGAAATTAGCTAGACTCTCTTTCATAAAGGCCTTTGTTTAAAATGTTAAATATTAATAACTACGTTGAGTAAGATAATTATATTAAAAGAACTATTTAGTTTTCACAATGTCTGGTTCAAAAAAATTGGAACATCCAAAAGGTCAATCCAGGTAATTTGCTTTGAAACAGTATTTTCCAAATTTGTTTTGATTCTACAGAGACCCACTCACCATCTACTCTATTTTCTTGGAACTGTATAGAATTTGGGAAGCTAGAAGGAACCGGTGAGCAGGAAATGTCCCAGGATGCATTTTCCAAGTATCTTCAGCCTCATCATCTCAAGGGACAGCGGCTATTCCCAGAGGCTCCTCGGTGTAAGGAGCACGGAGCTGGGGAACCCTCACTTTGGATGCTCATGGGTCAGTGGCAGAAGGTGGAGAAGAGGCGGGAAGGGACAAGAGGACATGCAGCGGGGAGGGCGTGAGAACACTCCCAGGGGCAAACAGATTGAGTTTGGGCAGTCTCACCCAAACTCCATCAGAGACTACAGGGAGTAGGACTTGCCATCAACAGGCCACCAGCAGCTGGAATCACCTTCATCATCATTGGACATCCAGCTATTTTCCAAGAGTAATCAGGACAGCTGTCGGCTGGTCCTACTGAGGAATTGCTGGTTTTGCCCCCAGACTGTCTACGTTTCCATCATAAACTGCATTTTGGTTTAATATCTAATGAAAACCAAACATGAATTTTTTAAAAGCAGCCATTATCTCATGAATGTCTCATCAGAAGCCATGTCATAAGCCCTACATCTGATGAGCACTCTTTTTGACAGAAAAAAAAAAGTTGGAGATTATCATTACCCCTGAGGACCCAGTGGAGCTTTTTGCCCCCCCTTCCTCCCCCCCCCCGCCCCCCAAAGCCACCCGAAAAGAGAATAAGACTGAGAACTGTCGTAGGCTCTTTCCAGCTTCTTGACCTCCACTATCTCAGCATGGCAGTGGACTAACCTATTCTAAAAATCCACCAGCAGAAGTTTCAAACCTTCTGGGTTCCATTCATATAATGGGAAGGTCCTTTTGAACAGATGGCTTGAATTCCCCTGACTACAGTTTAAACGTATCCCCTACTGTCCTCACAAAACTGGCAAGTACAACCTGAGCTGGCCCAACTATTATCTGACCTTCGGCATTTCATTTTCCCATTTCTGTCAGAATCTCAAACCTAACGGAGGGTGGGGGGAAGCAAGCATTAGATTAATAAGATTCGCAGAGAAATAATGATTACCTAATTTAGCAGCGAAAGAGAGAATAGGAACAACCTTCAAATGTCATCATCGGAGGCAGTGTTGAAATGCCTCCTTTTTCTGACACAATTCTGTCAATTAGCTGAGCAGAGCAATTACCATCCTTTTCTCTTTCTTATTTGCAGAGAATCAAAACTTTCTAAGGATGATAAATGACTCCCTGGAAAATTCAATGCTGGCTGTGCTAAATTTGCACTTTCCATATTGTAAGGGTTTGGGTGGACTTTTTCCCCCAGTTATTTCTCATAATCAATGAGGTGAGCAGCTAAAACACACACACACACACATACACACACACACACACACACACACCACCTTGTGTAGAATTCAGAGATGGGGGCCTTCCAGGAAATCAGACACACTCACATCTGTGCAAATGACCAGCAAATGAATACATATCTCAGTATAATTAGTACAGTCGAGGACGTTGTTAGCCAAATGATGAAGTAAATTTCATTTTAATTGTTTTGAATCCTATCCCCATTCCCCTAAAAAAAAAGAAGAAAAAAGGAAATGTATTCAGATTATGACCTTTGAGAATTCTGGACTCATTAGCATTTCATATAACACAGCACAGAATTAAAATGGGAAATGGATCCGCAATGTTCCCCTAACTACAGCATGTACATCATTAATGGCACATAATTAAGGAGGTGTCAGTGTTGGTCCCAGGTCTCGGTTGACAATGGCTCACAAACAGCATTTTCAGCCCAATATAATAGCCAGCTCACAGTGGCTAAACCTGTTCATTAAAAAGAGACAAAGGAGACCTAATTTTGCTCCAGTGCTAGGATAGGAGACAAAGGAATAGAGGGTGGGCACTGATGCATATTCTGAACCAGGCTTCAGAAGTTTCTGTAGCCTTGAGGGCTCCCCACAGCTAAGAAGAGGAAGAAGCGGGAAGCAAGGAAAACCAGGCATAGATACAGGCCATGGAAGGGATGATAAAGGGGAAATGGGACAGAAGAGAGGCAAGGAGAAAGAAGGCCATCCCATCAGTCATTGCTCTCTAGTCCTGCCTGCATCCCCGAGACACACTGCCTTCGACAAAGCCATAACTGAAATCAAAGTAAAGGGAGAGGTGACAGAAGAAATCTTGTAGGCAGAGGGGCCTAACAGATCTCTGTTTTGGAGACTCTACCCAGAAGAGCCCAACAATAGTGCAATTCCCTCGTTGTGAGCTGTCTGAAAGGATCTATTTCAATTATCGAGTGCTGCATCACAGACCACCCAACACCAAAGGTTTAAAACAACACTCTAGCCCTAGCTTGTTTGGCTCAGAGGATAGAGTGTGGCCTGGGGACTAAAGGGTCCCAGGTTTGATTCCAGTCAAGGGCACATGCCTGGGTTGCGGGCTTGATCCCCAATAAAGGGCATGCAGGAGGCAGCCAATCATTGATTCTCGCTCATCATTGATGTTTCTGTCTCTTTCTTCCTCTCCCTTCCTCTCTGAAATCAATAAAAATATATTTTTAAAATAAATAAAACAACACTCTGTTCTTCCTCATGGTTCTGAAGCTGGACTGGGCTCTGCTCCGTGTGGTGTAGCTGTGGTCACTCGCTAGGCTGCATTCAGGTGAGAGCTCTGCTGGGGCTGGAACCTCCAAGATGGTCACTCATCGCAGTGTCTCATCACTGGGTGTTCCACCTGAGCCTCTGGACAGCATGGCAGCAGCTTCCCAGAAAGGCTTCCCAGAGGACAAGCTCGGAAGTGCTAGCCCTTATCTAGCCTCTGCTTGCCTCATATTTGCCAGTATCGCATTGGCCGGAGCAAATCACAGGTCTAATTCCAGGGCCAGCGTGGGAGGGGCTGCACAAGGGCATGCATTCCAAGACTCGCGGTTCATTGGCCAACACCAATCTACCACAAGGGCACACGCCTTCTCGGAACCAAAACTCTTTCAGAGGCTTCATTTTCATTTGCACTAAAGCTGCTGGAAGGCACCTAACACAGCAATGCTGCAGGCATTTCCACGGACACAAGATTTTCTCCCAACACACACACACACACACACACACACACACACACGCACCCTCCAGCATTCCTTTACTCTGTGAATGGTACCATAATCCATTCCAATGTGCATGTCAGAAACCTGAGATTCCCCCTTACTATAACCCCCTCCTCCTCACACACTAACCAGAACTCATTACCAAATCCTGTCCATTTTGTATCCTGAATAGCTCTTTAATGTGGCCACTTACCACCATATCTAGACAGCCCTCCAGTCAATCACAGCAACCTCCTCGTTGGTCATCCCCAAGGCATTCACTGTGCTGTAGCCAGGATGAATTTTGCAAAACATAAATTGGGTCATATTATGCCCTCCCGCCTCTCTCTACTCTTTACCCCTCCAAAGTCTTCCCATCACGCAAGATAAGACCAGAGTCCTTTCAAGACCTATAGGGCCCTGGATGCTCTGGCTCCCCTGCCCCTCATCCACTCTCCCCTCGCTCTCACCCACACCAGCCTTCTCACTCTCTCAAACACACCCCTACTCCTTACTACCACACACTCAAATCTCAAGCATCCCTTGCTTAGGAAATCCTTCCTGGCCTCCCAAACCAGGTAAAATCCCACTTACATGTACTCGCCTTCCCTTAAGCCCAGGTGTTCTTTATGTCTCTGTATGTCAGTTACTAGAATACGAGCCCCGTGAGCACACGAACTGGATTTGGCTTTGGTTACCTAGCACAGGGTAATAGTAAAAATAAATATTTATTGAGGACTTACCATTTGCCAAGCACTGTTGACGTACGTAGAAGCAAGTAACAAAGTCCCTGCCCTCAGAGAGCTTACAAATACACATCCATACGTTGTGATGTCTGCTGCTGAGTGATCCCAGCAGGGGAGACAATAAAAGCTGTGTAAGGAGACAGAGAGTGACAGAAGAGAGGCTGTTTTAGATGAGAAATTCAGAGCAGGTCTCTCTGAAGAGGTCACCTTTGAGCAGAGAATGGGGTCAATATAAGAGCAAGTCCTGGGACTATCTGGGAAGAAAGTTCCAGGCAAAGGGGACAGCAAGTGCCAAGGCCCTGAGAGCCAAGAGTATTCCACATGTGTGATGAGCAGTCAGTCAGGAGGCCAGAGGAGCGGAGGGGAGAGTGGTGAGGAATGAGGCTAGAGAAAGAGCCAGAAGCCTCCCCAGCTGAGATGAGTGTGATGATGGTTCCCTAGAGCCATGGTCGGCAAACTGCGGCTCACGAGCCACATGCGGCTCCTTGGCCTCTTGAGTGTGGCTCTTCCTGAGCCTTAGGAAGACCCTAATTAAGTTAATAACAATGTACCTACCTATATAGTTTAAGTTTAAAAAATTTGGCTCTCAAAAGAAATTTCAATCGTTGTACTGTTGATATTTGGCTCTGTTGACTAACGAGTTTGCCGACCACTGCCCTAGAGCCACCATAACAGAGCACCTCACACTGGGAGGCTTAACAACAGGAGAACTTGATTTTTTTCAGTTTGGGAGGCCAGAAGCCCAAACTTTAGGCTCTTCAGGGTTGGCTCCTTCTTGGGGGCTCAGAAGGAGAATGTGTTCCATGGCTCTGCCCTCGCTCCTGGGGGTGGCCAGCATCCCTGGCATTCTCGGGCTTACAGATGCATCACTCCAGCCTCTGCCTCTGTCGTCACACGGCTGTCTTTCCTCTGAATGTGTCCCTCTGTGAGTTTCTCCTCTGTTTATAAGAACATCAGTTATACTGGATGAGGGTCCACCCTACCCCAGGATGACCTCATCTTCACTTTTCTAATTATAACTGCAATGACCTTAGTTCCAAATAAGGTCAGTTCCAAATAAGGTCACTTTCTGAGGGTCAGGGAAGGACGCCAATTTGGGGAGGACACTATTGAACCCAATACAATGAGGACATGGGGTTTAGTCTAAGTGAGTGAACAAAATGACCAAATAAACAGACACAGGCAGGAGAGGATGGCCACCCAGGTGAAACAAGCAGCCCTCGCTGGCCAAGACAACCAGATGGGCCTTTGTGAGTCGTCACTGCTCTGTGAAGGGGAAAGGCTTTGGCTACCTTGAGTTCCTGGCCTCTCTCTCTCTCTCTCTGAATGGATATTCCAAATACAGTGTTTTTCATAACTTTCCAGCAAACATGGAGACACCTCTCAAAGTGAAAAAGCCACAACACCCACAGTCGTGAGCTTCCAGATTCCAGGGAGGGGGAGGGGGGTTCAAGAGCACACACTATTTCAAACAGGGGACCACCCCTCTTTGTCTCTGGCACCCCCAAACTCAGTTCTCCCAGGCTATCATTTCTTTGTAATGAGGTCTGAATTTGGGTCCATCCAACATTAACGACAAGTGCCCAGAGAGGGCCAGTCTTATTTCCCTGCTCAGCGTCATTGGAAGTCTCAGCTGAGAAGCTGCTGAGGACTGACACTGCACATTTATTTAGAATTGCAAACACCTGTGCACTAGAAAACCAGGCCAGCAGAGAGCCGTGCCTCCTCCCTCCCGCTCCCCACCACACACACCCCCCAACATCCCCCCCTCCCCAGCAGCCTCTATTCTCGAGGGCAGTCTGTCCTCCTGTCCCCTTCGCAGCTGGAAGCCAGAGGTAAGGGTGATTCATGCACCTAATGAAGGCAACCCTCCCCAACCTGAGTGCCTGGGACGGCCTCATTAAGCTTCCCTGACAGTGCAGTCCCACCCCGTGCAGAGGGGCTGTCCCACCAAGGGTTAATTAAAGAACCCCTGTGGGGCTGGGAGACGAGCTAAATAGCATGAGCCTAAGGAGGAAGCAGATTTCCCAAGCCCAGCTGAGAAGTACAATTAAGCTGTAATATTTTGTCAGGACTTTTTCCTCCTCCTTGCTGTTTATCAGTGTTAAGAGACGATTCTCTGGGATGGTGCGTGTACCTCGCAGCAGGCAGGTAAGGTTAAGCTGTCTGTCACGAGGCGCTGGCCTTCCTTCCATGTTGCTACATACACACAGCCGGGGAGAGGAGAGCCTTGGGCCCTGGGAAATCTGCTGACTTTGGACTCCTACCACTGGGAGCAGGGAGCACATACATCCCTTCTTTACCTTCACTGTTGCTCAGAAACTGGAATCAGGGCCAATAGGAGAAGTCGAGCCCCCCCTTACACACCAGGAGTGGGTAGCCTGTGGTCCCCCTCTTCGACACAGAAGATGAAATATCTTAACTTCACTCCCAGGGGTCTCTGGTTCCCCAACAAATCAGAAGTGGAGTCCATTGGGAGCCCCCCTTCCTGCAGGGAACTCTGTGACTGAGCTGAAAGCACCATAATTAATTTATTTCCTCACACATCCTCATCGGATGAACACATTCAAATGAGATCATGCATCTCAGAGGGGACACATTTAGCCTGTCTCAAAATCCAGTCAGGCTCGGATTTCTCTCCGTCATAAAGGGTTTTATCGCATCAAATAACTGAAATCTGTTGACTCTCTTTGTCTTCCTATGTCTCATCCATTTTAAAATGAGTTCTTGTAGCCACAAAAAGACTTGTACACGAATGCTCATTGCAGCTTTATTCTAAGTAGCTCAAAACTAGAAACAGCCCAAGTGTCCGCCAACAGGAGAAGGGATCCACAAGCGGTGGTACACTCACACAATGGAATACTGCTTCTCAATAAAGCAGGACAAGCCACTGACATACGTAACAACGTGGATGACTCTCACAGGCGTTATGTTGAGATTCTGTATGATACCCTTTCTATGAAGTACAAGGTAGGCAAAACTGAATTTGGTACCAAGTAGGAATTGTGGTTACCTCCAGAAGTGGGTATTGACTGGGAGGGTATTTTCTGGGATGACAGAAATATCCTGGTGAGCACACGGGTGTGTGCACTTGTAAAAATTCATCAAGCTTGCATTTCAGATTTCACTTTACTGTATATAAGTTAAACCTCAAATCTGTGCCTAGTTGACCACTCACCCTCACCTGGTCCCCCGGGTGCCAACATACACAGCTGGGAGATGACCAGCCAGAGTTAGGCTGTGCGATCAGAGGATGCACTTACGTTAATGGGGCCACAAAGTGATAAAACCATAACTTGTTCCATTCATCTGAGTAGAAAGCCATGTTTATAAACTGTGATCAACGGAAAGCACTAACTTGGATAATCCAAAGTTAATCCAAAAATGATTTGTACGTTGCTTGAAAATTGTTACTGCTGCCTAATGGTTTAGTTCAAGATTTTCTTATTTGCTAAATGGCTACAATGGGCAGGAAGTACACCAAATTAGCTAAGGAGATGGCCGACTGGGGAAAAAACTTTATAGGCAATTAACATCCGAGAATCTAGTTCCAGAGTAAATGCAGTTAATCTTTGGGTCCCCATTATTGGGAGTATCTTGTTTAGGCTGAACATTGCCCACACCAGGATTCATGTCTCTGCATTGTACCAGATTTCAGAGTCTTTATCCTTTTAACTTCAAATAGATGCAAAGTATTCTTTCCTCAGAGGGACAAGAAAAAAATCTTAGCTATAAAATGCATTCTTAATTACTTCACAGAGAGGAAGGGCGCAGGGACCTCAGATCCTAAGGGAAGGTACCAACGGGAGAGGGCAGTACTGCCTTGCTGGAAGGAGATGTTCTTTTAACCCTTTGGGGTGAAGTTGAAGCAAACCTTTGAGCAGAAACAAAACAGGTTATAGGCATGGACATTTTAAAAGATAAATGTTAAGAAGTGTTGAAGTAATAAGGGTATTTGTTTTTTCAAGATAATTACTGAACCAAATGTGCCACCCATTCGCTCTAAGTACTGGCTCTATGATATTTAGGATACAGCGAGGCTTTCAAAAATGAAGATGTTCTTTAAGCCAACAGACCATGAAGTTATAATGGATTATGCAGCCTCCAGAACCCTGATCCTGCTGAGCCACTGCTGGATTTGCAAAGCTACCCTAGGCAGGGTACGATCTGCACACACGCAGGGACTCACAGCCTGCAGGCACTGCCATCAGTTAGGTAACCAGCTTTAGCCATGGCCCCCCCCCCCACCCCGCCCAGACAAAAGCAGGTGCGTGTGTGTATACACACACCCACACACACACACACACCCACCATCAATCACAGGGAACCTGAAAGCGCCCACCTGCAGCAGGTCCCCTAGACTGGATATCCCATAGAGAGTTTAGGTAAGGACCTCGGAAGCTTGCACCCCAGAGCTCCAATTTGCAAACCATTTCCCACAAAGCCTTCCTCCCCGCCCCGCCCCCCGCCCCCCTCCGGATCTGGAAAAGCCCCGCCTCTGGTTTGTCCTGAGCACACCCTGGAGCTATCAGTGGGAGGGTGGCCTCAAGTGCCACGGGCCTCCCCCACTCCTTGCTGACTTTCACAGCTTCTGAGGAGCACAGCTACAGAATGCCTGCACAGCATGCTCCACACTTGTTTCCTTAAAAAAGTCCCACCTTCCCCCATTTGTCATATTCCCACAGGGGATCTGAGGACACAATCCACAACGTGTGGCTGATGCAACCACACTTTTGCCTACACGAGCCGGTGAGATGAAGGGACAGAGCCAAACGGAAATCTGGGGCCAGCCACTCTGGTCCGAGAAGGCTCCAGGAAGAGATGCTCGCCTCCAGAATGAACTGAGGAATTGGGGGACCACAGGAGAACTGACCCTGTCCAGAGCAGGGACACGGGAAAGAAAAAATAAAACAAGAGGCCAACCACACATCATTAGAGTTGACCCTCAGCATTAATCCCAGCTTCCAGCCTATCCTCGGCCCAGCTCAGGGTTCAGACAGGGGTAGTGCCAAGAGCTGCTCCAGATCATGGACCCGGACGCTAGAATCTCAGCTCTGGCACTCACAATGCTGAACTGCTGGGTAACACTTAGGAGACAGCGCGGCTCTGCTTCCCCATCTATAAAGTACCCATTATAAGGGTCCCTACAATAGGCTTGTCTTGAATCAATGTCTCTAAGGCCCAGAGCGCCATGCCTAGCCCATGATAAGTACTCAAAAGTACATTACAGATTTACACAATGATAAATAAGAAGTTCAACAGGATCTGGAGGACAGCTCTTAGCACCACCACCCATAAGATCACTTCCAGAAGACAAGGCATCATTCCCATCTACGGGCTCTTTTGTTATCACCTTCTAAGGGCAGCACAAAGACCCTCCTTGGTCTCGGGCTGGCTCAGCGGGTTCCCTGGGTCTTCGTTATCAACATCTACCTTTTCGTTCATGTGAGAGGATTAAGAACAGGAAAGAGGGAGAAAAGGAGGTATTGGTGTGACTACCGAACTTTGTGTCTTTACCACATTCTCACTCAGAGATGCCTACCGGCCCGTCATTGGGGGCCAAGACTCACTCTCCTTCCCAGGGGAAGCCCCAAGTTCAAGGCCTGCTCTCAGACATTGGGTCAGCTCCCTCAGAGGCATTCCCTGCCCACCCACCAGCACCCATCCATCCTTAGGGTCTCATGTACACACAGCCTCTGGAAAGTGATGCCTCTGTAGTCATCACTAGGGCTTCCAGGCCCTCAGTCAGCACCTTTGATAAGATCAATTCCATTTTAGTCAAGACAGAGAGCAAGAAGCCAAGGTTCACCTCTTTGTCCAGCACAAGGCCCCTACCTGGGGGCCGGGGAGAGGAACCTTCTTCTCAACCTGAAAAAACATAGTGTTGGAACCTGAAGGTTTAGGGGTCTGAGAGATCTGAAGATGGAAAGAGAGAGACAGGAAGCTGAGTCCAGCGTGGCCAGTGGAAGTCTGGATAGTGATAGTAAAGGGAAAGGGAATGGGGGAGGGGGAGGGGACACAAACTATAAGTCTGGGGGGCCAGGGTAGCCAAGGAAGGGAGCACAAATGTAAGTAGTAAGATGGGAAAAGCACAGGCCAAACTCCTGAATCTCTACCTCGCATTCCTTGTCTGCAGAATAGGGCGCCGACTTGCCACCCCGTGCCAATCTTGGAACGCACCACAATCATGCCATTCTATGGAGGTGTTTGTTGCAGTACTCACCCCCTTCGCCAGGCCTCCTCCTCACCTCGCTCCTTTCTTCATGAACTGCAGCTAATTACATAAAACAAGGGCGGCATTTTGAGCACTCCCAGTGTTCAAGGATTGATGGCATGCCTTCGGGATTTCATCCTGAAGGACATGTTTTTGCCAAACATTTGTGAAAGGCAGATAACATAAAAATGGAAACCGCTGAAGGCAGAGATTAAGGGAATAAAGAAGAGAAAGTAGGCGAATTCAACACCTTCTAAATCAGTGGTTCTCAACCTTCCTAATGCCTCGACCCTTTAATACAGTCCCTCCTGTTGTGGTGACCCCCAACCACAAAATTATTTTCATTGCTACTTCATAACTGTAATTTTGCTACTGTTTTGAATCGTAATGTAAATATCTGATATGCAGGATGTATTAGCATTGTTACAAATTGAACATAATTAAAGCATAGTGATTAATCACAAAAACAATATGTAATTATATATGTGTTTTCCGATGGTATTAGGCGACCCCTGTGAAAGGGTCATTTGACCCCCAAAGGGGTCGCGACCCACAGATTGAGAACCGCTGTTCTAAATCCTAGTTTCTTCCATTGCGGTTGAGATGCTGGAAACCTCCCCAAAATGGCTGGAATGCCTGCCCCTTAGGATGCACATGCTTAACCTCCGTAACTTCCAGGGAGTGACACCTCATGCAGAGGGTGCTGGAACGTGCTAGGAGGTGCTGGAAGGTAGGGGGGGGCTCCCGTTGACTATAAGGTACTGAGCGTTCCTGGGGGACCCTCAAGCTTTTCCCTTCTCATCTTCATGATTCCCCTTCCACAACTACCCCACCACGCCCCAGCTGTATCCATCTTGCCTGCACCTTTGTCCTCCGAGCCTGTCACTGGGCACGCCCATCTGACCTCAGAGAATTCTCAGCACTTTTGTAAAAAACAGGGGTTTAGGGATTCCATTTCACACACACTGATAGGAACGGGCCTGGTAATCTGGTTGACCCAGCTACCTACAGTGCCTCCCTGTGTTATAAACGCAGATGCATCGCCAACAGCTGAGACAGTGAACCACCAAGGAATCAGGAAAGATAGCAAACAGCGAGCGAAAGATGGGAAAAACCATGACAGTCTGGAGGCATTTGGTGCAAAACTGAGTGTGATTCCTCAAGGGGGCCCCTGAGTGAAGCTACAGGAGGTGATGCTGAACCTCAAACAAGACAGACTCCACCATTTTCATACAACAAATGACGTATTGGGTATACTCGGAATTTCTCATTTATGTCTCAAAATATTTCCCCCCAAAATGAATATTTTCCCATTTCCTTGCATCTATTACTAATGACTTCATTTTCAAGGGGGAGAGAGAGAGAGAGAGAGAGAGAGAGAGAGAGAGAGAGAGAGAGAGAGAGAGAGAGAGAGAGAGAGAGAGAGGCCACAGCAAAATAAAGCATTCCCATCATTAAGACATGAAAAGTCCTCAACCTCAGAAACAGCCTGGAATCCAAGATAAACCCAGGATTCAAATCCAGGTAGGAAAGCCTCACCCAAATCTTATGTGCTCCTACTTAACACAGAATTTCAACTACCTTAGCTATCTCCCTTCCCAGACTAGCTTATAGGAAACAGAGAGAGTCCTCCTAAAGCCAAGGATACAGAAATACACGGAAGGGGGGGGGGGGGATGTACCACGTGTACCAACCACACAAATACTGTCACAGTGATGACTTGAGGTCAGCATAAACAGAGTGAATTTAAATAACCTGGAGCACAGGGAAGCGAGGAATACAGATGAAACAAGGTTGATCATGACTTGATCATTGTTGAGGCTGGCTGTTGGGATCACAGGGTTTATTACACGATTCTCCCATCTTTGTAAATGCTTGAAATTTTCCATAATAAAAAAGATATTTAAGGCTGAATTGATCTTAGGGTATTCTGCTTTCAAAAGGTGGAAATCACATCATACATTTTAAAACTATTTCTTTCAACTAAAATAGAAGGCACTTTTAAGACTATACTCTAAAAAAAATACACGTTTATCTACAAATAGTTCACTTCTTGGTAGTCATTTCTTTACATGGAGGGAGAGAAGATGTGTATGTCAAACTCTCTCTCTCTCTCTCTCTCTCTCTCTCTCTCTCTCTCTCTCTCTCTCTCTCCTTCCCAGGACCCAAATCTGTTCTTTCTGCACTGATAACCTCGCTCTCCATGTCCACCAGGCAGCCCTGAGAAGTGCAGTCCAAGGCACCGGTACCTGTGGCCACAGAAGGTAAAGATGCTGGGCTTCTGCCAGATCCTGCCTATGGAGAGGTGCCCTCCCAGGCTGCCCACGGGTGCCTGGAACCTGGCTTTCTATCTGCTGCTGCTGGCTGTGTAGGTAGCCTGGTGAGGGGCTGACCTGGATTCAGGTGCTGAGATTTGGACTCAAGCACACATGGGTCATCACTGGTCTCTTCCTGGAGCCTGAGGGTAGCACCTCACCCCCTGGGTGTCGGCCATTGGAGAAGATTGGTGCTGTAGGGCAACATACTCTCTCAGGCTAGAAATAAATTAAGTTTTCAGGAAACACAAGCAATTGAGTCAGAAGGGGATTCAATCATTCATTCCAAAGCATGTTAATTTGTTTTTCATTTGTTCGCATCAAGGATGTCTCCATGGTTTGAGCTCAGCATCCGGAGGCTGGCAACAGCAGCCAGCCTTGGCGCTCCGGGGGTGTCCTTTGGAGGCAGCAAATGATTTCCTGTTCGTGAGCACTTAGAGCTGCCAGCCTTCCCTGTATGTTCCTGTCAAGAACCATTTGAGGTGATTATTCTTGAGGAAACAGTGCATTCGGATAGTTAACAACTTACGGACAGTCACCCAAGGCAGTCGTGGCCACCCACTATTGTTACGCCATCTCACAAAACGACACCACAAACCACCTTAATACCCAAAACAAGTCTGGGAACTAGCCCAGAAAGTACCCTCTCCATCACCCCCACATCCAATACAGTCCATTTTAATTCCTAAATATCTTTCAAATCCACCCAGCATTCCATTTCCACCTCCAACACCCTCATTCATTATCATTTCCTTGAGCTTATTGACATCTGTGAGAAAGTTGAAATGAGGCCAAGGAAGGGAGGAGGCACCTCTGCACCCCAGGAAGACCGCTCAACCAAAAGGGACAAGCAGCGAGCCCTGAAAGCAGACTGGTGAAAAGCAGGGTGTGTAGCAAGTTTCCAAAGTAAAGTGGGAGTGGGAGTCAGAGCCATCACCCAGCTGAGGAGCTGCTCTCTGAGGCTAGTTCCTGTGTCAGCCTCCCTCTCAAGAACTGGAACTCGGTCACATCCGCCACATTCTACTTGGCCAAGCCAAGATTCAAGGGATGGAGAAATAGACCCCACCTCCTGATGGGAGAAGCTTCAAGGTCACAGAGCAAAGAGGAATGCTTATCACTGTGGATAGAGGGAGGAAGAGGAACTGTGACCATTATTGCAATCTCTCATATTATCTTTGCTTTCCTCTAAGGAGGCTTCTGAGAAATCTCCCAGGAGTAACACATGAACTTTTCCTTATATGCCTTCTTATCCTTTATGGCTTTTAGACCCTTTTAACACCAAATTAAATGTGTAGTAAGGAAGATGATGAAAATTTTAGCTAAACAAAATGATGCCTATAGGAGTTCAGATGGATAACCACAGTTTGGCAGGGTCTGCATTTCCAACAGTCCAGTTTGTTAACTTTTTTGTATTTTGGTTCTTTCTAAAATGCTGTCTGTCCTTAACGTATGAGGTAGCTAAAGTGTCATTCCAGAGGGGCGGTATCATGTGATAGCACATGTGCTCTGAGGTCACACTTCATGGGTTCAAATCCTAGCTATGCCATTTCCTGTCCATAGACTTTCCAGCAACTCATTCATCCTATGTAAGTCCCAGTTTCCTTCTCTGTAAAATGGAGATCATAACATCTATTCTGTAGAATGTGGGTAAGAACCAGAGGAAATACATGCAGAACACCGAGAAAAATATGTAGTACCTAACAGACGCAACAAATGGTGTTATTCAGAAGGTAGAAACTTGTATTCCATTCCCACAAACCATTTCCTACATTACTTCCAAAATCAAATTTTCAGATCAGATAACTGGCCAGTGCTCCCATAGGAAGCCTTGCTAGTCAACCCTTAAAAAAAGATATGACAATCTTCTTATTGGTTATGATTTTCAAAACCCAGGCTTATTTAAGGTAGACAAGACCAGTGTTAATCACTGTCACTCAGAAAGCAAACCTATCCCTAGTCAATTAACTACACCATCCCAAGACCCTGGGCACTTTTGATACCTAGAGATGAGTCAGGGCTCCAGGAACCCCCAGAGAAGTAACCTCTCTCCCAATAAAGTGTGGGGTTTGGAGGAAATGAGAGTGTAATTCGGAATTTCGATGGCTGATAAGAAAACAGTGTGATGCTGTGTGCTCCAGGAAGTGCTCCTGTAAAGCCCAGAGAAATGAGCCTCGGGTCGACAAGATGCCTCCTAGGATTTGGAAGGATAGCTAGGATGGATCAAGCGGATTATCAAGGCTTTAACTAGGCTGATTGCATCCTTGCCAGCTTAATCACAAAGGCACTTCTCTGGAAGGGTAGGGCTCCACACTGGCTAGGAGCTTAGAAACAAAGCTTCATGGCATCCTACCCATCCTACCGGTGGGGTCAACACTGCCTGGGAAGCTAAAATGTGGCGCAGCTACACACGGGGTGCCTGCCAGAGGCTGAAGAATGAAGACAATTGCTTTCTCAAGACGAGCGCCAGCTCACACTTGCTCACACTTACAGATTTATTACCCAAACACTGTCTGAGAGGCAAAATTTTATGTCTTTGACAGAGAAAGAGCATTTGGAACGAGCGATTTACAACGATCAAGAAACAAAAGAAGGATACTGCATCCAAGCAGTGCAGCAGTCCGAGGAATGATTATCACTGCCTTCCTTGAGGGCAATCATCAGAATTACAATGAGAAACTGGAAACTTCCACTGAGCAAGGGCCCCGGCTGGCAGAAGTGCCAAGAGAACCAATGTGTTCCTCCAGATTTCCCCCACTGTCTTCTCCTTAGCCTGGCCAGCGCTATACCCTCTCTCTGTCCTCCATCCCACTCCTCCCAAATTCAAAAGTAACCCTAGCCCTGGCCAGTGTTTCCCAGTGGTTACAATGTCGGCCCACACACTGAAGAGTCAAGGGTTCGATTCCCAGTCAAGGGCACATACCCAGGTTGCAGGTTTGATCCCTGCCCCTATCAGGGTGCATGCAGGAGACAATCTATGTATCTCTCTCACATCATTTTCTCTCTCTCTCTCTCTCTCTCTCTCTCTCTCTCTCTCTCTCTCTCTTTCTCTCTCACCTTCCCTCCCCCCTGCCAGTCTCTCTAAAAGCAAAAATCAATGGGAAAAAAATATCCTGGGGTGAGGATTAACAACAACAACAAAAAAGCTAACCCTAAGCAATGACCTAATAGAGGGCCAGCTAATTTTTTCTGCAAAGGGCCAGGTAGTAAAATTTTAGATTTTAAAGGTCATGTCATCTCTGTGGGCAAAGACTCAGCTCTGCCACTGTAGTGTAAAAGTAACCAAAGACAATATGCAAATTAGTGAGATAACTGTGTTCCACTAACATGTTTACTTATGGACACACACATTTGGGTATCATGTCATTTTCATGTATCATCAAATATTCTTCTTATTTTGAATTTTCCCCCAACTATTTTAAAATGTGAAAACCATACTGAGCTCACAGGACACACAAACACAGGTTGGCAGGCAGAATTTGGCCCTGGAGCAGTAGTTTGTTGAGTCTTGACCTAATCAATTCACACACATTGGGGATTAAATGACTCCTACAGTTGAAAGTAGCACCTCTCCCAGAGTGACTTGCATGTCAGGCAGTCAACAGAATCCATTCTTTCAATACCTAGTTCCTGAGTACCTTCCAAGTGCCATGCTGGACACTGAAGATATACTGAGTGACATAAAAAAAAAAAAAAGACCTGGTCCCTGAACTGCTGTAGCTGAAGGGTTAGCAGGGAACTTCCTTAACTGCATCATGTGGAGACTTATCTGAGCAGGAGGAGAGGGTATCATAGAATGACAAGGAGGCTCCCAGGATGCCAAACCCACACTCCTGAGCTCCCTGCGAAACTCTGTCTAGCCCAAAGGCTGACCTGACCACCACCTGGCCCTGCCAGTCCACACAGGTGTCTTCTGGCTTTAGGATCCCTGAGGAAGCCACATCTGCTTTCTCCCTGCAGCACTGTTAGAGCTCAGGATGGCTTTGTCGGTTAGACAATTGGGAAGATGGATCTTTCTGTTTGGAGGTTGGAGTGCAGTACAGAGGTGAGGGGACCAAATCAGGGAAATAATTGAATGACAGCAAAGCTCAAACCACAGACTCGTGATGGGATTAACATCTGTTCCCAGGCAAATTTACCCATGATAATTCAGAACTTTACATTTTCTGGGCACCCAGACTCATTTATGCAGAGCATTTGAAAATTCCGTTGTTCCGTCTCCCCAGCCGGCGAAGGGCGCAGAACGCAATCTGCACTTGCTTATTTTGTATCTAAGCAACTGTCAGATTCCATATCTACCAATAAGAAAGGGTATAATTATACCCTGATACTTTAATTAGTAGCAGATGCCTTTGTTTGTGAATAAAATGTAAGATTTTTAGAGACCTGGAAGCATAATTACATGCAAACTTCAGGTGCCTGATGTTCAGGCGTCTAATTCTTCCTGTTGATCAGCGAGGACACGGAGGCGCGGACAGTGGCCTTGAACAGATTTGGCCACAGTGAGGAGGGCTAGGGGCCTATTTGCATGAGATTTTAATATCATTGAGAATAATAAATGCAGACAGTCTCTAGCACTTTTCCAGTTATGGTTGATAACATCTTCTTTTGTTGTTGTTAATTCTCACCTTAGAATATTTTCCCATTGATTTTTAGAGAGTGGATGGAAAGAAGGGAGAGAGAGAGAGAGAGAGAGAGAGAGAGAGAGAGAGAGAGATCAATTGGTTGCCTCCTGCATGCACCCCAACTGGGGCCAGGGATTAAACCTGCAACCCAGGTACATGTCCTTGACTGAGAATTGAACCCTCAATCCTTCGGTGTGAGGGCTGACACTCTGACCACTGAGCAACACCAGCCAGGAAGGTAACATCTTTATTTTTAATTCAGCATTTCTTTATACCATAAAATCTATCAAGTATTATAACCTGAAGAGAAGGAGAGGTGAGAACTTGGAGAAATAGGGCAGCCTACCATAACCTGTGGTTGGATTCCAGTCTGGACAGCATTGTCCAGAGGGTATTTTTGAGTTTAGCTATCACAGAAGGTGTTTCCTGAGGCAACAACAACAACAACAACAACAAAAAGCCTTTAACTTTACTAGCCTGGTTTCTTTTCCCCTCTCAGAATTCAAGGCAAGTTCCTACAAATGAAAAAAATAAGATTTGCTTCCTCAGGTCTGTCTGAAAGCATATCTTGTATGCGGCCTTTGGGGAAGGACAAAGTGATCAAACGCGTCCTTGGAATTGCTAATATTGCTGCTTACTCGGGTCTATCTGGTAAATATATAGCCCCTAAGGCTTTCAAATCATCAGAATTTAAAAACAGAGGGGAAATAGGAAGAAAGAGAAGGGGGAAACATGCCATATTTTAAAAAAGGAAGGAAGGAAGGAAAAAAGGGAGGGAGGGAGGGAGGGAGGGAGGGAGGGAGGGAGGGAGGGAGGGAGGGAAGGAAGACAGGGAGGGAGGAAGAGAGGGAGGGAGGAAGGAAGGGAAACAGGGAGGGAGGGAGGGAGGGAGGGAGGGAGGGAGGGAGGAGAAAGCCATCCTCCTGTAGTACCTTGTGAGAGAACTCACTTTAGAGATGCAATATGGCTCCCAGAGCAAAGGTGTCTGGGAAGTGCTACATTCTCTGTGACTCTGCAGCCTCACGCTAAGCTGACCGCCCCAGAAGCTGAAAGCTGCTCAAAGACAAATGCCATGCCCCAGGAGAGGGGTTAACGAACGTGTAGAGTGCAACAACTGCCTCATGTTATCTTTTAAGTTAGGAATGCGTGCTCTTTCTGGTGGTCTGGTCATATGGTGACTATCCTGCATATGGTTTGCTATTAACCCTTTTGAAAAGGAGCCTGTCCTGGGAGGGGTGTGGGTTTTTTCCAGCCCACCACCACTGGAAGCAGCTGCTTTGCCCGGGTATGTAAGTTTCTCCTATTAAAGCTCGTATGAATTTGAATTAGGCTACGGATTGATCCTGAATTTGGACCTTTGGGCCCCCCCCCCGCCCCCCCCCACACACACACACACCATACTTGACGTCACCACTCACCAGCAGGGTGGCCTGGGCTACAGCAGATCCACAAACTGGACGAATAAGCAGAGCGCTGATCCCTAAGCTGAAGGAGCCTGTGGCATGCTCCTGTGTGGCCTCCGCTTCTGGCACAGTGCTGGCACAGAGTGGGCACTCTTTGGTGGTTTGCTACAATAAACCAAATGGCACTCTCTTGGCCTCAGTTTTCCCATCTGAACAAGATAGGAGAGGGACAGGACAATCTCCAGCATCCATTCTGTAATTCTACAGCCTTCTCACCAAGAGACATGCAGACTTCTGCAGGGGTCGGCTACCCAGCCAAGCCTACATTTTGGTTAGAGATAGAGAATAACTTGAAAAAGTCCACCCTCTCAACTTAAACACTGAAATGTCTAAGAATAATGTATCTCCACCACCTGACACAACTCCAAGATATTGGCAGATGGCACTTCCAGCAAAGAGTCGGGAAAACATGACTGTTCCTTGAATGGATTTCCAAAAAAGTTCTCCAAGTTTGGGGTCCACTGACCAAATGAGAGAGTCCTGTTAGAACCAACCACTATAGGATAAAAGAGACCAGTCTTTCCCAGGTGGCCTCATCATCTGGGGGATTTTAGGAAACCTCCCTTTACCTTATTTTTTCTTAGAAGCCAAGATCCTCAAGCCTGTCCAATATCAGTGTTACAGGGCTCCCTCCTAGAGCTTAGACCCTAGGAGCCTATGGAGAATGAAGAGAGAACCTAGGGAGCCAAGATAAGTCTGCATTTTCTCTTCCCAGTCTGGATTCAGCCAAATAGCTGGACACAGGAGGGAAGCAGAGCCGTTCTCCGAGCCCAGCTCTGTCCCCTTCAGAGCTGAGTGTCTGGGCATCGTGGGCACATCCTGTGAGCGAGCCCGCTGCATGGTGGGAAAGGATGCTTCCCCGCGGGCTGGCTGGGACTACCGCGTGCTGCAGACTGGCTGCCGCTGACTCCCCTAACCTCGGAGAGCAGAACGAAGTGGATCGGGAACTTTTTACCCACACTTAATTCCCTTCAGCTTCACCATACCCAGCTGCTGACATCCCTCCCTGTGGGAAGATTGTGTGTGTTTAACATAGCTGGAGGCAAAAAAGAAGCAATTACTCTTGCCCAAATCTCTCATTCCACAAAACAGCCTTCCCAGACTTGCTGGTGAAGTCTCAGTATCTTTAATATCATCCCAACAATCTCTTTTCACGACCCAACTGTGCTCAGGGCCGCCTCCCCCTACCCCCCCACTCCTACGCCTTTATCATTTCGACTTGACCCTCGGCGGTGACAGAGCTGCACATGTTTTCTGCAATGCCTGTCCATCCATTGCCATCTAGCGTTCGCACGCTGTCAGATCTGCCTGCCTCAGGAGGTGGCTGAGAGCCTTTTCTTGAGCTATTTTTCTCATTCCCCTGGAAATAAAGGCTAGGAGTGGCTTTGGCTTTGGCCAGCATTTGCAGGGAGATTTCTGACCCTGGGGACACGCTACCATGGAGCATCTTAGTATCAGGGCTGCCCGGGGCGTAATTCTGAAGGAAGCCCCCTGAACTCGCTTCCCTGAGCTTTTCATCTGGGAAAGACACCTCTAGAGCAGGGCTTCTCACATGTTCAAGTGCATTCAAATCCCAAGAGGATCTTGTTAAATGCAGATTCTGGTGCTGTGGTTTGGAGTGGGGCCCGAGACTCTGCATTTCTAATGAGCTCCCAGGCAGTGCGGAGGCTGCTGGCCCAGAGCCCACACTGAGTATCAGGGAGCCAGAGGGGCACTGAGTCTCATCCGTCATTCATTACAGGCGGATACTCAGAGGCAGCCTCGGCTCTGGCTCTAACCGGCACACCGGTCCCCCACACCACAGTGCACAGCACTCCCTGCTTCAGCCTGCTCTGCTCCGAGTGGGAGGGAAGCTGGCCCTGTGGGCAGTGTAGGGAGTGGTTACGGGCTTGAGCTTGGGGCTTCAAATCTGACAGACCACTTCATAGTGTGGCCCTGGGAAAGATGCTGAGCCACGTTGTCCCAGTTTTCTTCTCTACAACATGAGGACAACAGCCTGGCTGGCATGGCTCAGTGGCTGAGCGTTGACCTATGAACTAGGACAGTGATGGCGAACTTATGACGCGCGTGTCAGAGGTGACACGCGAACTCATTTTTTTGGTTGATTTTTCTTAGTTAAATGGCATTTAAATATATAAAATAAATATCAAAAACATAAGTCTTTGTTTTACTATGGTTGCAAATACCAAAAAATTTCTATATGTGGCACGGCACCAGAGTTAAGTTAGGGTTTTTCAAAATGCTGACACGCCGAGCTCAAAAGGTTCGCCATCACTGAACTAGGAGGTCACGGTTTGATTCCCCATCGGGCCACATGCCTGGGTTGCGGGTTCGGTCCCCAGTAGGGGGCATGCAAGAGGTAGGCCATCAATGAGAGCAAGGTTTCTATCTCTATCTATCTCTCTCCCTCTCCCTTCCCCTCTCTCTAAAAACAATAGAAACATTTTTTTTAATGAGGACAATAATACTACTGAGGGCTAATACATACAAAGCACTAATTAGCCCCACAGGTAGCGCTGAGTGGCTCACTATTGTTCTCATCCATTGGTAGGAAAGCACCAACGTCCCTATCCTGCTGCCCCTTAGCTGTTACTCTGTCTCTGAGAGATGATGAGTCTTCTACTAGACAGGGGCTTCTGGGGGCCAGAAAAGCAGACCTGAGATTAAGACAAGCTGGGAGGTGGAGCGGAGGGATGTGCGGAGCAGACAGGCGATAACTGCTGCTGCCTCTGGATTTCCGCTGAAGCTTCAGAACCTGCTTTGTCGGTGGCAAGTGGCTCTCCGAGGGAACCCAACAACGACAGCCCGGCTCGGGGGCTGTCATCAGGCCGTGCACACACAGCCCGCTCCCATCCTTCTACTCCGTGGCGATGGCTTTTACTTCCGCACACCCCTCTTTGCTTCCACCCCACTGGACACGAGGCACAGGGCGAAGCAGGTCGTCAGCCCCGGCGCTGGGAGCTTTGTGCCCTTGATCACCGCGGGTGAACCGCAGCAGGTGGGCACCGGGGGGAGCGGGTGCTGCCAGGACAGAGGTGGGTGATGGGCAAGCCTGCTCAGTTCCCAAGCTGAGGCCCCAAGGAGCTGACAGCGTGAGGAGTCAGGGAGGACAGTGACTATTTTGTTTATTCAAGATGCTCAATTTGACCAGCCTAACCTGCATTAAAATTCCCACCTAAAGGAATAAAAATTACAAACGTTTTCCCCCACAAAGTTTACTTCTCATTTCCCAATCTCACAGCTGGAAAGTGTTTTTTGTCCCTCTAACAAACCCCTTTGTTATCTGGAGCCACAGTCAGTCCTGAGAAGCAGCCATAGGCGGGAGCTTTAGAAACACTGAGAGGTGAATGCATTGGCATTGTTCTAATTCTAATTCTAATTTTTCTCAAGGCTCTTTCCATTCTTTTTTCTACACTTGCATAGATAAAAATGATTTTTTAAAATGCAGTAAATCTGTAGAGAGCCAGGAGCATTCTATAATGTCTCCAGGAAAGCCTTGGGACACGTGGCTTCAGGGTTACAGAGGAGACACTGAGGCAAGTCCTTCCGTGCACAGTGTCAGAACTTCTAGCTGAGTGAGCTCAGAGCAGGCATCTTATCTCATGTCAAGGAGAGGCCAATAGGTGGTCTCCTACTGATGAGCTTCTGAGATGCCTTGAGCCTCCCCTATCTTTCCTCTGCCTTCTCTCCTGTCACTGAACTTATGCTCTATTCCAGGGGTCCTCAAACTTTTTAAACAGGGGGCCAGTTCACTGTCCCTCAGACCGTTGGAGGGCTGGACTATAGTTTTAAAAAAAACTATGAACAAAGTCCTATGCACACTGCACATATCTTATTTTGAAGTAAAAAAACAAAACGGGAACAAATACAATATTTGTATTTGCATGTGGCCCGCGGGCCATAGTTTGAGGACCCCTGCTCTATTCCTACCACGTTCTAATATATCTTCTTCCACCACTCACAGCCTCTGAGGACACTGTACTGGAGGACACTGCCAACTGTCCCTCCAAAAGTGACCCCTTCCTGTGGCTTGAGGGGCAAGAGAGAGCCCAAGCTCTAAGCAATGAAGGGCTAGGTCCCAGGAGCCTACCGCCTTCCTCCCAGCCCTTCTACTGAGAGGGGAAGAAAAGGAGTCGCAGAGTTAGACACTTTCCCAGGTGTAGGAGGCCAGTGTGGCTGGTGTGGAGAGAATGGGGTGGGTAGTGAGAAGAGATGAAGTCATAGAAACCAGATCATCCAGGGCCTGGTAGGCCAGAGCAGGGATAATTGAACAGGCCAGGCACACCCCTGCCTTGGGCCTTTCTGCTCTGAAAGTTCTTTCCTCAAATATCCATAAGGCTTACTCCTTCACTTTCGTGGTCTCACTCAAAGTCTCCTTCTCAGTGAGGCCTTCCCTGACCACCACCAACCGTTTTAGCTACCTTTCCTTCTTTATTGTTCCTTCTTAGCATTTATCATTACCTACTGTACTATATGTTTTACTGATTTGCCTTGTTTTTGTCTGTCTCCCCTACTTAAATATGAACTCCATAAGGACAGGGATTGTTGGATCCAAGTCCTAGAACAGTGCCCAGCACATAGCAGATGCTCAATAAATGTGTGGAATGAATGAATGAATGAATGAATGAATGAATCAATGAATCAATGAATCAATGAGCCTGGGCTCATGATGGAACCTAAACCCTCTGATCATATCAGGTAGTCATTAGTCATGGAGCCTTCACTGTCGGCAAAGTGCTGTGTTGGGTGCTACGAGGAATTCAATGAGCAGCAATGCATCATCCCTGTTTCAAAATGCATTACAATCCTATTTGGAAGACAAGTCAAAAATTTCCGGAAATTTAAATAATAAAGGGTTTCATCCTCTATGACGTATTGGGATTTTTTGGTCTAAGATAAAATCCTTATGGTCTTGGATGCTGAACTTCTAGTTCAATGAAATTAGTGATCCCTTACTCGCTTAAGAGTCCTCCACACTCACCAAATGTCAAAAGCCTCTTAATATACATCTGAGGCAGCCTCATAGACATGATAGGACTAGTGCATCAGTCAAGCTACCAAAACAGCGAAAGGAAGCTGCACAGAAGTTCGATGCAGTATGAGTTTAATAAGAATTTTAAATCATCATGAAAAGTATACCACAAGCAGGTATGTTGAAAGTGACCCTGTGGACTCTAGAAAAGATTATTCCCAAGAGTCAAGGGCAGCAGGGCAGGTTGGGGGGAAGTATATTTGAGCCAGAGTCTCGGTTTAACACGCCCAGCTGAATACTGCCTATGGGGAGAGCTGGGCTCCCTCAGAAGAAATGGAGGGATTTTCCAGAAATGGAAGGAACCCTCTGACCCCTTAGGGACCTCACTAAACCCCAGAACATGATGCTCGGGAAGACCCTTCTCTCTCAAGAGTGTCCCGCTGACGCATTCTGCGAATTTCAATCCACTTGGAACACCTACGCCAGGGTTGGTTTCAGGATATCAGCCTTCACTTCCCAGAGTTCCCTCTAGTCCAGCGGTTCTCAACCTGTGGGTCGCGACCACTTTGAGGATCGAACGACCCTTTCACGGGGGTCACCTAAGACCATCGGAAAACATATAACTACATATTGTTTTTGTGATTAATCACTATGCTTTAATTATGTTCAATTTGTAACAATGAAAATACATCCTGCATATCAGATATTTACATTATGATTCATAACAGTAGCAAAATTACAGTTATGAAGTAGCAACGAAAATAATTTTATGGTTGGGGGTCACCACAACATGAGGAACTGTATTAAAGGGTCGAGGCATTAGGAAGGTTGAGAACCACTGCTCTAGTCCTTGTGTCGAAGAAAAGTTGAGCCCTGGATGGCTTTTAGGACTAACTTAAAGCTCATTCCTGGTGGAGCAGGCCCATTTTTTCACCCACTGCTTCACTTACCACCTTTCATTCATAAGTAACTCGCACCCGCATTACTAGGCTCAATGAGTCGCTACTTGGCAAGGCTCTGTTGTGTTGGAAATCTCCAGATTTGGGCAGGTGTCATGCTCAGGGGGGAGGGAGAAGATAATTCTCTACTACAGTGTACAGCCACCAAAATAGCACAGTGGTGAGTCACCAAAAAGTGCCATGAGGATTGTGACAGTGATATCACGAAAGGAGGAGGACTTAAAAACATATTCTCAAAGTCATCTTCTTAAAAGAGTTGGAATATGAAATGGGGGTGAGAGAGCAAGAAATAGCTCTCAGAAATGAAGGTTATTCAGTAAAACATGACAGACAGCCTTTCAGGACACCCCTCTGGGGAAAAGGGGTCCTTGCTTCCCTCAAGGAAATTCTTGAGATGATTCATCTGGCAGCCATTTTCTGCGCGCCTATTATGTGCCCAACGCTTTGCAAGGTATACAAGTCTGACTTCAAAATTTCTACTCAGAATCTCATCTCTTGACCATTTTTACCTGAAACCTGACTGAGAAAGAGCTGCCATCTAAAAATCAATTCTACTCAACTTAGTTTCCAAAGAGAACAGCCTCATTCACCCCTGGGAAAAATCTATTACATGGCAACACAGAACTGTGAGATGAAGAGAATTCCTTAAAGTCCAACAACACAAAAGCTGTGCACTGTGGCAGGTCTTTGCATTCTGGGGAGGCAGAGATTCCACCTCCATCTAGGTGCCTCCTCCCCAGGGGGTCAAGTAAAAGACAAAAGCTGTGGCCACACTGTAGGGCCTAGTAGAGCCAAGGAGGGTCCTTTCTGAGGAAGAGTTCGACTTCAAGGTCACCAGCCCCTCTAAGGAACAGCCTTAACATCCTGTTGATTCCCTCATTAATGAGTTAAATAAATATTTGACACATATCCATTCTATATTTGTATGAGCGGTGTTTTTAGCATTCTGAAAATTATATGTTAACAAATCCAATAACACTAGATGGCATGTAAGTTCCACTTTGGGTTGGGATCCATTTGTTTGAAGGTTTAGGAACGTTTGCGGGGGAGCATGCAGTGGTGATGCAGCTGAAATGTTTGGTTGCGGGTAGAGGTAACTTGATTGTAGCAATTACTCATTATGGTTTGAGATTCATGCTCAGGTCCTGCTGAGCTCCTGGTATTTACATTCCTTCCCTTTATTTCTTCCTACTCTTCAAACATTACAATTCATTCTCTTTCACAAGGAAAACTTACTGGAAGGTCTTGCCCTCTTTTCACTGAGGAGAAAGAAAAAATAATAGTCTTTCCTGTTTGGAGATTTATCAGGAAATCCCAGGAGACAAAATTAAATCTGAGATCAATCAAAACCTTTAACAAAGAAACAGATTTCTTTGTTAAGAAATCTGGAGAGAGCCCTAACCAGTTTTGTTCAGTGGATAGAGCATCGGCCTGCGGACTCCAGGGTCCCAGGTTCGATTCCAGTCAAGGGCATGTACCTTGGTTGCAGGCATATCCCCAGTAGGAGGTGTGCAGGAGGCAGCTGATCGATGTTTCTCTCTCATCGATGTTTCTAACTCTCTATCCCTCTCCCTTCCTCTCTGTTAAAAACAAACAAACAAACAAACAAACAAAACAACAATAAAATATATTTTTTTAAAAAAAGGAAATCTGGAGAGAGCCCTGCCACCCTTCTTCAGAAAAGGGACATCAGGCAGAGGGCACCCCAAAGGTCAGGAAGTCCCACCAGGTGACCTCATCCCTGGCCCTAAAGGGGTACCCCATGCTGCCCTTTCTGTCCCAGGACCTTCTCTTCATGCTAATGTTAATACTCTTAAACTTGCTCTGATTCATGGCTCCTGATGGGTTGTCCTGGTCTCCCCTCACCCCCTGGCCCTGGGCATTGATGCCAGTGAGGACAAGTGAGGAGTTAAGAATGTGTTTACTTTCAATAAGCTGAGGCTATCTTCATGGGTTGTCCAAGAACGGCAATTAGCAGCGAAGTGTTGTGTCCTTCCTCTGTTATTTTCCTTAACCCAGTAACAAATAAGTTAGATTGATTTGGGATTTTCTTTTTTCATTTTTAATTGCAAATAGCTGAAGCCTAAAATGTCACAGATACAAAAATAACATCTCTATTTTGCAGCTCTAAGGCATTTCACAGGGCGAGCTATAAGTTCTGCTTCTCTACATTTGTTTAGCTTACATCATTCTTTCCCCGTCCATGTTCTGCTGATAAAGGGACTTCTTTCCTGTCCCTCTGGTTTTGTTGGCTCTCTCCTCTTCTGCAGGACTCTTCATCTCTCACTGTCCCTCCCTCCTCCAGGTTCTAAACCTATCCAGCAGCCCTGTCTCCAGCCCAGCCTTTAGCCCAAGAATGCCCACCACCTTGTACACAGGAGCCAGTTTCCTTAGATCATGGCACCTTTCTTCCTGCTCTCAGACCTGTCTCTCTGAGCTGATGCCTGGTGGTACAGTGGTTAGAGCTAGGGCTCAGGTGACTAAAGACCTGGGGCCAGCTCCAATGCCATCCTTTATCAAGTAGATGATAGGAACAAACATATACATATACATATATGTAATTTTTTTATTGATTTCAGAGAGGAAGATAGAGGGAGAGAGAGATAGAAACATCAATAATGAGAGAGAATCATTGATCAGCTGCCTCCTGCATGACCCACACTGGGGATTGGGTCTGCAACCTGGCATGTGCTCTGACCAGGAATAGAAGCGTGACCTCCTGGTTCATAGATCGATGCTCAACCACTGAGCCACGCCAGCCAGGCCAAACCAATGTCTTTGATTCTCTTGCCTTGTCCATGCAATATGAGTGATGATAGCAACAACATCTCAGGGGTACAGTGGAGACCAATAAGATAATAGATGAGAAGCCACAGCAAAGGGTCTGGAAAACACTAACAAGTGCTAACTCTGTTTTCTTTGACCAGATGCCTGACCGTGATTTCTCACTCAGAGATTTTCTGCAAGGTTTCCCAAAGACAATCCAACAGGACAGCTGCCCTAGAATCAGGAGGACAACTCCGGTTGAGCTAAAGAACTTGAGTCCTGGCCTCTTAGCAGCTGTGTGGCCTAGAGCAAGGGTTTCAGTTCCCAGGGCCTCCACTTTTCTCAAACACCTGCTCAGCTTTTCTCCCAAATTATCAGGAGGATCAAATGAACCCTTTTTTGTAATCATATATCTTATAAAAATAAAAGGCATTATTCCCTAATTTGAAGAAGGGGGAACAGTGCTTGGCTTCTGTTCAAATTTTTCCCATGACCTCCTGTCACTTTTTACAGGACAATTTGACTCTCAGAAGATTTCTCCTAAGAAATATCATTCATTCATCCATTCATTTAATCCATCAGCAAGAATTTCCTAGGCGCCTGCAATGTGCCAAGACCCTCTGCCAGGTACTGGGCATCAAAGTTGAATAAGACAGAGTCCCTGCTATCAAGACAGTCACAGACTAGTGGGAGAAAAAAGCACCCGTGAGATGGGCTGCGATGGAGTGGGACAGGAGCTGCAGAAACACAGAGGAAGGGGGGGCGGTCAACTCCGTCAGGAGATGAGAGAAGCCTGTCCCCACTTCATTGGCTGCCAGAGGCACGGCCCCTCACCTTCCTGCTCTGGGCCTCACAGGGCCCCTCACATGAAAAATGAGGAGCTCAAAGTAGACAAGCCCTGAGGCTCATAAATGAGTCTACCATGTCCTGCTACCCAAAATCCTACTACTCACAGAAAAAAATATTGAAGATGTTTAAAAGGATTCTAAGCCTTAGGAGGCCTACATGCTCTAGTCAAATTGAGATACCACACAGAAATATCTCTCTCTCTCTGTCTGTCTGTCTGTCTGTCTGTCTCTCTCTCTCTCTCTCTCTCTCTCTGTCTTTCTCTCTCTCTCTCTCTCTCTCTCTCTCTCTCTCTCTCTCTCTCTCTCACCCACACACACACACGCACGCACGCACGCACGCACACACGCACAGCCCCTTCACCACTCACTCCAAGGGGATCTGGCTCACAATTCCTAACCAGTCAGCATTCCATCTATTTCCCTCGACTCTTTGGTCATGGCTGAAAGGTATTGCAGGGGTTCTCTGGGTGCCGCTGGAATATGTTCCGGCTGTATCCTAGCCCGGCACAAAGCCACTGAAGTTAATCTGGATGCTATCACAGCTTCGGGAGGTGGTTCAGGACTCTGAGCTATTTATAGACTTTTCAATATGCAGAGCTACTGCTCTGCAATTTTTGTTAACCCCTCAGAGGTTTTAGCCATCAGATTAATTTCCCAGTTCCCCCAGCAATGCTGGCCTGTATTAACCCCAATGGACCATTTTCTTTTGGGTTTCATTTCCCTGTACATGTAAAACGCTTGACATCTTCATAGGCCTGCTCAATTTACCTTGTACTTCTTAAGCCAGAAAAGTGAAACGAGTCTTTGAATTCTAAGGATCTTGAGCACCCTTCTCCAGGAACCATTCAGAGCAAACAAACTCACATACAATTAGAGAAAAGTATCCATGATCCATGTATAAGTATGGCTATATGTATATATTTGCTTAATCAAACCATTTTAAAAAGTATATATATGTCGAGTTCTATATACAGCTTTCTATCTCTTTAGCCTCTTCTGTAAACTAAAGAAAGTGGACTAAATCAATGATTTTTAAAATTTTGATCCCCATAATTCTTGCTTCAAATGATATTGTAGAGGTGTTTGATATATAAAAAGAAATGCTCCAATATGTAATGGAAATGCACCTAGTGTTCCCTCTGGGTCCCAAGTCCCACTTGATTGGTCTCTCTCATGCCCGTCGTGGAGTCCCCAGAAAGCCTTTGAGATCCCTGGATCCCAGGTTGAAACCCCTTGAACTGAGTGAGTTTTGAGCCCTCACCAAATTCCAGGCTTTGTTATTCTCATTGCCAAGTCCTTGCCTCTATTAGCCCAGTCATGACCGTAAGCTGCCCTGCTATCGTAAGCAGTTCAAACTTATAACAGAGAAACTTTTATGACAAAAACTCAAAATGGTCACTTCACTTGGAGTAACCACACATGATCCAGTTCCCTCGCCCCACAGCCCTGGAGCATGGGCAAGAGACAAGCAAGAAAAGAGACCCCACTTCACAGGGGGATGCTGTAGAGTGAGGAGATTGGACAAATGGCTCGGGATCTACCAGGAAGGAACTGAGAAAATTCTAATCCAGATCTCCCAGCACATAAACAGAGCACTTCTCAAGTACATGGGTCCACCCACCTGCTGCCAGCCCCTGGAAGAGAATGCCAGATCCCCAGGGAAAGTCGCTTCCACCGGAAGATATTCAGGTCTTAAGTATGAGAAAACCGATAGGAAAACCCTACAGCTGGACAGGGAAGGATCACTTTGACTTCCATCCTACAGGCACAGCACACAAACAAGCACCTCTAAAGCTCTGAGGGTTCATTCATCTTTACAGTCTACAGTTTCCACAGCCCTCAGTCAAGAAATCAATTTAAGAAGAGTCTGCAGGCTCCATTGACTGTTCTACCAGGCATTCTCCCGCCGGATCTGATGAGGAAAGATAACAATTTGTCCCAGATACTGGATGCTTACCATGTGCCTGAAATGCATCAGAAATTAAGCAATATACAAGACAAATAAGTTCCCTGTAAAATCACCAAATCCAACAAACATTTATCAGCCTTCCTATTGCGGAACTTTGCAGCATTTGACACAACTGACCATCTCTTTCTTAGATCACTTGCTTCCCATGGCTTTTATGAACAAAACTCTCCTTTTCCTACCTACCTCTCACATTTCTCTTCTGTCCCTTTATCGCCTTATCCTCCTCTGCTGGGTTCAAGACACAATGCCAGCATCCTACGCATTCTTTTCCTCTCACCCAAGCAAGACTAAGGGTCTCAAACAAGGATCCCCCAGGCCTTTGGGGGGGCCAATAAATTTGGATGTGAAAAAACGGCATCTTTATTTTCACTCACCTCGCACTGAAATTTAGCAATTCCTTCCATTATGAATGCAAGCAACAACCCACACCAGTATTAGCAGGACCTGTAACCTTGTCCCCAATAAAAATACCCAGTATCTGAATCCCACAGGTCTCAAAATCTATGTTTATCACTACTTTGAAATTATAGTCATTATTAGAACTGCCCCTGGGTATTGTTATTCAAAGAGTTAATAAAGAAGCAAAAGCATTGTTATCTTATGCATTTTATTTCACACATTTAAAAACATAGGCATTCCCACAAACGTTCAAAGCACACACAACAAATGAAGAGCTGCCTCCCTAGTTGGTTTCACGTATGACTGCTGTCACCAGCTCACACATAGGTATCTTCAGCTTAGACACCTCCTCTCAGCTCCAAACCTCATATCTAACTGCCTACTCAAGAGCAGCCTTTGAATATCTCAAAAGTTATCTCAGACTTAGTATATTCAAAGACAAATTCATGATAGCCTCCCCCTCAAGCTCCTCAGCCTGACAGAGAATGTGCTGCGTGACTTATCCCTAACTCCTCAGCCTCATGCTGTTCATCTCAACACTCTAGGCCTTCCAGCCTCCCCCTTTCAGTCCTTTGTACCCCACATTCTCCCTCCCAACAGGGGGTCTGGTCACAGCTGCCTCACTCCACCCACTCCACCCTCAGCCTTTGCCTAATTAACATTTGCTCTCCACATCTCAGCTCTCAACCAAGCCTTCCCTGACCCAATTTCTCTGTCAAATCGCCCCACTAGAGGGACTCCTGGTGAGAATACCTCTGCTGCAATTTTACTTTTGTTTTGGTCATGATTTCTTAATGTCGGTGTTCCCATCTGATTCTATATCCTCTGAGGAAAGGCACTGGGTCTACTTTTATCACCACCACATCCCCAGCACCTCAGGACAATGCCAAGCACATAACTGGCATTCAATAAACATTTTTTAAATAGATGACTTAATTACTTAAAATCCACAGAGTCTGCAGACTAGAAGCAGGCAGATATTAAACTAATATTCAAAATAATGATTGAATTCCAACTGTTATAAGTGCTACTCAAAAAAGAAGGATGTGCACTGAGAAGTTACAGCTGGAGAATCTGATCTAGTTCATCTAGATTAGGCAACGAAGATTTTCCCAAAGAAGCAACTTTTATGCTGAGACCTGAAAGATGAGGAGCAATTGTCCAGCTGAATAAGGAACCAGCATTTTAGGAAAATGAATCAGTGTATGTGAAGGCTCCAGTGCAGGAAAAGCTTGGAAGTTTCAAGGGACGGAAAGAAGGCTTTGGGGGCAAGAATGCCGAGAATGAAAGGGCAAGTAGCACAAGGTGAGACTGGAGAGGAAGCCAGGAACCAAATCACAAAGAATTTTATAGGCCAGGGTAAGATTTTGAGACTGTGGTAGATTATTCCTCCTACCTGGATCTAGCCCCCTTTGCAATGTGACTTTGCAGCCCCTCCCATCAAGAGAGAGAGTCCATTTCCCCATCTCTTGAATCTGAGCTGACCTTTTTTCGTGCTTGCAAAGGAAGTGGAGTGTCCGTTGTGATCCTGAGCCTCTAGTTACTTGGCAGCCTCTACTCTTCCCAGATTCTGGAGCATGAGAGACTATGTGGAGCAGAGCCCAGCGAGCCAAGCTCAGTCACTCTTCATCCGGCCAGTTCCCAGCTGATCCACCAGCTGACCCCAGATCCATGAGTGAGCCCAGATAAGTCCACAAGAACCACCCAGTTGAGTCCAGACCAAGTGACCAATCATAAGCAGTAAGTGCTTCTTGGTTTAGGCCACTAAGTTTGGTCTGGTTTGTTATGCAGCAAAAACTAACAGTTACCATGGCTTTATCCTGAGATGCATGGGAAGCTATTGAAAGGATTTAAACAACTTAGTAACAGGCGGAGATATGTCTTTGTAAAAATTACTCTGGCTGCTGTGTGAACAATGTATGGAGAAGAGACAAGATTAGCTCAGAGACTAGTTAGTGAGTATACCTGTCATCCAGGGGGGAGTGATGGCCACCTGGCCCAGGAGGTGGCAGTGGGTGTGATAAGAAGTGGGTGGACATGGGAGTGCTTTGGGAAGTGATGCCCGCAAAACTTGGTGACCGATTCAGTGCTGGGGGCAAGAAGAAGGAGATGTCAGTAATGACTCCTCAGTTTCTACTTGAGCAACTGAGAGGATGATTATATTAGTAGGGGTTCTCCAGAAAAACAGAACCAACTGGATGTGAAGAGGTTTAGAAGGAATTCGCTCACATGATTATTGACGCGAGTACAAATCTGCAGTGTGGGCTGTAGGCTCTAGTCTAGACCCAGACAGCTGACACTGAACGTGAAGTCCAAAGATGTCTGCTAGAGAATTGTGTACTTGGGGGAGAGCCCATCATTTTAGTCTTGTCAGACCTTCAGCTGGTTGAATGAGGCCCATCCACAATCCACATTATGGAGGGCAATCTGCTTTACTGTACCAATTAAGATGTTAATCTCATGCAAAAGCACCCTTGCAGAAACTCCCAGGATAATGTTTGACCAAATATCTGGGCACCGCATGGCCCAGTCAAGTTGGCACATAAAATTAACCATCATGCCCTAGCTGATTTGGCTCAATGGATAAAGCGTCAGCCTGTGGACTGAAGGGTCCCAGGTTTGATTCTGGCCATGGGCACATGCCTAGGTTGTGGGCTCAATCCCCAGTAGGGGGCGGGCAGGAGACAGCCAATCAATGATTCTCTTCATTGATGTTTCTATCTCTCTCTCCCTCTCCCTTCCTCTCTAAAAATCAATAAAATATATATTTTTTAAAAAACTAACCATCACAATGGTGCTGCCAGTTACTGAAATGGGGAGGCAGGCTTGTGGGCAAGGGTGATGAGCTCAGGGAAACACCTGGCTCCGTGGATAGAGGGTGCTATGGCCATGCCCTAGGCATCCCCGGCAATCCTGAGCAGTGAGGGCTGCTTCTTCCATCCTAGCAGTCATTCTATCATCAGCTCATGTGTAAACCTAACACCAGGGCGGCCACTGACGGGACCCAGGAGAAGCAGATGGATGGCACAGCCCCCACCTCAACAGACCATGAGAGTTTCATTAGAGAAGAATGGAATTCAAGGGAAAAGGACCCCACTGGACCCATGGAGGAGACTCTGGAACTGCCCCTTCAAAGCAGCCTCCCACTGTGGCAGCCACAGGGGCTTTGCAGTGGGGGGCCAACCCCAAGACTGGCCGGCGAAATAGCCCCTGGACCTGTGTGCCGCATACAAGGCCCTTCAAGATCTGCTTGTCTCTCCAGAGTCACCTTCTCTTACTCCACCTTCTAGGAAAGGACAGCGGGATAAGGAAAATGGTTAAGAGTCTGGGCTCTGTCATAGGCTGCCTGGGAGCAAATCTTTGCCCTATCAGTGATGAGCTTCTCTCCCTGGCTAAGTCACTTAACCATTCCCCAGCCCTCTCATCTGTGACGTGGGGGTGAGCAAACAAGACAGACTTACGTGTGGTGAGAATTAACTGAAACAAAGCTTCCTATAGTGCCTGGCACATGGTGAATAGGCAGTTAAGTGATAACTACTATTACGAGATTATTGCTATTCCTTTTATCCTGACTATAGGCTTTAACGTCCAGCAAACCTTGTCCGTGCCTTATTGACTACTTAGGTTCTACCAATTAATCTTCCCTCCACCTTCCCTCTTCCCTCCAGCCCAGCGGTTCTCAACCTGTGGGCCGCGACCATCGGAAAACACATATAGCATATCAGACATTTACATTACAATTCATAACAGTAGCAAAATTACAGTTATGAAGTAGCAACGAAAATAATTTTATGGTTGGGGGTCGCCACAACATGAGGAACTGTATTAAAGGGTCGCGGCATTAGGAAGGTTGAGAACCACTGCTCCAGCCTCTCCTGTCGCCCTCCCCAAGAGAGCATGAATGAGGAAGTGAGAGGGCCTTCTGGCGAGGCAATGCCTTTGGGACCTCTCTCCTGCTAAGTGGCCTTGTTTGCAGGTTTCCTGAGGCTCCGGCCCAATCCTTAATGAGTTGGCAAGAAAAGATTTCTCAGCTCAGTTTGCTGCTCCTGCCAGAGTCCAAAAAAAAAAAATGCTAAGCGGCATCTCCCTGCTCCAAAAGGAAGGAGGGTCACGCTGGGCCTGCCGTGTTAGATAACACCCAGCAGGCTGGGACCCGTGTGGACCTGAGCGCACCTTCCTGCCACCTGCACTGCTGGTAATTGGTCAGGTCTCTCCAAGCAGGCCCTGTTCCCGGTGCTAATGGCCCCACCGCCTGGCACCGCCAACGGCTCTGTGCCCTTCACCCGGTGCTGTCTGCAAGGCTCCCAGAGCTCCCCTCCATCATTTATTCAAAGTTCCTCACATCCACAGACCCCAGGAGGTAGGCTGGAAGCGGCGGGCTGCACGCCAGAAGCCACCCACCTGCCCTGTGAACTGTCTGGTCTTGTCAGAACTGCTGCGTGTGGGAGGGAGGGATGGGCTTGGTGGGGGAGGGCAGAAAGTGGGTCACTATTTTCCTTACATGAAATAGGAGCTGCTCATTCATTCCTCTATTCTTTAGAAGTTTACCGAGCGCCCACTAGATACCGAGTTCCGCATTACTGCCAGACTCACAGCTGAGAGCAAGAGAGACAGGGTTTCCGTGCTGGTAGTGGGGCCAGATTTGAACCCAAGAATCACATACTAGTAAGTGAAAGCTTAATTATGCTCTGCAATCGCTGACACAAAATTCAGAGTGACAGCGTATGTCCCACACTATAGGACAAGAGGCCCCCACTATAGGACTGAGTCAGGGGCTAGGGATTGGCCTCTTCAGGGTTCCTGGGGAGTCCTTCTGCACATTCAACAATGGAATGCACTTCATGCAGAAACAAAAAGTAACAACTGGCAAAACGGGAGGGTACCGAGAAGGGGAGGGTTGGAAGCATTTTACAGGAAACAGCATACGCAAAGGCCCTGTGTCGCAGACATCATGAGTGCCCAAGGAGGACAGTGGTAGACTCAAGCTGAGCCTGGAAAGGTAGATGGAGTCCCAGAGTCCCAGGGGAGCATCAGCTCTCAGTGCAGGAAGACAACAACAAACATAAAGGTGAGCATAGGACGCAGCTCACTGCCATCACTGTCGTGACACCCTGCGCTCTATCTAGCATGAGCCTTTGACACTGTCACACAAAGGCTGAGAGATGTGGTGGTTTCAGGCAGGGATGCAGGGTCCCCACGGGCCATGCTCTAGGGGTCAGGAACCTTTCCCGGTACCCCTGAACATAACCGTGTACACACGTGTGAATGCATGTGTGCATGCATGCCAGCCTCCACCTTCATAGACCTAAGTCAGCTGAAAGGGAAGCTGAGAACTCTGAGGCTGGTTGTAGGCCAACCCCCTGAGAAAGGAGCTAGTGGCAAGGCCAGTCAGGTTCTGAGCAGTCACCTCTTCTGTGGGACCTGCCATTGTGTCCGGTAAGTTTAAGGAACAGGCCTTGTGAATGTAGAAAGGGCTCACAAGAATGTGCCTGATGACAACTCCGGGAAAGCCAGGGCCCTGAGAGGCAGGATTCTAATCAGGCTGAGCCAGCAGAGGACCCCAGAAAAACTCAAGTCTCCTGAAAGAGCTGGGAGCCATAAAGAGTGACATCTCCATCAATTTTACCTCTGTAAGTAGCAATGGTACAAATAATAGTCGCAAAAAATGTTTCTTTAAAAATAACAGCCATGAATATGGACAAAGCCTCAGTGACAAAAGCTTCTTTCAAAGGGGATCGGTAGAGATTTCATTCACTCCTTCAGCTCGTCTTTATTAGGTGTTTATAATATAGAGGTCACTAGCATTGTATTCGCATTTTAGAGTCCACATTAGATCATACAGCAATATAAACGTGCAAACTGGAGAAAATAAAACAACATGGTTGAACTTCACAGACACCGTGAGTGAAAAAAGACAGACACAAAAGAAAACACACTGTATGAGTCTATTTATAGGAAATGCAAGAACAAGCAAAACGAGTCCAATGTGATGGGAGTTAAAACAGTGGAGGGAAGGGCAGGAGAGACTTCCGGGAGCTGGAAATGATCTACATCTTGACATGGGTGGTGATGACACTGGGTATAAAGTTCACCTGAGCTGTACATGTAAGATTGTTGCACGGTACACACTTTATGTATATTGCACCGCAATAAAAAAGAAAAATATAAGTTAAATCAGATTCCGGTTCAGACTTCAAATCTGATCATATCTTTTTTTTTGTAATTGATTTCAGAGAGAAAGGGAGAGAGGGTGGGGGGGGAGAGTGAGAGAGAGAGAGAGAGAGAGAGAGAGAGAGAGAGATCAATGATAAGAGAGATTCACTGAACGGCTGCCTCCTGCCCATCCCTGACTGGGGATCAAGGCCACAACCTAGACATGTTCCCTGACCCGGAATTGAACCGTGACCTTCTGGTTCATAGATCAATGCTCAACCACTGAGCCATGCCAGGCTGGCTGGTCATATCTTAAAGAGAGACATCTGGTCACTCCTCGCAGTCCTCAGGCTGGAACCTACACTCTACACCCAAAGTCTCTAGCTTTTCAGCGTCATTCCCCTCCATCCCACTCTCTGTGTTCCAACCACACAGAAGACCTCACTGTGCCCTGAACACCAGGCTCTTCATCCATTTCTTCTCACATCCTGCTCCTTCTCCGCCTTGTCTACCTAGCAAATGTCTTCAGTTAGTCACTTAACAAATTATCTGTTGAGCACTGAATGGCTATCTGTCAGGCACCGTACTAGCCTCGCTCCCGAACCTGCTTCAAGCTTCAACTTTATTCATAAACACCTCAGAGAAGCATCTCCCAGGTCCCTGAGCCCCAACACTTTGTGGAGTCCTCCATGACACCCATTCTCATGTTATCACACATCTGTATCCATGGAGACCCTCCCCCCCTCCAGACTAGGAATGGCACTGGGCTCTTCCCTCCCTATATCTCCAGTACCTGGCACTGAAGGAGTGGTCACGCTGGGTGTAATGAAGGAATGACTGGACACATGAAGACTACAGCCTATCACAGGAAGAGAAGAAAAGACAGACACGAGGCTAACACAAGGCTGAAGGTGACAGACTCCACAAGAGGTGCCAATGGAGGTGAAGCATTAGGAAAAATTTCAAGTTTTGGTGGGCATTAGCTACTTTTTTATTTTCTTTCACTCAGTATTACAAGAGAGAGGGACTCAGTTGGGGCCAGCCAGCCACAAATGGAGATGGAAGGGAAAATAATTCTGCGAGGAGTGGTATTTTCTGTCTATGGCCAACAATCTAACTTGACTGGGAGTCTGATACTTTTATGGCCTTGGAGAATAAAAGACAAGGAGGAAAGTTCCCACAGGCAGAGCTGGGACTTCAGCAGACAATGAACACAGGCTTTGTCCCCAGACAGTAAAAGCAGGGGGTCCGAATGCACTAAGCATGAAATGTGTGCTACAGCAGGAAAACGGAATATTTGCCACCCCAGCCCAGTGTGACCTCTCTCATGGACCAGAGTCCACCGCATTTCCCATTTTCTCTTTTCAGCATGGAGTTCCTGCTGGGATTATCCTGTGTCCACAGAGCCACTATGCTGTGATTAGATCACTTTACTTTTAGTCTAAAGACCATCAGATCAAGGGAAGCCTATCTTGATCTGATGGACAGAACTGCGCACCACCAGAGACCCTGGTCTCTGACCCAGATGCAGGACCCAGTGGGACTCTGTGCCCTTGAGGGGAGGGATGCGTGTGCTGACGGAGGGGAAAGGCACACACAGCTGTTTGGCTCGCCAGAGGAGTTAGCGATAGCAGAGGCTGCCAATAATGGATGCTTCCCTAATGTGATAAGTATATTGATTTCAATTTTTTTGACCTGCCTAGATTTAACAGGAAAACACAAGAAGCACTCCCATTAGAGTCTGGAACAAAACAAGAATATCTACCATCACCTTGTTTATTGAACGTGGTCCTGAAAATAACTAACCAACGCAATCAACAATAAACAGAAATATATATATAGTACAAAAAAAATAGAAGTGGAGGTAAAGTGTTCTGTATTTGTAGTTGGTAAGATTAAAAACCAAGAAAAGTCCAAGAGAACTCAATGAAACTCCATTGCAAACAATAAAAAATATTGTAGGTTGAATGGAAACAAAATTAATATAAAGAATTAACAGTAAGTTAGAAGGTATCACGGAAGAAAATAACTCATTTGTAATTAAAAAAACACACGATAAAACATATAACATGCAAAATCTACACAAAGAAAATTCAAATTGCCCCTGATGCACACAGAAAGGCTTTACACTGATGGGAAGGCATACAATATTCTTAAGTAGGAAATCCCTCATATGGAAAAAAACAGCAAGCAAAAATTTTTTTAAAAAAAATATTGTTTTAAAGCCATGTGAGAGGACTGCCAAATAATAAGATATTACAATATTATAGTAATTAAAATAATATGGTACCGGCACAGGAAAGGGCAAAAAGATCAGAGGAACAGAATTTAAAGCCCCAAAAAAGATCTATGAGTTTTCAACAAAATAATATTGGAAAAACTAAATAACCAGATAGACAGGCCTGCCAATTCCATTTTTTTTTTTCTAATTTGTTGTGACAGTTTTGTTTTGTTTTTTACTTTACATATGATGGTGTGTGTGTGTTTTTTGCAATGCAGGTGTTTTTTATTTCTGTTTTTGTTTTATGTAGTCAAATATATTGATCTCTTGTACGATAATTTCTGAGTTTGTGTCATTCTTAGAAGTCTTGCCCATCTTGAGATTAAAACAATTCTCACATTTTCTCCTAATACTTTATAACTTTACTTTTTTCAGACTTAAACCTTTGATCCATCTGGATCTTATTTTGGTGAAAGATGTGGGGGAAGGCCAAGTTGATTTCTACCATCGTGATTTTACATAGAACCGAGGGGTGTTCAGACAAGAAAAGTGATTCTTCCTTTAGTTCTAGAACAAGCTCCTGCTCCCAACTACAGAGAATCAAGCAGCCTGCACTGGTCAAAGCCATGCTCTTCAGGACCAATAAAATGTGCAGGCCCCGCATGGCCTCCACAGTAAAGGTCAAAGGCAGGCTAAAGGTATGTAGGACCCTGCTGTGCTTTCCACCCCAATCTCCCTCTGGCTTGTTCCCCTCTCAAAGCACACTCATGATCTGGGATGAAATACCTGTGCTACCTGGGATTCACCCTTTACCACGTTCATTGCCTGGCTGACTCACTTTTCAAATTACCCCTGGGCTGCCTTGCCTTACACAATGCACACACACACACACACACACACACACACACACACACATTCCCCACCCACATCCCTCCCTCCGGGCCACCGTACATGTCCTCAGACCCCTCCACACGACCACTGCTGAAGCAGAAACCACATTCCCTATTGTGCTGTTCGCTGGTGTGTATCTTCCCTGCTGGACTCCAAGCAAATGTGCCTGCTGCTTCTGCGACCCCCCACCTAGTGCAGAAGGATGCTGACAGAAATGACCCCCCACTGAGTGGAGGTCTTCCAACCCGCTCCATTAGTATTTTCCTAAGGCCAAGAATGGGGAAATCATCAAGAATTGTTCCTATCAGCAGTACACGTCCAAAGAAAATGCAAATTACTGATGCTTAATTACTAACAGAGCGGATCATTTTAGCCAGCCATTCTGGCAGACATTAACATGGTAGTCTTTTGCAAAAATGGCCCAATTTATTCTCATCTCTACATCCGTACTCTTTTCGATATGATTTTGTAGTACCTCCCATCCTTGTTCCTGAGTCTGATCTTGAGACTTGCTTCCGCCAAGTGTAGCAGAAGAGATATTGATCCTGTCCCAAGGTCAGGTCTCAGGGATCCTTACATGCTTTTTGCTTGTTTTCTCGGAATTACATCCACCCATATGAAAAGCCTGGGCTGGCTTTCCGGAGGATGACAGATACACAGCCAAGTCACCCCCATCGTGCCAGGTAGCTTTCCTCTTTGGCTTTGATGGCAATATATGGTGTGGAAGAGAGATGAGTGTACAAGGAAAGGAAGTCCATCCCAAGTCAACAAACATCTGTGGCTCAGTTGCTCTGAGTTGAGCACTTCACTGAAGATGGCCAAGGGATACAGTCTGTGCTCCTTGGCCAGACCCATGAGCCCTCCCTGTCTGGCCCCGTCTGACTCCCTGGCCTTTTCCCCCCCTTATTCCCCCCACCCACTCTCACTTCTGGCATCTTGAGCTACTCATGGTGTCCTCAGCCTCTAGTCGTCTTCGATGCCTCCCTCTCTCCACGCCAGCCAGCCCTTCATCCCACCGGGGATGCCTTCCCTTTCAGATCCGGAAAACTCCTACTCATCCTTCAGTGCCCAAACCAAGCATTTTGAGA